>NC_143187.1:725500-1082000 GCF_047325235.1 Durio zibethinus
CTAGGAAAGTGTAGTAGCTTGAGGAAGATCTTCTATCGGTTACCGAACCTACATAATTGGCATCTGTATATGCCTGTAGTACCAGCCCCAATTTCTTTTGAATAAGATACCTCTCCCAAGATTAGCCTTCAAATAGTGTAGTATACGGTAGACAGCCTGTATGTGCACTTTTTTAGGATTATGCATAAATTGACTTATTACACTCACAATATATGCTATGTCAGGTCAAATATGTGAGAGATAAATAAGTCTTCCAACTAATCTCTGGTATATTTCCCTATCTACAGCAGTATCTTCATTAGTTTTTCCAACTTTATGATTAGGATCTATAGGGGTACTTGTAGGCTTACATGCGAGCCCCACTTTCCTTCAAAAGATCCATCACATATTTCTGTTATGAGGTAAAAATACCATACCGTGAGTGAGCTACTTCAATTCTTATGAGGTACTTCAATCTCCCTAGCTCTTTTATCTCAAATTCTCTGGCCAAACACTATTTTAGAGATTCTCTCTTTTTCATTATCTCCAGTTACAACTATATTACTAACATATACTACTAGAACTGTAACTTTCCCTGAATCCGAGTACTTGATATATACTGTGTGATCCCTTTGACTTTGCTTATATTCCATTGCTAGCATCACTTTGGCAAATCTCCCAAACTAGGCCCTAGGAGACTATTTAAGGCCATATAAAGCCTTTTTAAGCTTGCATACTTAGTTTGCTTCTAGATGACTTCTAAATCCTAGTGGAACTTTCTTATATATTTCTTCTTTCAAATCACCATGTAAAAAGGCATTCTTTTTACATCATTGCTAAAGCTGCCAGTTGTAATTTACAGTTAAGGATAACAAAATACTAACTATATTCATCTTGGCAACTAAAGCAAAAGTTTGCTGATAATCCATTCCATAAGTTTGAGTGTAGCCTTTAGCCACTAACCTGCATTCTTTCAACTGTACCATCTGCCTTGTATTTTACAATGAAAACTCATTTACATCCAACTGAATTTTTTCATGTAGGCAACTCTACCAGTTCCCATGTCTTATTTTTCTCTAAGGCCTCCCTTTCTATTTCACAGCCTACCTTCATTTCTCATTAGATAATACCTCAGATAATGTAGTTGGAATAGAAATAGTGTTTAGACTCATAAGAAAATTTTTGTAGGATGGTGAGAATTTTTCAAATGACACAAAATTACAGATCGGTATAGTGGATGTTTATTATATTCTCTGGTTCCTTTCCTAATGGCAATAGGCAGATCATAATCACTAGTTTTAGGAGATTCATGCTCATTTTGAGAAATAGAGTCAGATATTGTAATTACTTCATTTTCAGAGTTAGGATTAGGTTCTTAGACTTGCACCGGTTCAATAGCTGGAACTTTCCTTCTTGAGTACACTTGTAATTCTTTCATAGAATCAAGAATAGCATTATTCTTAGTCACAGCTTCTATGTTTGGAATGGGTTCAGACTTAGATTCAGTGTTTGACTTGGACTTAAAAGAAACGGGTTTAGATTTAGAAGAATTAATGGGTGAAACTGTTTTGGAAGAGGAGGACAAGTCAAGTAAAAAGAAGTCTTTATCTTTATCTTCCATAAATGATGTCTCCTTGAAGATAAAGTTGAGTAAAAAATAATTTACTTTCTTCAAAAGTGACATCTGCAGACATATAAATTTTTTGGTTGAAGGATGATAGTACTTATACATTTTCTGAGTTGATGAATACCACACAAAGATACACTTAATTGCTCTTAGATCCAACTTCCTCCTATTATGACTGTGAACATGAACAAATGATGTACAACTAAATACCCTAGGTGTGAGGTTGTTTGTGGTATTAAATTTAAGATGGAATTGTGAGAGTAGTTCCATAGGAGTTTTAAATCCTAAAACCCTTGAAGGTAACCTATTTATCATGTGTGTGGCAGTGAGAATAGCTTCCCTTCAGTAGGATTTGGGTTCATTTGCTTGAAAAAAGAAAGCTCGGGTTGTGGCTAGTAAATGACTATTTTTCCTTTCTGTCACTCTATTCTACGTGGAGTATTAACACAAGATGACTCATGAATAATCCTTTCTTTTTGAAAATAGGTAGATAAAGTCTGGTTGAAATAGTCTACTGCATTATCAGACATAAATCTCTTGATTCTCACTCTAAATTGATTTTGGATCAAGTTTTGGAAACCTAAAAACACACTATTCATATCTAATTTGGATTTAAGTAAAAAAACCCAAGAGACCCTAGTACAATCATCTATGAATGAAATAAACCATCTTGCACTAGAAATATTAGGAATTGTAGAGGGGCACCAAATGTTACTATGAATCAAGTAAATAGGAGTAGAACTTCTTTTATTACTAACTGAAAAAGACACACGTCTATGCTTTGCAAGTTTACAACATCACAATGAAAATTTTCGACATTTAATCTTTTGAACAAAGAAGGAAACATGTTTCTCAAAGTTCCAAAAGAAAGATGTCCAAGACGAAAATGATAAAGCTAGATTTTGTCTCTATTGGTAGATTTTTCATAAAGAAATGACAAAGATAAATTATTCTTGATATTACTTGTTTGATGCCTCACTATAGTATAGTCCATCCTTTTCCTTAGCAAGTCCAATCCTCTTCCCGGAACTCTAGTCTTGAAATTCACAATAGGAGGGGATAAAAAGTCACTTTGCAATTCATGTCTCTGGTAAGTTTTTGTATAGATATCAGATTAGTAGACAATCCAGAAACATGAAGAACATTTTAAAGAACAAACGAGTGCTTAATTTGAACATCTCCTAATCTTGACATTGTAGTAAGTGAACCATCAGCAATAACAATTTTCTTATTACTAGGACATAGGGTATATATACTAAACTTTTGTGAAGAATGTGTCATATGGTTTGTGGCTCCTAAGTCAATGACCCAAGAACTCGTAATAGGCTTCTTAATTTCTCAATCTCTTCTCTGTCCAACTTTCTTTGTTCCTGAGACTTCTGTAGTATTCCAATACTAGAGACCTTACCTAAAGAACATACCCCAGTAGGCTTTTCAAGAGTTTTCAATAGGCTTTTTAATTTCTCAATCTCTTCTCTATCCAAATTTCTTTGTTCTCGAGATTTCTGTAGTACTCCAATGGTTTTATCAGTTGTCACTTCTTCAAATCGGGTAGTAGTGGTAGATTCTGTAATCTTTGACATGGTTATATTTCTTATAACTGAAATGAGTTTTGATAGTAAAAGTTTAACCATAGACGATTCTAGGCAATGAAGGCCAAAGAAGGAAAAAATAAGATCGAAAGATTTAACAAGATTTGTCTATGAAGGCCTTAGAATTCAGCAATGAAGGCTGAAAATTTTCTTCCTAAGAAGAGCCTCAAGCTCTAATATCATGTGGAGAAACTGAGAGTGGTATCTGTGAAAAAACTGAGAGTATATAGAAAAGCTTGTCTATTGAATTATACAAACACTATAGGTTTAAATACAACTAATTAGAGGGTAAACTATGAAACTAAGTATTCCTAAATCTGATCCCTATAATTAAGGGATTATCTATCCTGATAGTCTGTCCTTAATTCTAGAGATATAAATTCTCAATGTTAGGGATACAAATATATACAGATTACAATTAGCTACACAGATTACAACCTGCTGTAACTAAATGTTTTCCCACATGATCAATAAAACATGATTCATGATGTAATCTTTTCCTTTTGTGGCCGGAATTCATATTGTTATCTATGTATTATCATCCTATATGTTAGAAGTTTTGCTGGCATATTTGTTTAATTAAAAAGTTTAATATTGTTTGGTTGAAAATCAATTTGTGACCTGGTGTAATTGTGTTACAAATGTATGAGTTTCCTTGGATTTAATGTATAGCTCATTAGATGCACTGACTTGCTTAGGCTACATTTGAATCATTTATTGGAGTGCGGGATGACAAAGCAACTGCTCAACTTAAATTGTTTAGTGATAACTTGCTGGTAGGTAATGTCATTCATAGCCAAAGTTGTTCTGGTCACTTGCTTGTTTCTGACAAAATATTCAATGTTTTTGGTTTTGGAAGACAACCTTCCTATGGACAATGCATAAAAATCAAAGGATATCATTGCTGCCCCAATTCGTATTGTCCAGCTTCTTTTTGATGCAGGGGTAAGTTGTAGGGGACATTGAGAAAAGTCTTTCATGATAATCATATGCTTTGTGGCATCAATGCAAATGTTCACACACACAAAAATGCTCATATGGATGCATTTTGAAACTGAGATTTTAGGGACTGCATGTTGTATGAATTCTTTGTTCAAAGTTTTGTTGCTATAGATATTGATTCATGGTTTAGATCCTTCTCTTTCCCCAACCCCTTTAATCTTAACATTTCAATTTGTAGATTTTATCTGCAGTTGACATAGCGATTGCTTAGACATAAGTGCTATAAGAGAGTAAATGAAGCACCAGATGTAATTGGACATACTTAAGTGTGTTTGTGTATATATATAAATATTCTATGTAGGTTCATTAACAAATTTAATGACTCAAAAGTGGATGCAAGGAATGAGATTGGAAAGAATGAAATGCAACAAGAAAATCATCCCTGAAATTTTACTTTTCTGGACAAATTTCTGATCCAGAATGAGTTGAAAAAAATTACTGATGCTGTCTACTAGTGCTACTGAGCGGTCCTGGCAGCAGAGTTGCTATGTTGTTTTTGAATAGATAATCCTTATGTTAATTTTACTTTTCATTCCATAGCATGGAATTTATGGCTTGGAAAAATCACTTGTTTGTATTTTTTTTTCTTAATTAGTGTCATTTTCATCTAGAGCATCCATTCTTATATAAGCAATAATTTATCTCAGATAAATATTTGGTTAACATATTTGTATTTTACATCAGGATGTGAAGGGTCCTCAGACTATTGCTTTCAATCTACCAAATGATGAACGTATAGTAAATGATCGAGGAACAGCAATGGTTATCCTGAAGAATGTTTCTGAAGCAAAGTACAATTTTTTCCTTAAAGTTTCTATGATCCTTGTTTAAGTTGCTCCAATGTGCTAATCTGCTGTTGCCTACATTTCCATAATTCTTTATCATTGTTAGATTTTTCCATCTTAACCAGGTTCAAACAGATTCTTCAGCCCGTAGCTGATGCATGTATTGCAATGGAACAACATGATCTCGTAGACTTTGAGTCTTTCTTCACTTATGCAATCTGCCATGAGTGCTGCCACGGCATTGGGCCTCATACCATAACTCTTCCCGATGGCCAAAAGTCTACCATTAGATTGGTTAGTTATAATGTTGCCTTTTTGTTTATGTTTTATTTTATCTGTTTCTAAAATGTGTATCTCTAGCAACTTCATTACATAGGCAAAAAAATTCTAGCTATTTAATCATATCAATCAGACCAGTTATTGCTAAATTTCAACCATCCAGCTTACTCTAGCTAGTAGATCCATTTATATGAGCATACTTTGTATTCCACTTACCATTGGGATGACAATGGTTAGAAAATACTAAGTTAACGACCAAGGTTAGATATTTTCTAAATACCAATAATGTCTACATACCTTAAGCTTCTTTATGTTAATACTATTGGCTTCGAGAAACATTTGGGTAAATATAACAGAAGGTTTTATGTAAATGAAGGTTCATATGATATTAGAAAATGGGGAAAAAAAAAGAAGGAAAGTAGTATAATCGCAACATACAGGTGTCTGGAATATTTGTGATTGAAGAGCAGCTCCAATGGATTTTAGGTTCAGTTATTTTGTATGGTTTTCTTATTTATTCAGGAGTCAGGAATAGGGTTACAAGCCTTCTAACCATCCATACTTTTTACTGAGATTTCCAAACTTTAAACTTAATTATTGGAATTGGAATTGGATTTCGGAAATACTCTGGCTCTCTCTCCTCTCCTTTTTCTCTCTTCCATCTCCATTCTCTCTCTTTGTGGTGCATCAATCTGTCTATTGACTTTGCCCTTTGAAGTTTTCGCTTTGGAGTTTCTGCAAGTTATTTTCATTAACATAAATGTTATATTCTAATTATTTATGGTGTACAATGGTTTCTCTTTTACTGTTTCTTACAGGAGCTGCAAGATTTACACTCGGCTTTGGAAGAAGCAAAAGCTGACATCGTAGGTCTTTGGGCACTGAAATTCTTAATCTGAAAGGTTGGTAACTAAGTCACGTTTTAATATTTTCATTTTGATGATATCATTGTTTGTGACTACCAAAGCATAGATGATACTTGCATGTTAGCTGATGCAGTTGGCAATTTCCTTTTTTCTTTCTTCAAGTGCTTAATCTTTTGGATTAGGATTTTAGTTCTTTGATGCAATTTACTAGTATCTTCAACCTCATAATTTTTGCTGGTTTTTTTTTTTTTCAAGAATAAGCAATTCAAAATTTTCAACTGCTACCAAACACTTCAAATTTATAATCTACCCAACAGCTAACCCCCTTCCAAAAAGAAAGTTTTTCAAGTTGACTCAAGATTGGAAGCTACGCTTAAAGATTAGAGGCCATAGATTGTGGAATTCTCAAATTTGTATGGTCCTATAAGGATTAGTTTGAGGTTTCTTGAAAGTCAGCCAAAAGGTTCTTTAGTATTAGCTAATGAAGTAGCTGCTTTGAGTAAGACTTAACATATTTATTCATAAGTCTAACAATTCATTGAGACAAACAAAACTGTATCCCCTGTGCAGCCCACGAATATTCTTTTTAACTAAAAATCTTTGGTTCAATTTCATTACACCCCATAAAGTTTTAATTGCAGCAATGTCTCAAATTTAAAAACAGAATTGGATCCCTGCTGCCTCCACAAATTTTGACATGCAAAGTTGAAAGAATGTTTACACATCACTCAGCCATTCAATTATATTTTTTATTTTTTTATTATGTTGAACTATCCTTAAGCAATAGGGCATAACTGCGAAAAGAATTTTGAAAATTCATTGTCATTGTCCCAATCACCCTATGAAACCATGGTCTGCTTCAACATCACAACAGCATGTCTGTACTTTCTGTAATAACAGATCTTAACATAAGTAGTCACGGGTGTTTTCATCAAGCTTAAGTCTCAAACTCGCAATAGGGGACACAGGGAATCAAACCTTCTAACTTGAACCTTGTATTGTCATAAAGGAATCTGGAAGGGAAGACTGTGTATGTAATCCATATTGTATGAATAATAAGTTACAGACTTGTGCGATAGCTGTCTTTCTATGTGAACATTTTGTACTTTATGGAAACTGATATTATATAGAAGGCTTATCCATAGTCTCTCCCTCTGTCTGTTTTGACATTTTGGGGCAGCATTTACTTCCAAATACTTTGGATAAGTCCATGTATGTTTCATTCCTTGTGGGATGCTTTTGCTCAGTACGATTTGGCTTAAAGGAAGCCCATGGGTAAGCAAACTATTCACTGTCCATTGGCAAAATGTTTTTGTTACAGTTACTGACCATTCTAGATTTACTGAATAATGTTCAGAAAAGGACAGGCATTACAATTTAACTGGTTTTTGGAAAAGGAAGCCTTTATTCAGCATCCCGATGGGACATTTTCTGTTAATTTTGACAAGGTAAAGCATGTGCAGATTTTCTCTTAAATAAATTTGTTTAACCAAAACACTTCCACCTAAAATGTTGTTTTCCTTTCAAAGGTTGAAGAAGCAGTTGAAAGCTTGAGTAGGACAATACTTACTATACAGGCAAAGGGTGACAAAGAAGGTGCAAGTTTACTTCTACAGAAATACTGCATAATGACACAGCCATTGAAAGTTGCATTGCAAAAGTTGGAAAGCATTCATGTATGTCCTGCAACATTCTACGCTACATTTATTGATAAATACTAGCAACTGGATGACAACTAATTTAGTGCAAAAATTAAGGCTATGTGAGAATATTTTTAGGGAGAAAAGGGGATAGATGTGTTCTCTAGATGCACATGTGTTTGCAAAAAATTGATACTAAGCCTACCTTACTAGTGCCTTAACCCTAATTGGTATAAGAGATGGAAAATGGAAAAAGAAAAGTGAAGGACATAACTTGAGATCTTGAGATACTACCAATGTGGTATCATTGTATGTTAAAATAGATGATATAAAAGCAGCATTTACCCTGATTCTGTAATACTTACAGTGATCCTTTCTCTTTCTCCTGAATAGTTCTGTAAACAGGAAGCAGCATCTACATGCCCACATCATACCCTCTAGGGCTTTGCTCTTAAATTTAGCTGGTCACCTTTTAACCAAAATCTTTAATTGCTATATAAAAGGTGAAATATTGCAGTAAAATTGATGCCAATTGCGTTCTAACCTCATCTTATCCAGCATATTATGCTTATAATGCCTCATCTAAAAATTTGCCTCAGGTGCCAATGTTTCTGTAGGTTCATATGTGCAATTGGAAAGAACCTATATTTTGTAATATAAGTAGTAAAATTTGGAAGGTTGATGATGTCGCTTAAATGATTCTGTTTGGTTGGTGAAATAAAATTAACTTGACAATCTGTCTTCCAATGAATGATTATGATAGAAATATTGGATGGAACTTGGAAGGGCCTATTTCTAGTATTTTGCTAATATTCCTTTGCTTCCGCATATCTTTTAGGTGCCCGTGGATATAGCTCCTACATTTCCTCTAGCCAAAGCTTTGTTGGAATGAAGATTGCTATCATGTACTTTACCATGACCAGAAATAGCCTTGCTGCTTATGATTAAGATTACAATCACAACATAATGCTTTTGAGCAATAGCCTCTTTGCTAGATTAAACAAATTGTTGAAATATTGGGTGAATCATCCCTTTCATAAAACATAGTTTCTTATCACTTGTTTTAGTGTTGCGATAAGTTTGATGAAGTTCCTTGTTCAAACGTTCAGGAAACATATGTGAATAATGAGGCGCCATTATTAAAGAGTGAATAAATTCGTCTCTTCTCAAATCCTTAACCGTACTGAAATTCCTGTAGTTTCTCATATCAATCAGGGATGAAAATGGAACACAATGTCGATTTTCAGGGACGGATCATTTAAGCTGAAATATGGAACTTATCTGCCGCACTCCTGGTGACTACCAATCTAATTCAGGCAACAGCAAACTCCAGTAAACCACTGTTAACCTTTTCAATACGATTGTTCAAGATCGATCCATTATTACACTTACAAGTATTATCTCCTACACAACTTTTAACTCTTTGAGCCATGCTGTATGCAGGGGGCATGGATCTGGTTTCCCCTCTGCAATTGCCTTCTCAGAGATTGAGTAGAACCATCCATTCCTCCACTTGAACTGTATGAATAAAGGAAACTCAGCAAGAAACAATTATACCAGGTTATAATCTTCATAAAAAAAAAAAAAATTCCATATGCAAAATTTACCTCTTTAACTGCTGTTGGAAACTGGGCCACAGCTCGTGAGTAAGCACATAACCTATCCTCCATAGCTTCTTCAAATGTTATGCCTTTCTCCGCAGCAGCAGCACATGCAAGTTCTGCAATGAGGCTTGACACCTGAAAACATAGATTTTACTTCATGTGATTGGCAGATACATACCGGCGACAGCATTGTTTCAAAGCTGAGGGATAGGAAGAACAATTATTTTAACAATGTTTGCCTATTGTATACACCTCGAGCCCTAGATTTTCCAGTTTTACAATAACATAAATGATATTATTTTAATTTGATTTTAATTCCGACTTTAGGAAGACAATTTGCAATAATGTGCACTAAACCAAACTATGAGGCTTCAAATATATACTATTGACAAGAGAGGTCCACCTCAGATCGGTATTCCTTCTCTACAATGCCTACAGTGGCCCCAGGATGACATGCTCCAACGAGCATGAATGCTGAAATCCATATCAGCTTCTCCAACATCTGCTTCTGAAATGCTTCTTTGTCAAGAACCTGGTCACACAAATGATATATATTCGGTTAAATAAAATAACCAAAGAAGGCACTTAAGGCTTCTTCTCAATATGCAATTAGGTCCTCTAACTTTTATATGCACCCATGTGATCCCTAAACCTACAACTTTGTACCAGTTCAATCTACTAATTATTAACACCATATCATTCACCATAACATGCTTAAATAATACATGCTTCAAAAAGAGGAAAATATGATTATTTTCAAATATTCAACGTGAGGCATCTCAAATAATACATGTCGATTTTAGCCATGTGGCTGCTAACATATTTCATATTTAGCCAGATAGAAAGATTTATAGAGCTAAGGGAGGGTAAAATCCTGGATGGAACATTGGAGCAGAGTCCCAAGTATTTGATTGAACCAATTTTCCCCAATTAAAAGGATCACATTCAACCAAATAAAAGTTTGATCTTAGACTTGCATATCAAGCAATGGTTCATCTGCCATCGATGCACCTTTTGAAGTAAAACAGTGAAAATGTTTCTTTCACCTTGCAAGACAGGCCTCCAGCAAGCAATCTAGTAGCTATAGCTGATGCCCATTTCCCATATGCTGCTGTTAGGCCTTCAGGATTTGTGTCAGTCTTCCCATCAACAGGAGGTTCTCCAAGCTTTGATACAGCAAAATATGCCAGCACCTGGTCTGCATCATTAAGACCTTTACTTTGAAGCCATGGCTCGAGCATACCATTCTGGAAAAAAACCAAATCTGCTAGATTGTCAACACCCATTGGATGATTAAATCATTTTCCGAAAGCAATTGAATCAACGAAGTTGCAGCAAATAAAGTGGAAGTCTATAAGAACAAGTAGACATATTATAGTCAAGTAATTTGAAAAGGATGAAGGAAACAATAAAAGAAACTTCCCACAAAATAATTCATCATGATCAAATCATTTCAATCATATCCAAATCAAGTACGAATAAAAAAAGTAATTGAGCTATGAAATATGAAGTCACTATTACGCTCCAAGTTTAAGTAACACAATAAACAGTGAGAATCCAGCAGAAATTCTTGATAACAAGCTAGAAAACAGGCATGCTAAGCATGACTGTAACAAATCTGAATCTCACCAATGAAAATAGTCTCATCAACATCTATTGGAAAATTTAATTGAAATACAAACAAGGAACAAAGCATTATTAAACTTCCACATAAAAGCTCCAAACTTCATTGAATCATTAAGCTGTTTAAAGAATAAAAAACTGGACTTTCTTCACAATTAATCATGGAATGCAACAAATTAAACAAAAAACACACTAAAAGATCGATCCTTTTTTTAAATTAAACCAAAAAGGAAAAGAGAGGGTATGATCAGGTCGTGGTACCGTTCCAACGAGACTTGGGAGTGGCCTCAAGCACAGCCTCGAGATCATCATTCCTAGTACAAACCAAAATGGGACCTTCAAAATCAAGCGGCACAGCTTCACCTCTCTTCACCAGAAAATCATCTCCCTTCCCCATATCTTGCAACGCCTTTCCCACTCTTCCACCGCCAACAATCACTGCTGGCACCACCTTGGCAGCAGTCGTAGCTGGAGCTGCGGCCATAACAACGAATCTTGACTTCTTTGGTTTAAAAATAAGTGTGGTACTGAAAAGAGTGAGTTTTGGCGAAATGGGTTTGGGAGAATGGGTCAAAAGGAGAGAGGAGCTAGAGAGTGTGGCCATGACGATGGTTTGGTTTGAAGATGGGCTTTGAAGGCATGGTTGCTTTGCGTTTATGCGGTAAGTTACAAGAAAGAAGGGAGGTGACAGCCACTCAATTCTTTGGTGACCTAGCCTTATCAGCTTCTAATTCTATCCAGAGGTCCCAAACAAAAAAAGTAGGTTATTACTTAAATAAAATCATGAAATTACTACATTTTTAAAAATAAGATTTGCAAAATGTTGAGTTTTTTTTTTTTTTTTTAATAAAAAAATCAACAAAAGATAAATATAATGAGAGAAAGAGAGTAATAAATTTGTTGTATATGATTTAAAACTGTTATGTTTATATATAACTATTTAAATAAATATAAAAAGGCATAATATAAATATATATTATGATTTTTTATTAATAATTAAATCAACTTTCCTAAAAGGGATATTTTAATAACATAAATATATATTTATTACAGGTATAATTATTTTATGATATAAATTATATCATTTATAAATAATTATTAATTTAAATATACATAATACAAATATGTAATAAATTTAGTTAATAATCTCATAATTTTTATTATTATAATAATTTTTTATAATAAAAATAATCTTATGCAAAACAAGACAAGACATTACTAAATCATAATTGATGATGGCAAATAATTTCTGAATAAATTTAATAAATAATTATAAAATAATATTTAAAAATTTATTAATTAAATGAACATATTATGAATTTAATAAAATTGGTTTATTGTAATTCATTTGTATTCGATAATGTAAATAATAAAGCATTTAACAAATAATTTGAAAATATACTATTTTTTTATCATTTATTAAATTTAATAATTCATTGCGAATAATAGTTTAATATTCTTTACTTAAACAAGAAATCATAAATATAACAAAATTAATTAATATTAAACTCGTTTACACTTCTAAAAAATCTTGAGGCTTGAGCAAGGTTTTTTAGCGCTTCAGTTCAAATGAAAATTTATAATATAACAAAGGCAAAGAAAGTGTCTCAAGGTATCTGGCAAAAAAATAAAAGTTTCTAGCTTGTATTTGAAGTTTCAAACCATTTTCCCGCTTCTCGTACATGTAAAAGAGAACCAATTATAAATAAAAACAGTCAAAATCTCTAATTAAGAAGCATTTTTTGGTTTCTCAATTTCCCACGCACGAACGACAACAAGCTTTGAATAGTTACCGTTAATCTTTACCGAACACAGTCATCTCACACATTTCCCTATACCCTTTCAAATTCGAAACTTTCTTTTTTTCATTTCCTTTCTTTTTCTGCTATTCCATTCTGATTTTGCCACCTCTACAACCAAAGTCCCACCAAATCCCTGATTTTGCCACGTGGATTAAACCTCGCATTAAATCTGACTTGCGGAGTAGTTGGCACCTAGAGACATTCAAAATTTAGTAAGCCTAAAAAAACTTGAAAACAAAACCATCATTTCTGAAACAAATGACTGGTTTTCAAGAAATCTAAGCAAAACCCAGAACTCTAAATCTGTCCTTCTTTCTCCAACAACAATGAGTGATTTCAAGGAACCTTTAGTTCAACGCCAAGCTTCATACAATTCTCCATATGTTAATCCTCTCACTGACCTCAAACACACCCGCAGCTGCAGTGAAGGAAAGCATGCATTCTTTGCAGGTAACAAGGATAATGTTGACAAAGAAAATGCAGCTCCTTCAACAAATAACGTGTCTTCTTCTTCTTCTTCGGTGGCTAAAAAGACCACTCATTTGAAATCTTTGTCAACTATTGGTACCTTTGATACTTCCAAAGAAGTTCCATGTTACAAGTCTTTGTCTACAGGGAAGCTCTTGAAAGAGTCATCCCTTCAGTTCTGTATGCAAATGAATGAGCCTGACAAGGCTTTTGGGTGCAAGTTATGGGACCCCATTGATTCAGAGAATTCTAGTTCCTTGAATATTTGGGATTATTCAGATTCCGAGGCTGCCCCTGCTTCTTCTTGGTCTACATTGCCTAATAGGTGAGTCACTGAATATAATAGCCTACTGCTTTTGCTTGTAATATGTTTCTGACAAGTTTTTTTGATCTCTTGTTATAATATATAGGGGAGGTTAAAGTTTGAAATTTTAATTCAAAATTTAAAATTGGACAAGGAAATTTAGGGGATAAGAGATGGAATCTATGATTCATCATTGTATAGCTGAATGCATAATGGATATTTATATGTACAAAAAGGAAAAGCTCGTATATAATGGGGAAAATGGGAAGGATGACTTGCATTGCATACCCTTCAATTTAATGAATTATTTATGACCTTGGTTTTGTGTATGTAGTTCTTTGACTCCAATTCTGGATTTTTGGACCTGTGACTGATCCTTCTTTCTATTTCCTTTTTTCTAAGTTGTTTTTCTGTTGATATTTTCGACTTGGTGGCTCTTGCTTTAGGACCTTGCTGTGCAGGCCATTGCCACTGGACATTGGAAGGTGTACTTGTGTTATTGTGAAGGAACCCTCACCAGAAGGGTTTGATGGTGGTACTTTGTATTCACTTTATACCAATGTAAAATCTCTGCGACTTGTTAAGAATGTTGCTAGCCTTTTTGAGTTATTAATAGCATTTCTCATCATCACTCATCAAACTTCATATGGTTTTGTGAACATCTTGATCAACACTCAATATTCATTCATTTTTATGTTTAAATTTTCAATAGCCCATGTTGCATAGGAATATTTTGGATGGTTCATTCCATCCAAGGAAATTTGGCACACCATTGAACAGTTAGTGGTCTATTATATGTCCTAATAAATAACTCATGAAGCTTTAAAAGAAAATTTAATAATATTAGTGATATTGGAAGAAGCCTGTCTTTTTGTAATCTCTTTGTAACTAAATATCCTATGAGAATTTGCCCCAATAAAGAAAAGTCTTAGATCAGATCTGGTAGTATATATTGGGATAATAACCTATAACACAAAATTTACAGATTCAATAGGACCAATTCTTCTTCCTTTCTATCTGCAAATTAAGTTTCTCGAATTCAAACATGAAAATCACTTGTTTCTGGCTTTTCTAGTTGAATCAAAGTGTTAATTTCAGAAGAATCAGAATTCATAAGTCATAATGATTACTGTAAGTAGTCACATAATAGCCATCATAGTATCTTTGCCTTGAATTTCATCAAAACCTTCCACTAGTACTAATGGTTTAAGTTCAGATTGTGCAAAAATAATTTGCCATATACTTTTCTTACATTTGGATCTATTCGGCATGTCAAAATAACAGGAAGGTCAAGGACGACAGGATCGGAAACTAGCAGTAGCTTATCACAAACGACGGAATGGGAAATCAGTGTTCACAATAGCTCAGACTACCAAAGGAATACTGTCTAATTCTGATGATAGTTATATTGGACTCGTGACAGCTAACCTCATCGGATCAAAATACAATATATGGGATCAGGTTTGACCTCTAAAAGGTTAAAGTGTACAATAAGTATCTAAAAAGTGGCAATCAAATATAGGAAATAATTCTTACTTCAATGGGATAGTAATTTGTTTGATTGCAGGGTGGTCGCACCAAGTCGCTAAACAAAAGGTCTAATTCTCTGTTGGGTGTTGTAACGTAAGCCTAACATCCCCTCTCTTTCTAATTCATATCTCTCCCTTTTGTGTTTATTATTTTTATTTATTTCTTCAGGTTCATGCCAACCATATCCACATGGACGGGAAGTTACCGAAGCATGAAGGCGTATATACCTAAGCACCAATCAATGCAGCTAAAGAATGTGACTCAGGTAGCTAAAAGGATTCATCTATATGAGTTGCCTACTCTCAATGAGTTATCCTTTACGGTCCCCTTATATTTTTTGGATCCTCTATTTTGAATTAATTATGGAGTTCAAAAAATATAAGTTGGATAATCTCCTAGTTTTTATGTAGATGCAACACATCAGTGGACTACCTAAGGATTGGGAGGGGAAAATGGACAAAATCCACAAGCTATGCTCAAGGGTTCCTCGTTACAACAATGTAAGCGTGTGTAAAAGTGTATTTCTCATCATACAAAATTTAGACTTTAGACTCCAGTTTCTCTCGAGTCCTTTAATTGCTTTCTTTTGAGCCAGATGTTGAAACAATATGAGCTGGACTTCAGAGATAGGGGAAGAGCTGGACTCAGAATTCAAATTTCTGTAAAGAATTTTCAGCTGTCATTGGAGGTATAATTAATTTCTCTAGTTTGATCCTCAGTTCTATGTAATTAAGTAATATTAGTTATGTACATACAATTCTTGGGATGTCGCAAACACATGCGGACAAACACTCACAAGACTTGTTGCAGACATGCATGCACGCGATAGAAAACTTGTATTAGTATAATCTGTGTGATTTTGAATCTAGAGGGCCTTTTACAAGGGGATCAATTCACAGAAAGTGGTGTGAAATAATTTTAACTTGGCTATTCTGAAATTTTTTTCCAGGAGAATGGAAGACAAACAATTCTGCAGCTTGGCAGAGTGGACAGATACAAGTATGTTATGGATTTCAGGTAAATTGTTCAACCAGTTTCTAAATTGTTTGTGTTGTACCAAAAAATATTTTGATCTTGACATTTAGCACAAACATTTATAAAGCTTTTGAAGTCAAGAACGAAGAAAAGTTAAAATATATGTAATATTTCCCTTTTTCTTTTTTTACAGATATCCATTGACGGGCTACCAAGCATTTTGTATATGCTTGGCTTCAATTGATTCAAAGCTTTGCTGCACAATGTAATTGAAGTCCACAGCCATTTGTTTGTGTTCAACCTCTGAACCGACGTTTTTCAATTCCTAGCTTCACTTAGCTGAAGGAAAGGCGACCATTTTTGCTTGAAGGTGGTGACAAGCTATGTAAAGAAGCATTGGTGATGATTCATGTTTAAGAATTATATAGCTTGAATGCAAATATTGCATCCTTGTTCCGCAGTCTCCACTGATTGCTAATCTATCCTCAATCCACGACGGTCATGTTTCCATGTAATTTCAGTGTTAATTGCAGAGATTAATTCCGATTAATCATTTGTTCCTGCGTTTGTTAAAAAATGATGCTTTAAAAGTGATGATTTTTAATTTCAATGATTAGGATTCATATTTTAATAGCCTCACTTACATATAGTCACACATATGTAAATGTATGAAGTATTTTCAACAAAACATAAAATGCCAATCAAAATATATCAAGAAAACTATTAAAAAAAAAAAAACCCTACATTTTAAAACATATAGGAGCGGATTCATACGCATTTTCTATGAAAAGCTCATCTAGAATTAGATTACAGGTAGGCCAGACAAGAAGAAAAGCCTACCACTCACGGTTTTCTACTTCTTAATATACTTTAAATACAATTTAATACAAGTAGTCAATGTGGCTAACAGGCTAAGTTCTCTACTATGATTTCTTTTTTTAAGGTAGATAGCATTTTATGCAACCAATGAGATTTGAAACCAGTTCTACATAGTTGTGATTAAATTAAAGAGTTAGTATTTGATAAATTATTAATGTAAATTTTTAATTTTATTGAACAAGATTAAAAGATTAATACATATTTTTTAATTATTTATTTATTTTTAAATATATCTTAAGGGATATTTGACACCCTACTAATTTTAGTTGTAAAATTTAAAAGTTCTAATCACAATTGATGAAATAATTTCTTAAATTTTCAATACATAAATTTATTTAACAAGACTCCCCTAATTGAAGGCCCCAAACAGCATCTACAACCCAACAACCATAAATGCCAAAACCAATGGCACAAACAAATCAATCCAAGGCTGCAGGCCTCACAATTTACAAAACCAACTTGATCCAAGACTTTGAAAACCATAAGGCAAAATACATGACTTAGTATTAGTAACTAGACAGCTGGTGATTCTCGTATACGTAAAATATTAAATTTTATATATTCATGTTATATTTTATATAAAAATTATATATTATAATTTGGGTTAACATAAAAGTATGAAATATATATTTTTATTTTGTTAAATTTATAAATAATTATTATTAAAATTTTAAATTATATCATCTTTGTATTTTTTTTTATATCATGTTTAATATCATATTTTAGATTACTAAATGAATTGATAACGGTAAATTAGAAAACAAATATGTATATTTCTTCAAGTCATTAGGCCAAAGTCGTAAGCTTTTTCCCATTAATTCTCGCCAGTTTCTTTACCATGAAACATGATATGCCAAGAAATTAAGTTACTCTTTTCGTCTTATATTTAATTTTAATTTTACAAAAAATTTTAAAAAAAATTAAGTTGAATTGTAATTTATTTTTTATTTTTTTCAAAAATTACCCTTAACATGAAAAAATGGGTAACAATAATTACGGGTAATAAAAAAAAAAGTTTTCTTTAACTTTTTAAACAAAAGTTTAATTTCAAACAAATATGCAAGGATGGGCAGACCACAATGGTAGCCAGAGGGAGCCTCGAACCCCCAAAATTAAAATTTTTTATTTATTGTATTTATCAATAATTATTTATTATAAATTATAAAAATCAACAAGTTTGTTACAAATGTTAAATCAACTATATACTATTACAAAAGTCAAATTAATTTTTTAATTTCTTCAAAAATTAAACTTAAAGTTACCAACGAAAGAGATTAACTTAATTGATAAATCCTTTTAGAGTATTTGAGCCCTTGATTGTAATTGCAATTGCCACACAGATTCCCTTACTAAATACATGAATTATAAGTTGAAACTCAATTGATATTCCATGCATAAGGGAGGGCGGAGCCGCTGGTGGTTGTTGAATTTGAGGGCATTTATAAACATGGAAAAGTAGCCATATAGGAAATAGGAGTCCCTTCCAAGTCTTTCGCACATCGCATACTGCCTTCGCAGTCAGTTGCTATCATCACTTTTCAACATCTAACCAACAATGCGTTGCTTGCAAGTTATATTGAACTTTTTCTCCCTATTAAAACGGAAAAAGAAAAAACAATAACAACTGTATGTATATATCTAAAATACATCAAAATAAAGGAATTTCATTACCTATATATACCAAATATTTCACATTTTGTCAACAATAATGTCATTTATTGATAAATTATTAAATTTTTAATTTCAATAATCAAAATTCAATTTCTGACAACCTCATATATTAATTTTTTTTTAAATATGATTGTTCGAAAGAATTAAATAAAACCAAATCAAGAATTCGATTAGCATTTAGAAGTTACAGATATAACCAAATTAGGAATTTACATTGTTTAGAAAAAGAATATAAAAATATGGCTCTAACATATGCCAACCAATTCCTTTATTAAGAATAACTGATAAATGAATGTCCATATCCATCTTTATCTACATTTAAATACAAATAAGCAAACTCCTTTCTTCCAAATTTAAAGGAAAGAAGAGTATCATTAATAGTAATTTTAAAATAAAATGTAATTGCCCCTATTTAACTCTTGTCCGTCGTTGTCCTTACAGTTACTATCCTTACCTTTGATAAATTCACAAAATTAAAAGCGTGGAGACCACAAGGATAGACTTATTTTTTCTTCCAAAAAGTTTATGCCATGAAATCCTCTTTCTTTGACTCTAACCATCAAGTTCACAATGAAACATTGGTGTAGAGAATGAATTAATTAGGTCACCAAAAATAATATCACTCTCGGTGTAACTGCTAGAGTCTTGACATTCAAAATAAGTTTGAATATCATCCGGAAAACTCCGCCGAGGTAGACCAGGCTCTGATGGTGTTGATGGACTATCAGCAGCCGAGGTCCTCTCTAGCATTTCCTCAAATTTTGATGATTGCAAAAGAAGCCCTAGTGCTGATGATGCAGAGCCCCCGCCACCATTGCAACCATGTGGTGGTGGAGTCACCGAGGTATCACTAGTACTACAACTTTTAGGTTGGATGGAAAACCCTAAGCCAATGCCATGTTTAGGGCTTTGGGTTGAATTGGTGTCACCATTAAGGTTTTGCAGAGGGCTTTCGGAGTTATTAAGGTTACTTTGGTGATTTGGACGTAGCCATTTGATGTAACGGCTAAGGTCAAAGTTTGTAACCGCATTGAGTCCTCGGTATTCTATAGCTGCCATGTCATATGCCGTCGCTGCTTCTTCTTGCGTCGCTGAAAAAAAAAAAAAAAATAACGACCCAAAACAAAATGAGTGGTAGTTTAAGAATTAAAGTGAAGACATAATAAAGTGGAGAACTAAATTTGCATGCAGATTTCGGTGGAGGGTTGGGGATTTACTCCAATGACTTTTCAATTCTTAAATAGCTGAGTAGGCAGTTGAGGTTTGGTGAGCTATATCCCAACCAACTTGATTTTATTACAACTCATTCTCATCGTTTTCCCTTTATCTTCACTTGTACCAATAACAGATATTTTAATTTTGAAATATTTGAAACTCAAATCTGTCATTAATTTAATGAAATTGTCAGTTTGTGCAATTCTAACTTTCCATGTGGCATGTGAACATGAAGTTGCTAAAAGGAATTTTGACAAAGTTTATGTAAGGTACTACATTTTTTTTTTTTTTAACAAGCAACACTATAACTATTAAAGTTAAAATTTAGATTTTTTATTTTTAAATAAAAAAGATACCATTAAATTGTATAATATGGTTAATTAGTACATCATATCTTCAAGTTATTGTAATACGAAAACCATTTTATTCATAACATTCAAATGGTGTATATGCTGATTAAACTTAAAAAAATTACGAGTTCGAGTATTCTAAAGTTAGAGCTAATTGGGCAGTGCTAAAACTTAAATTATTTTTTATATAAAGCAAATCCACTTTTTTTTTTTCAACATATAATAATTTCAATAGGCTAATACTACCAAACAATAGTTTAGGAAAATTGGAGTTTTATTTTAATTAGAAGCAAGAAAATAAATTAATTACTTACCATATGTTCCAAGGTAGAGATATTTGTTGCCAAATACTCTGCCAATTCGAGCTTCCCATCTTCCATTATGGTGGTGCCTACAAAAATTGAAAGAGATTCAAAGGCCATAGGTCCCATAAAAGGAAAATTTCCAGCTTGAGAATTAAGATAGATTGTGACGAATGGCTGGTTCTCTCTTTTAGAACCTGACAAATTTAAATCAAGGTACAACATTCTTTTAACTCATTTACTTTTTAACTAAAATTCGTGAGTGGACAGATAATTAGTAATTGAAAAATTATTAAATTACCAAATATGTTGGTAGAATATTAAATTTTTAATTTTAATGATAAAATTTAATTTTTGATAAATTCAATTATAAATAATGAAAGAAAAATTAAATTAATACGACAAGTTCATTAATAATGCTTAGAACAAGTCTAAAAATGTAGCATTCTGACAAACAATATATTTCAACATCTTTTATAAATTTAAGAGGATACGTTTTATTTTTAAATACTAAAAAATAGGTTTAAAAGAAAATGAATTTGTAACAACCAATGAAATTTTTTTTTTTAAAAAAAAAAAGGGATAAATTTGGGACAACTAGATATACAGAACCAAAAACCAATTCAAGAAATTTTTACGTTTCATTCAATAAATAGGCTCAAATCAAAATGCCATGAATAAAAGAAAACTATAACATTCTTACCTGGCTACGCCTCTATATTTTGAAACTCCACGAGAAAATCCACTGCTTTTTCTATAAATTAAATTTAAAATTAGATGCATAAAAAACTCAAAACAATTTTTATAATTTTAGCTTCAATTAAAAACTACAAATGTTTCCAAACAATCAAATTTTGATTTAACAATATTTTTACGCTTAATTTCTTTTTTAAGATCAAAAGAGATCCAATATTATGTGTCAAATTAAAATTTACATGTACCGACTTTTTGTCATTGAAAACAAAAATAATATAATTTGAAATTTAATTCAAATTAAAAAATGATATTTAATAAGTAAAATTCAAATTTTAACGTCGGTAATATAATATTTTCTTTTACCTTTACATTATGACCTTTTATAAATAAAAGATGAACAAAAGTTTTGGCTTTGAGAATTAATTACCTCCTCAAAGATCCGATGTATTCTTCTTTTGATTGACACTCCATTTCTTTGAGTTCATTTTGATAAGTTGATAACTACAAAAAAAAAAAAAAAAAAACAATTATCAGGATTCAACAGCTTCATACCAAATATATCAAAACCAATCAAATGAACAAAAAATGAAATAAATAACTTTTCATAAAAAAGATCGAAATCAAACATACTGGGAAATTAAGGATAGTGTCCTGTCCCCAGTACTTCAATGCAGCCAAGTCATAGGCATGTGCTGCCGCTTCTTCATCATCATAAGCACCTAACCAAAGACCAACATAACAGTTAAATCCTTTTCAATCATGCCACGAAAATACTGAATTCCACGAAAAGAAATATATATGGCAAGTAGTTTCTTCATAATAACAAGGCTATTAAAGACGATGAGGAAATAAAATCATCAGCTGATAAAACTCACCTAGATATACTGCATATTAATTTCAGTTCGGTTTCGTCGTCGCCGGTACAATTGATATCGTCAGCAAAACCAACCATGAAATTTGTAGAATTAAATTAAAATTATTAAATAGAAAAAAAAAAAAAAGCATGGCTGAGGGAAGAAAGATCATATACCTTGTCTTCCTTTTTTGCTCTGGGACTCATTCCAGCAATTCTTATCCCACAAATGAGCTTCAAATCGCCCTGTCCATCGGTGCCTAATCGAACCAATAAGATAAGCCAACGAAATCAAGACAGAATTGCAAGAGAAAATGAAATTAAAAAACAGACAACAATTAATCAAAACAAAGAGAAAAAATCATGAAACACGATGTAGGTATTATATGTTTTGTTGATTACCTTGTAACACCTCGATAAATGGAGCTGCGTTGGGGAGGAGAGTCTCGGGGAACAGTTTTACGAGTCCGTTTCACTTTGGTCGTAGGTTTTGCAATATTGGATGCAGTTGTACTGCTGTTTTTCTGGGTTTGCTGAGAGATTTTCGCCATGAAAAAGCTGAGAAACACACTCTCGCTCTGGAAACGTAGGCAATGGGTAAAAGAAATAGAGAAAAACAATAAGGTTAAATGACAAAGAGTTTAAAGGGAATTAAGAAAAAGGGGGTTCCTTTTGGCTTTTGTTTGAAGTGTTTTTGATGCCAAAATAGAGAAGAGAAGAGAAGAGAAAGAGAGAGCCGGCAAAGAAATGTTGTTCTAGCCGTCTTGCAGCGGCTTTTTCTCTACACTTAATATTTTTGTCCTCGCTTTTAGCTTTGGAAATTAATTACTGTTTCAACTTTATATTTGTGAAAAATGATTATTGGTCTTTCATCTCCTTCATTTTTATTTTAACCTAATCAATTTGAAGTGTAGGTTAGTACTAACCCAATTACGTACTAATTTACATTTCTACTTTTCTAAAGAGAGAAGACTTGCAATTTATAATAGATATATCTAATTTTTATAAAAATAATTAGATACCAACTTAAAATTTAATTTAATTGATTTATAAAATTATTTTTAAATAACATTCAAATCTGAAATTTAAATTTTAATTCCTGAAACTGTTTTTTCAATTTTTATACCATAACCTTTTTATATAGATATATATATATATATATAACTTAACTATTTCCAAAAAGATTTTAAAAATTACAAACCATATTACAATAAATTTCCACTTTAGGTGATATATAATAATATTAATTTATTAAATTTCTCAAATATAGCATAATAAGACATGAAATAACTCTTTAAACGCTTAAGATAATAATCATAACAAATTGAGAATGATAAGTTTTTGGCTTATTACAAGTCTACATATGTTAATTGCTTCCATAAGGTTCTTACCCTTGATTTTTTTTTTCTTTTTAAGAAAAAAATTTGGGTGCAAAATTGGGGTTGTAATTCCTACACTCTCTTTTCTTTTTCCTACTTCAAAAACATACAATACAAATATTAATGTATTGTATACAATAAAATAAAATATCATTTTCGATGAGAGATTTTAGCTCCTTACGCTTGCTTTGACGATTTGGTTTGATTTGATTTGTATGTTTTTGGCTAAGGATCTTGATGAGTTACACATGGATTTTCAGTATCAATATTTATTTACTACCTTACTTTTAGTAAGTAATTTCTAATTTTAACGGTTAGATTGTTCTGTTATAAACGGAACTAAGATCACATATTTCTCTTCATTCACATTTCATTTTTTTATTCATCTAATAAAGAATAAAAAATAAAATGGTGAGATTTGAACTCTCACTTTATATGTTTTCTAAACATTCTTAGTTACTAAATCAAAAAATTAAAGATCATTCCCTCATTTAATTCGATCTTGATTACATTTTTTTAAGAGAATATCTATATATAATTTTAATAATTTTAGATACGATATAATGATAAAAAAATAAAAATGAAATGATTTAAAATTTTAATAAAAATAATATATGAATTTGCTAAAAATAAAAAAATATTTTTTGTATTTTTTATGCCAACGCAAATTATAATATAATAATTTTTATATTTCAATTTATTGATGTAAAGTAAATACATACGAATATATAAATTTTTAAATCTAATTTTATACATACATATGTCTTTTACATGAAATATAAATGGATACATGAGTATTTATATATATATATATATATATAATGAAGTCAAATATAAATAGGAGCTTGAACTAAGATGGTCCCAAATCCCGAGCAAAAGGGCTAAAGCTTAGGATGGCAACACTTACTATTGTTGTTGGTGCGCCATACTATGCGGCGTATGCCTAAAATTTCAGCTGACCACATTAAGACTTTGGACTATCACAAATGTATTATTATGAATTTAAAAAAGAAAAAAAATTGAACTACTCACCTCCCCTCTGTCAAAGGGGAAGAACAACTCAGCAAGATGTAAATGCTTAGGTTAGGGTTGGGTACCACTACTAGCGTGGGTTAGGTTAGGTTAGGTTAACATTGTTTTATATAATACCTATATATATATAAATATATATGTTTTTAAATTGTTTATTAAATGTGTTTGTTTGTATAAAATTATTTACATGCATTTTTTTGCATTTGTTGATTAAATTACCAAAATATATGTTTTTAAAGTGTTTATTAATTTTTTTTTATAAAATAATTTACATGCATTTTTTGCCTTTGTTGAATAAATAAAGTTTGGTAGTATAAAAATAAAAATTAGATTAATGAAATTAGTAAGAGAAGTTGATTACTATTTGAATAGCAGTTGATTGTTTCTTTTTATTTACATTTTATCTCAAATTTTGCTTGAGAAGTTAGGGGGTATTTAAATATTACAATTTTAAATATGATTGTAGATATATATAGAGTTATTTTGATAATATTTAATTTAGTATTAAATTTATTTATTTATATTGGATTTTGATTTATAGGCTTATAGTTGTGTTATATATATTTATCTCTTTTAAAATTTTAATGTTTCTTGACAAACATCATGAAAATTTCTTTTATGTTTATATTTTTTGAGACATTGAAATTAATCTTTGATGATGGTAAAACTTTTTTTTATTATGTATTTTTATATTTATCATATTATATTTTTAAATTTTATTTTATTTTATTATAAATAATAAATGATAAAAACTCAAAATTCATAAAAAAACACAACTTATTTCAAACTCACATTAGATAAAACAACCAGATTATACATCACTTGGACCCTGAATTGGGGCCCAAAAGGAGAAGTTAATTTTCCCAAAATAAAATGGACTTTTGGGTCAAGCTCAAACTGGATCGGATCCTGGCAACCAGGTTGGGTCAGCCCAATTATTCTCAGTTTGGAGCTTAACTACAATATCATTTAATGTCGAAACTTAACTCTGATCGGACCAATTACCACCTCTTCTTACACTAATAATATCGGAATTAGGATGGTAGCGTTACCGTATGATTCAAGAAAATGGCTTTGAAAATTGGATTAATTGCTGCACCCTAAAAGGAAAAAAAAAAAAAAACGAAATAAAAAATCGAATCAATGAAAGTTTGATTTCCTGATTGATATCCATGATCCATGATCATCCCAAGAAGGTTTCTTAAATCTCATTCAATCGTGGTGTATCTGTACATGTGGTTGGTGGTGGCCACTTAAATTCTGTGGTCTTCGGATCCTCCTCTTGAGTCTCTCTCTCTGACTACAGCTCCAAGGGACCAAAAGCTCCACGTTTTGAACGATCTCTACTCATATCCAAAGTACCCAGATCAAGAAAAGCACCCAGCTTTTAGAATGATTGAAGAACAAGATGAGAAGGAGACAAAGCCACTTCATCAGGATTCAGCAGGTGGCCAGATGAGAAGGAATAACCCCAAAAAGGGTTTTCTAGAAATGATGTTAAAACCAATGCAGTGGCTGAAAATGTTGAGTGAAGAGTTGCATTGGAGCTTTGTGTTGGGAGTGGTGATAGTGTATGGAATCAGTCAGGGTTTTGGTGTGGGATTGAGTAGAGTCAGCACACAGTATTATATGAAGGATGAGCAGAAGGTACAACCGTCTCAAGCGCAGGTCTTGATTGGGATAATTCACTTTCCTTGGATTGTTAAGCCTCTTTGGGGTCTCCTTACTGATGTTGTCCCCATTCTTGGTTACCGGAGACGGCCTTATTTCATTTTTGCTGGTAAATTATGGATAACTCAAGCCATAGTTTTTGCTTTTTTATTTTTAATCTTGTTGTTTGTTTTGTTTCTTTGACTGAATATTGGTTTCTTATGAGTGGTTAGTTTCTTTGAGTATAAATTTTGAGCTATAGGATTTCACTGGTTTTTAGGTCCTTTTTGAGTGCCTTTGTTTTTTCTTTTTTTTTGGGAAAAGATGATGTTATAGGTTGTTATAAAGGAGAAATATGGGATTTTAAGGAAATGGAAATATGGGAAATGGAAAAAAAGGAAAAGAAATTCTCCTTTGATTCTCTTGTTTGTTTACTATTTCATTAATAATGTGTTTGATAAGAGGGAAATTGGAAGGAAGGAATCAGGATAGAGGAAAAGTTGGAGAGAAAAACTATTTTTCCTTGTTTGATAGAAACAAAATAGGAATAGGAAAGGAAAAGGAGTGGATTTGCAATTTCCATTCTCTCAAAACCGAATCCTTCATTTTTGAAAGGAAAATGGAAGGAAAAAGAAGTAATTCAACAAAACTAATCATTATTTATGAGTTTATATATATATTTTGGTTTCTATGTATTGCTTTAGTCCAGGAAATGCCATTGTTTCCAATTTTCAACTTGGGAGCAGATTAGCATCGCCAAGATGGCAATTGATTCATACTATCATGCAGCTTTATTGCTTTCCACCGTCTATATTCTCTTCAACTTTATATTCTATGATTTGATACATTTGAAATCACTTTTCTTGTAATGGCATCTTTGAATTGCAAGTATTGTGATTAATTCGTGAAATGTGCCCTTTATTATTTTCGTACTGCATTTGTACAACTTCATCCAACTGTTGTTATATTGTCATATTGATCTTGTGTCTTTTCTTATAATTTACTTTTCAAACGTGTATAGTACTTTTTGTTAATATGGTGTTTATAAATCCCTGATTTATCTACTAGTTGTCTTAAAATCTTAATTGAGGTCAACCATCAGTGGTGTGATTGTAATTGATGTTTTCTTTCAAATTTTAGTCCTTTAGATTGCTGTTTCGAATAAGCAGTCCACTGTTATTGCTGTTTCGAATAAGCAGTCCACTGTTAGGAGATAGAAGGTAATAAATCTAAGCTGCTCCGTTTTTCTTCTATTAGTTGGGTAGTCGTAGTTTTTCAGTGATAACTCTCTCAAAAAATGAAGAGAAGCAAGAATCTAATGCAAATATATATAAAAATCTTCTTAAAATGAAGCCCTTTCAAACTGTGATCACTTATGCTAATAACTCAAAGGTAGAAGGGTTGTTTGTTTGGGGAAATGTCAACTTAATTTGAAGGAGATTGGGAGATGAATGAGTTTAAAGAAAACAATCAGACCATAATATGCGTGTCCTAACAACAATGTACATTGATTAATTATGTTCTTGACATTTTTGCTATTGGCATTGGTGTTTTATTTACTTTTTTGTGCCCATCGATATGTTGAGTTTCCATTCTTTTCTGATGATATATCTTGTATCCCTTTCCTCTTCTTCCTGTATTCTGGAAAGAAAAGAAGAGCAAATATAAGGGCAAAGAAAGAACAGAAGATAGAAATTTGACTACCTCATTTTACGATCACTGTAAATTTTTTACAAGTTTATTTATCATTATTTCAGGGTTTCTTGGTGTGATCTCCATGCTAGTTCTATCACTCCACAAGAATTTGCATATTGCATTTGCCTTGTTATCTCTGGTGGCAGGAAGTGCTGGTATTGCAATTGCAGATGTGGCTATTGATGCCTGTGTCACACAGCATACTATAAGTCACCCTTCCCTTGCTGGTGATATGCAGAGCTTGTGTGGGATGAGCTCTTCTATTGGAGCATTGTTAGGATTCTCGCTTAGTGGCTTTTTTGTTCACCTAGCTGGAGCTAAGGTTTACTCTCTACCCAATATTTAAGTGGTTATTGATTGCAGTACTCTGGGTTATGCTGATTATCTGATTCTTTTCACATATTGGGTACAACTAACTGAAACTGATTAGGCACTCTGATCTAACAATTCCCATTCAATTATTAATTCTAAATACTATGGTGCATTCCTAACATTTAAGGAGTAAATTTAATTAAATTCTTCGGAAAAAAATAAAATCAAACTCTAAGTACCATTGAATTTCAATTATCTTTACAATACTAAAATTATTTATAAAATTTGAGAGTAGCTAATATATTAGATGATAACAAAGCATTGTAGAAAGGAATTTTGAATAATATTAAAGGGTGCTATGGTCAATCTGAAGCCAATAATAAATAAATCAATGAAATCTTAATTTTGAAAACTTTTGTATGGATACAAAAGTTTTCAAAATTAAGATTTCATTGATTTATTTATTACCTTAACGTGGCTTAATTTCTCTGATTAGAAGATTTAACTAAGTTTGAAGAGTTTGCCTCATACATAGAAGCTACTATTATTCTAGGCATGTAATCTCACAACTTGTAGTTGAAATTCAGATTTGCTCACCTAATCAAAATGTGGAATCTCTCTCTCTCTCTTTCTCTCTCTCTCAAGAATGTGCAATCTCTTGTAAATATTACTGATGTTATGCCAATATATCCATAAATAGAAGATTTTACACAGTATAGAAACTTTGGAATTAGCGTTATTTTTGGCAACCTCTGGAGTTAAGGAATTCAGTTAGTCATGTTAGGATATGGTTTCATTTATATTATTTCAAGGTTGACAATGTATTCAGTCGTACCTATTTAGGCTACAAAGTTCTTTTTGTATTGCACAAGTTATTGAAAGTGTTGCTTTTCCTGCAGGGTGTATTTGGGTTGCTTAGTATCCCTGCTAGCTTAGTTGTTTTGGTTGGGATCTTGTTGAGAGAGTCCCACATGCACAACTTTGCTTACAAAAGAGTAAGTTATCTTCTTTTCAAACTCTGTATTAATCTCTCAGTTCTTCCCTGCATATATTGAAATGTTGAAATTGAAATTAGGTAAAGGAGAAGTTTGTAGATGCTAGCAAGGTTATGTGGACAACATTGAAATGCCGGGATGTCTGGAGACCATGTTTATACATGTACTTGTCTCTTGCACTAGGCTTGCATATCCATGAAGGGATGTTCTACTGGTATACAGATGCGAAGGAGGGTCCATCTTTCTCACAGGTAGTGCCATTGCCTTTTTCCTGAGTACAAGCATGATGTTCCATTCCGTGTTTTATATTCCATATGATTCAGTAATAACACTGTATCTATGGAGGTGGCAATTGGGGGATTGTTTAAGTTGTTTGGGTTTTTCTGGTTTTGGGTCGCTTGAATTCAAGTTGTTTTAGGCTCAAGTTTTTTTCATTACATATAGGTGACTTTTTTTTTTGATAGATTATATCCTTGACTTTAAAGTTGATTCAACTTTTTAGCTGGGTTGGGTATTTTATGGGTAAACTCATGTTATCTTTTTCCACCTATAGCAGCATGAGTTGGTCTTGTTTTGGTCATTTTGGATTAAGGTTGCTTGGTTTAGGTTATTTTAAATTCAAGGTGTTATTTTCTCACTTTATTTTAAGTCACTTTGGGTTGGGTAGAGTTGGTTGGCCAATTCATTTCAATCAGTGGAGATGGGTCAGGTTTTGCCACCTCTCTAGGTACATGTATTGATACAAGCATACATATATATCTTAATAACTGGCAGATATTTTGTGAAGTGCATAAAATTTCAAGATTTTCTTTTCTTTTTTCTTTTTTGAATATATATCACAGTTAGTGTGTGTTTATATTTTTTGTTAGTCTTTTCTTGGCACCTTTTTACTTGTGTATGCTTCCATATTTTAAGTCAATTTTGTGTTCATGATATTTTGATTATTTAATTTCTGAATTATAGAATAACCTTGAGTAGTCAACATGAAAAACTTATAGAATTTGATTTAGACATTTTGACCTTTTTTTTGTTTATCTATAATAAATCTTTTAGTTGTAAGCTGCAATCTGTATGCTTTTTGCAGGAGGTTATTGGATCCATATTCTCTGTTGGTGCTGTGGGCTCACTTTTTGGGGTCCTTCTTTACCAAAACTTGTTGAAGAACCATCCTTTTCGTGATATACTTTTCTGGGCCCAGCTCCTGTATGGTATGTCTGGATTGCTAGATTTAGCATTGGTGTTGCGTATAAATTTGAAACTAGGTATGCCGGATTATTTCTTTGTGGTGATTGATGAAGCTGTTTCTCGTATGATTGGGCGTATTAAATGGATGCCTTTTCTTGTACTCAGCTCCAAGCTTTGCCCAGCTGGTATAGAAGGCACTTTCTTCGCTCTAATCATGTCAATTGATCATGTAGGGTTGCTTTCATCAGCTTGGTCTGGAGGCCTAGTGCTCCACATGTTGAATGTTACACGAACACAATTTGACAACCTTTGGATAGCTATTGTTATCCGGAGCCTGTTAAGACTTATTCCAATTGGATTCCTATTTCTGATACCTAGAAGTGACCCCAACTTGTCCATCCTTCCATCTGAGATGTTGAGGACAAAAAGGGGCAATGATGTACTTGAACCAGACAATATTGAAATGGCCTCCCTTGTGAATAGCATCTGACTAGTAACTGCTTGTATTAAGGCAGAACTTACAGAAAGAACAATAAGAAATGAGAAATATTGGTTATCGTATCGTCTAGTCGGGCCTCTCCAAAAGTAAACATCCTGTTTTCGTGCTGGACAGTTTTTATAATTATCTTTAGAATGTAAGAGTACTTAGGTCTGCGAGGATGTGCTATTTTTTGTTCCAAACCACTACGTTTCCCAAGGTAATGCACTTGGACCTTGGTTGCCTTAGAATTTATTCTTCTTTGAAGTTGCTATTAAGCTCTCAATAAGGGCAAAAATCATTTGCTGAAGTATCCGACGGTGTGCTCAAGAACAATTATTCAGAGTTCAGCCAATATGGAAATTCTCACTTTACTCGATGCCCTTTCTGCATGAAACATTGGAATACTAAGGAAGCATTGGAAATTCAGAGTTCAGACATATTTATTTATACGAAACTGTCAATTTCACTGTGACAATTTCACTATATTCAGCAGGTTCTCTCTCTCTCTCTCCCCTTGAATTTTATTGATTTCTTCTACCATCTTTTCAGTAAAATCACTGATCCATGCTCTAGGATGTGCATCTACCGCACTCCGACCGCACTCCGATTGAACTAGTTAAGTGTTTATTGTGTTATTAGATGCATTTAGGAACAAAAGGAAATGAAATTATTATATTCTCAATGCTTTATCAGAGACTACTAAAACTGATTTTCCACACCTGAAGTCTTTCTTTATATTTGAAGCAAATCTTACAAATATAAAATTGGACTCTTGCTCCTAATGAGGAAATTCTTTCATGCAACCCCCCCCCCCCCCCACCCCCCCCAAAAAAAAAAAAAAGAAAACCCTTTTTAACCATTAACCGAGCACAATCAGGATGTCTTGAGTGGGCTATCGTAATTTCTATACCTTCTGTATAAATGTGAACTAAGAAAAGATGCTAGGGTATCCAACGGCTGCGGACCGGTACCAGCTTTTCTGCTTATGTGAAACTGCAACTTTCCTGGGCAAAGCCCAACTTAGACTCTTTTGTATCGTATGTAACCCTTTGGTTTCTTTGCTGATAATTTGCAATAATACCGATTTCATCTTTGAATGAGAGGCTCGCAAGAGCCAAACAAACCTGAGATGCATCAGTCTTTACAAAGTAAAAGACCCCAGTGATATCCACATTCATCTCGGCATTACCCTCAAATTGCAATTTGATTATAGGCACGTCCACATCTTGGTATGCACTAAGGTTAAAGCAAGTATCCAAGATGGAGAAAGCTGGTGCTGTAGGAAAACCTGAAAATTGTTTCAGAAACTCTGCCTTGACGGCCTTGTAAATTGTTGGAGGAAGCCTTGTGATAACCGTCCCAGAATCTATTATCGTTACAGCTTTCCCAAAACTTGAATCTTGTAGTGTCACCCCACCAACATTGACACCAGTAAGGTTGAGGAAATAAAAAGTTGATAGCTGTGAATTTGGAATCATTCTAGTGTAAGAAATGGGGCTTGAAGTATTGTAAACTGAAGAATTGCCTCCCAAAACTAACGAACCTGAAGCCCCAGCTTGTGTCGATGGCAGACAATAGGAGAAAAACCCTCCAAACATTGCAGAAGTTTGAGAAACCAGAGAGATAGAACCCTGTCCGAGACCCATGAGACCAGAAGCTCCACCAAAAAGGCCTTTATTGTTCCTGCCACAGCCAAATACAAAATTGTCCACCGGAGTGTTGCCTAGATTGAGATGATCATGAGCTAGTTCACCGCGAGTGTAAGATCCGTCACCATAGCTAACAACATAGTTACAGGTTGTTAGGTTGTTCCCACAGTTTCGTGTATTCCCGGTAGCAAATGCAGACTGACAGGTTGATGAATTACATAAAACCGTTTGGTAGGAAGGAGATGCAGAAGGGTTGAAAAGAGGTTCCTTTTGGTTATAACATGATTTGCATGGCTGGCATTGAACCCAAGTCAAATCACTTCCAGTATCAACAATCACTGTCATGTTTCGACCACCTAATTCAACTGTAACAATGTAATTTAATGTTCCAATTTCTACACCAGAAGTTAAGGGGATTCGAGTGTCAGAAACATCTTCTGTTTTGGCAGAATCCATGTTTTTGATTCGGGCTTGCAATGACTGAACTCTTAGATCATCCAAAATCAAGCGTTTCTGCAGCAACTTGTTCCAGTCTTCGACGCCTCCATAACAATTTTCCCGGTGCTTCATTTCCAATATAGTTGCACCTTTCTCCTTTCCTAAACATTAAAAATTAAAAGGGGAAAGGAGTCATATTTGAAGCATATATTGTGCTAACCATAATCAAACATCTAATTTTGAACGAAGAAAGATCATAGTATAATAATGGCAAAAAGCAAAATAAATATTAACTCAATCGGTTCGTGCAATCACTCTTAAAAGTGACATTCATTAAGTTAAAATCCGAATCCAACACTTATATTCTTTTTCCCTTATTCTCATAGCCTCTTTGAGAGAAAAAAAAAGTATATAAAGCAAAAGGTTGATATGCAAGAAAAGGCGGACATGGATTCGATTGAATCCTATCCATTGACCTAAAGCGGTCGAGACATCACTAAGCAACTTGTTTAAAAGAGAAGTGAGACCCTTTAAAGCACACATAAGCCAATTATAGATTACATAATCTAATCAAAAAAGCAAAGTTAATAGATAAGCTTAAAGTACAGTTAGTTTTCCTCCCTGGAGGAGAGAAAGAGAATGAAAAAGAGAAGGCAATAATGGTTGCTTCCCACAAGGCATGAAAGCAGTAACGGATCCTAGCAAAAAGAGAAAGCATAGGTTGAAATACTGATCCCAAGGTGGAAAATGAAATAATGGGGACCTTTGGCCAACAGTGTAATGACTCTTTCTCATTTGTCTGCTTAAAAAAAAAAACAACTCTTACAAACTCACTTGATTTCTGAGACAAACAACTTGAAGCATCCCTTTGTTGTTTCCATTGAAAGTGTTGTTGCAGCTTGAGGAGCTTCTTCTCACCAAAACAGTGAACCCCATTGTGAAGAATGAGAAGGAAAACAAGAAGTGAAAGCATAAATGAGAAAAGGGTCATTCCTTTCAACATTGCTGAGGACACTGAAGACAGAAAAAGAAAGAAAAAGCAGACAGAGAGAAGGTGAAGTAGTAAAATGAAGAGAGAAAGAGAGAAGAGAAGAAGAGATTCTTGGGTGTTGGAGTTTGGCAAGAGAACAAAAGAGGAAGGGCTGGCTAAAGGTCCCACTGGTGCATGAGAAATTATTGGGGATTCACGTGCAAATACTAGGGAGAGAAAAAAAAAAAGTCGTGTTTTCTTGGTGCAATGCTTGGTGAAACAAAACAACTTGTCTTGTGATTGATATTTTCGAAGTCATACCCTTATGGAAAATTATTACATGTTTATGAAAATGGAAAACAAATTAATTTTTTATTGGTCTTGTGAGTTTTAATTTGTTGCATGATAAAGACTTTTCTCTTCACGGGATCATATGTTACAGGCATTTTTTGTGTGTTTTCTGTTTTGATGTTCCCCCTTAATTTGCTCTTTTAGTGGAAGTGGAAGTGGAATATATATATATATATATATATATATATATATATATATATATATATATCAATTGGATGCCGTTTTTGGGCTATATATTTGCTCAAGTTCTGCCAGTTAAAGGAAAACAATCATCTTTAATTGTAACCATGTATTTGGTTTAAAGTAGTTTCACAGTTAATGGAGTTTAAATTTAACATGGAACGACGATTGTAATTAATTTATAGTAGTTTAGAGTTATGCCATTTAGTTGGAAAGTGATCCCACTTTCACAGCATTTTATAATTAATTTGCTACTATTACTTAACGATTCATTTGAAATGTAGAGATATTACATGAATTATAGACTAAAAGTTTGATAAAAAAAATGAAAAATCATGGAATAAACACTAGTATATGTATTAATTGTGCTTTACACCAAAAATCATAGCTTATTTTTTATACTATTTTATGAGCATGTATTAATTGATCGTATATATCAACTTAAAATTAATTAATCATACCAAAAAAAAGAAAATTCTTGTTTGAAAGAAAAATACTAATAATTTTATATAAGATTTATATTATAAAGATAGAAAAGTTATTTTTCTTCAAAATATTCAATCAAGGGAGGTTGTTGATTATTAATTAATGGTGTTATTCTATATATATATATATATATATATATGTTAAGTTTTGAATTTTTTATAATTTTATATTTAAGTTAAATTTTTTATTTTTTAACAGTCAAATTGTTTGAAATTTTTTATAATTTTTATTTATTAACAGTCAGATTAAGATTGGATTCTTAAAACCCATGTTTGTTTAATTCTTCTCACTCGTTAATTCTTTTGAATTTGTCATATAGTAGTAGTACATCGATGTGTTTCATGCTTATTTATTAAGTAGTTTTAGACCAAGTGTCTTCAGTTACCGTCAAAAGTGTTTACAATTAAAGCAAGTTGTGGATATTTTTAAAAAAACGAAAAATAAGAAAAAGCTTGTGGTCGGCATCGGGATAAGGCACTCGTACTAGTTGGCCCAAGTTGTATCACCACTCTCAAATATTTTTCAATTAATTTATGATGGTCGGTATGCAGTACGAACAATTATATTTTAGTATTTATTTAAAGTATTATTTAAAAAAAGCTTGCATTTAATATATTGTTTTCACTAAATGCAAGACAAGAAATTTGTTTCATTCGCCTGGCAAAAATGGCTTAAACAGATGACCATGTCAACAACAGTGCGCTAATCAGCGTTGAGATTTGAAGTTCACGGAGGGCAAAGGAAGGAAACACAACATACAACAGCAATAAGCTTTAAATTCAACAAACAAATATCGCTTATGGTTCATACTCTGTGACAGCAACAACTACCAAACCACTCTTTTTAATACGCTATACACGTAGTTCAGTAGTATTCCGACCCTGCATAAGTCGTGGAATGAGATAATCATCTGCATCTGGCAACTCGTAGCCTATTGAGACTCTTGCTACTAAAAATGCACATCGGCAATTTGTATTCTTCATTATTTTGAGATCAATCAAAAGAGGTTTGCTTTGCAAAGTTTTCACTACCACTTTCTACGACTAGTTGATCTTTTGTCGGCAGATAGAAACCTGGGAAGGCTTAATAAACTATTAACCCTAGTAATACCTTCCAAGGCTGACCACTCATCATTAGCAACTGAAATGCACTCGGCTAGACTCCTCTTTGACTGGCCGGGCAACTTTGAAGACAAACTTTCCTCTGTTGGTTCAGTTACAGGCACAATCTCTGTAGAACCTTGAAATGTACCAGATTGTCCAAGACTTAATGTCTGAGAATCTCCCTTGTTATCATCAATAGCCATCATTCTCTCTTCCGATTCCTTAGGAATCGTTGTCATGTCATTTTCTTCCACAGCTCCATTACTTGCGAGCAAATGTTCCAGAAAGAGGCATACAACAGCGCAATCATCATTCTTAGAAGTAGGGTACTTAAGCCTCCATGCTCGCGTAGCACAGTCTACAAGAGCCCTGGCAGCTGTTGTGCGACTAGGGGCTGAAGCCACAATATCGATGGCTTCCTTATTTGAAAGGACATCCCAAACCTGTGCCAAAATTATAAACCAGATTTCAGATAATTTATAGTAAGCCCAGGGAGAAAAAAAACAAATTTGTCATTCAGATGACAGGCATTTTTTCTTCCCCTGCCATTTGCTTCATCTATGCACATTGTCACATGGTGGCAACATAAAGATTATATGCCAAAACCAAGGCGGAAGGGAGAGCATTTATAAACGGACTTGCCTACAGGCTAGAATGAAAAAAATGGTTACCCAGCAGCATAAAATTTTCTAGCAAACTAGTTTGATGTACTAGAGGATGAAGATACCCCATCAGTGGCAAGAATAATGAACTCATCTCTTTCAGAAAGGCGGTGATAGAAAACATCTGGGGCAGAAATCAAACCAAAATCTTTCAGACAGAAGTCCCCAAAAGCTCTAGCCATTGCCAAACCAGGTGAGTCATTATTGGGCAACCATACACGTGCAACCTCAGGCTCATCTTGCAAGGCAAAGACCCTTCCCTTGCATTGCTGAATTCTAGCAGCTTCCCCTAAACATAAATATTTCAAGAATTATTAGTACTGCACATATATGTACGGTAATTATTCAAATAGGTTAGCACAAGCTATCATTGTTATTTTGACTGAAATAGAGGGAAAGCCTCTTTTTGTGTGTGTGTATGAGAGAGAGAGAGAGAGAGAGAGAGAGACTTGGCAAATCAGGCTTCAAGTCAACAGTCAATTGTACAGCAATCAAAGAATCATCTTTGTCTCTTACTGCCAGCACTGCTCTTGAGTCACCAACATTTCCAATGACAAGATCCTGACCCTAGAAAGCCATATTGGTCATAAGATTAATGGTTAGATGATGTGAAATGAAGTTCTGAGATATCTCAAAGGAAAATTATAAGGAACACTGTACTACACGTACAATGCAAAGATGCTAGCATGCACAATTTAACAAAGTTCAAATCCTAAATTTCGCTACACAGATTAATCTATTTTCCATTTACGATACATGAACATTTGCAGCAAATTTTGGAAATACTTCCCTTCCTTCATTTAGAAAAATAATCCAAATCTGTTAACTATCTAAATTGTAAAAGTTTTAAGCTAGGTAATACATCTCAAAGCTCGATTAACAGATCCAAAGAGATGACTGAGTTTGAATTTTAGTTCATGTCATGACTAATACCTGCTTCACCAAAGTAACAGCAGTCGTCCCACTGCAGAAACAATCGATTGTTGGATGCAACTGTAACTTCTTATCCATCAACTTGAAAGCCTTTAACATAGACTGTTTAAGAGGTAAATACATCTCCGGGAGTTGTTCATTTTCTTCAATCTCCAACATCTCACAGCACTCATCATCCATGCTCAACGATGAAGTATCCTCGGAGATAGTGCTTTCAGGCGCATTTTCGCTCTTAATGAGACTGCTCTGATCACCAGCAAGAATACCTTTCCATTGGGTACACAATATAATAGGAAGAGAATCTCGGACTTTCTTGGCAACCATATGACCATAAGGACCATGACCATCAAACACACCACAGAATATTGTATCACTTCTCGAACTGAAATTCTATTATAGAAACATTGAAACCAAGTCTTCACATAGTGATGCCATAGAGGAAAAAGAGGAAATAAATAAATGTTTTTTATCTAAAGAAAGAAAATTAATATATAAAATACTCAATTTAAATGACAATGATAGAGAAGTCTCATAAAAGAAAATGACACAGCGAAAAACACTATGCAGAAAAAATCATAGGCGCTAAGTCTAACCTCCCAAACAAGCATGGCATCCTGATTGGTCCCTTTCTTCCCCTGTTGGGTATACAAGCATGCAACCTTGCTGGCACCATTCAGAAACATTCTCCCTGATATACAAAGGAGCTCTGCCTCAACCATGGGCACTAACCCGCTTGATTTCTTCCTCCATCTCTCTGACCCTTGCCTTTGCTTCTGCTTGTTGGATGTTGTGAATGCATCTGTGACTTGGCCATCCCTCGTGCTGCCACTTTTTCCTTTGGCTACAGATGAGCAGCAAGAACCCATCTCAAAGTCCTAAGTCCCAGATGAATTAAAACAAAATCAAAATCCACACCAAGCATCGAAATTGCCCTCATCCTTATTAATAACAGCTTTTACCAGTATTTACATCATTAAAATTTGGCATTAGGATTTAGAAGGTTAAAAGAGAGTTAACCTGACAAAGAAAGAGACAGAGATAGACAGATATCGAAGCATTTAGGGAGTAACCAAGTGCCTCACAAGCATCTCATTGCTGGCTCATCATCATCCATAGCTGAACACATTTTCCTATGATCACCTGTGAATTATCTAAGGAGTGCCAATAGATAGTGCCCACTGTAAAATACCTCCTCCACTACCCACTCTATTTACATCAATCTGAAAAAGGGGTTAATACTTAAGATGTTAATTAGATAAAAAGCAAACAATTAAATAAAAAATTGCCCTGCCCAAAAATCAAAAAAGAAAAAAAAAAGGAAAAAGGGAAATATAAACATTTTCAAAAATTCAAAACAATTAAATAAAAAAAACCTGCAGCAAAGCACAAGCAAAATTTTTAGTTATGTTATAATTGATGCTATATTTTAATTATTTTCCATTACAAATCAATTATAAAGTTGATGTTTACCTTTTGTTTTTTGCTTTATGGCAATTTAAAAAAAAAAAAACATGTAGCAAAAGCACCAATCAAATTGAGTACAAAATACTGACAATTTGGGACATGAAGCCTATTTTCTTCAAATGTATGTTAATAGTCATTTTCTAAATGGATTCCAATTACTTTTAATAAATGCATATCTGTTTGATGTTTTAATTATAAAGTGGTGTTAAGAGTCAATATAAAATTTTAATGTAATCTTTCTATTGGGGGAAATTTAATTATGAATTAGTATCATTTGCATTTGAATTGATTTAGTTGATATTTCTTAGTACGAATGATCTGTAGGTACCTTTAATTTTCAATTGCCACATTAATAGATTGACAATTTTTCTTTTTCAAACCATTGTTTCAAGACATCCCAACAAAAGAATAACTTGGTTGTTGAGATAATAGACTACTGAAATTTAGCAAGTACTGTTTCTTATATTTTTATAGGAAAATACTATTTGTCCCACCACTTTTGTCTCAAATTTTTGCACTCCATATCATATAATTATTGGTTTGATTGTAATATCTTATTTATAAATTAGTTGATTTATCCATGAACTAGTAGACCCTATATTTGAATTTGTCCAATAATTATATTTCATGCCAAGGAGTACAAAAATTTGAGACAAAATTGATAGGGCAAATAGCAAGACTCATTTTATAACATAAGTTTATGCATCTCTTTAAATTTAGAACAAAATGCATGAAGCAAAAAATTTTTAAGCATCTTCCTAAAGGATTCCCTGATTTTTCAAGAGTATTGCTAATGGGTACCCAAGTTAAGTAGCTTTAAATACTACCACCTGCCAGCCAACATTTTTATCAATTAAAAAAAAAAAAATCACAACCAAACTAATTATGGTCTTCAAAAGCTTTTAACTTTCTCCAAAATGCCTTTCAATATCTTTCTTTTTTATATGTTTGTGTCTCTTCCATCTTCCTTAATTAAAAAGTTAAATTCGAATAAGACTAAAATAGAATTTCAAATATTTCTTCTCTTTCCTCCCAAAAAGCCACTCCAAGGACATAGTAATAAAGTGGGAGGCATTGAAATAGCCTCTGTGGTACAATACAAACTATTCAGTCGTTTTTGTGTATTATATCATTCTTACCTTCTCCAAATATTATTAGCATTTCATACCTACTAAAGTGATTTTTAAACCGCATCAAACTGTTTAAAAATTAACACTCTTTATATTATATTTTATCTTCTTAATTATTTTTTTACATGATTAGCATAATAATTTTTTTTCCTAGAAAGAAATTTTATTTGTTGTTTATAAGGATAATATTACGTGCTAGAATAATTATTATGTTGTAGCTTAGCTTCTCATGGAGAAAGATATTGAAGGGCATTTTGAAGGAAAGAGGGAAAAGTTCAATGCTTAGAAAGACCACGATTAATCTAGTAATTTTTCTTTCACCAAAAAAAAAAAAAAAAATGGTGGCACATACTAGTATTTAAAGCTCCTTAAATGGGTGCCTCATTAGCAAAACCCATTTTTTTTAATTATCTACATTTTAGGCAAGCTATGTTCTTGGAAATCACATCAAGAATTTCTTTCAAATTGAGTATTTTATAGTTCAATAAAGTTTTATTGGATTTCAAATTTCATACATTAACAAATTTCATACATTAACAAATTTCTTGCACTTCGCTTAGTCATACTTCATTTGACTTCATAGGCAGCTTCGGCTATTCTAACTAAAGTTAATTGAATGACTGATTCTTTAAGTAAAGAATAAGAATTAATAATCTAATTTCAGTCTTAATATTATTGAACAATATAGATCTATTACTATTATCATATAGTAATTTTATGTAATTGTAGATGATTCTCTTTTACAAAGAAAAAAAAGGCGGAATGTTGAGAGTTGTTAAAGTTTCAGCCGCACAAACTCATCTATTATGCTGAGGGTTGTTAAAGTTACAACATTTTATGAACCGCACTACAGCCACATTTGGAGCCAAAAGCCACTAGAGAGTCTAAAGTCTAGTGGCTTTTGGCCTCCGAATGTGGCTCTAGTGCATTAGGGACCATCTCCACCACACCGTGCCATCTTACAGTTGGGTGCATAACTATGCCGTCAATTAAGATCAATTCCATACAAGACAAATTGATTCTTACTTTAAGCATAGGATTAACATGAGTCAGAGAAAGAAATTAATAACAGGTCCAAAATCATAAGTAATTCCTCTTCTCAAAGCCTTACCCATCGAGACATAAATGAGGCATGAATATCTAACCAACTACTGAGAGACCTAATTAACTGCATTCATAGCATTAGCGGTACCCACATCACCTAAATCATTTAAAGTGGCTAAAGGAGCATGACTCATATATTACGTAGAGTTGTACTGCCTTCTTTCAATGGCCTTCATCGATATGATTTCTTTTAGTATTAAGTGTGATATAAATCAATTAAACTAATATTAACCAAAAAAATAAAGCGAAAATGTATAATTTTCAAGTAACTCAAAGAGAATCTAAAGCCGGGATCATCAAATTCGCTAATAATTTTAAAAATATCTAAAGAAAAAAGAAGAACAAGAGAAAGAAATCAATAACCTTGAGAATCTAACTGCAGCAGCAAAGCTTGAAAAAAAAAAAAAAAACTTAGGGCTCCGATTCTCGTTTAACCTTAAAATTCGAAAGCCAGTATTCAGAAATCTACGCAACAAGGTAGAGACTTTCTTCGGAAAGAAGGAAGAAAAATTTGAAATACCTTGTTCGAGGTATGAGAAATTAAGAAAGCTTTGTCGGCAGCAAAGATTGAGGTCCAGTTCGACTATTGACTGAGGATGATTTCAAAAGTTTGAAGAAAGTAAGAAATTTGGAGAGAAGGAATTGATAGCAGAATCAATTTTTAGGGTTTTTGAGCAAAATAGGAGAAGCTTGGTGGTTTGTATTTAAAAAAAAAAAGAAAGAATTGTCAACTGGTGTGAAAATATTAAAAAAAAAAAAAGAAAGGCGGTTGAAATGTTGGAGTGAGTTGAGGCTGAGGACGGCTTGCTGTGCTAACTTGTTTTGTTGTGTTTTGTTGCGTGGGAAGATGCTCACTCTGTCTGCTTATTGCTCTTTCGGATAGAAATGTAAATCACATATTAATTCTCATAAATTATTTAAATTTAATTCAAATAAATTTTAAATTCAACTTATTTGTTATCTAGTCAAATTCAGTTGTCAATAATTTAATTTATCAATCAAATCAAATTTAAATATATTAATATATGACTCTAACTATTTACAAAATTAATCCAATTTTTTATTTAAATATATACTTTTATTATTTTAATTAAAATTTACATTTCTACTCACATATATATATATGTATATATATATAAAACCCTAGACACTTTTAAATATTTATTAGTTGCATTTGCTTTTTCTTTTCTCTCTTGTTTTATCTCATCCTAGCAGCTACTTCTTTCTTTTCTAGCACTTTTTTTTTCACGCCTCATTTCAATATAGCTATCTAAAAAATTGGACAGATTATATCCACATGTGTGCCCCTACCTTCAATCAATATTAGCTTACATAGAAAAATCAAAGGTATCATCTCCAAATATGAACTGCTACTACACATTTGAAGGTTGAGTGAATAATTTTGCTAAACCTTTAGCTACGACTTTGGCTAAAAGCTTGCTACAGAATGTTATTTATTTCTACTTTAACTACTTAAAAAAAATGTATTTGAATAATATATGCCGGTAATAATGCTTATCTTAGTGTTTCCTTTTTTATTTACAATATTAGTAGTACTTTAATGAAAGCCATTGTTGTCTTAACTAATTAGATTGAAACTTTCAATTTTTTATGTTGAGAAATTTTTGAATTTGGTTGTTTGGAGCTAATTGGATAAATATTACGAGATTTTTAATTTTTTTAATTTGATGATGTGTGTTTTATATTGTTACAACATTATTTTGAAAATATCATTATTTATAAAAAAACATCTCAATTTAATTTTTAATTCAAATTTCAAATTAATTAATTAAGTTTTACTATAAGCATATTAATCAAATTTGTAAATTTTTATTAGATAATGAGTTTTATCGAGTGAACTCAAATTTAATTTGATTTTTATTTCAAATCAAATTTAACTTAAATAAAAAAAATTAATTGAACTCAAGCTAAATTTCAAGTTTTAATTTTTTTAATCGAATTCGAGTTTTACAATATATTGACTTAACTCGATTACATTTTTATGTTTATCTAATACTAATTGTTTTGAAATAATATTTGAGTGCCCCTAAATGCGTTTCATTTTGTTACACTCTATTTTTAAAATTTTTTATAAATAAAATTATTTAATTATTTTTCTCACAAATTTTTAAATTTTTATAACTTTATGAAAAATCATAAATTTTCAAAAACAGATTTTTAAAAATTCATATAAATTTTCAGAAATAAAATTTTTTTAATTATAAATTTTTCTGGAAATTGATTTTTGATAAATTTCCAAAAAAGTTTATAACTTTTCTTAAATTTATTTTCGAAAATTTAGGTAAAGGAAAAAGATAATTAAATAATTTTAACGTAAATTATTATGAACTTAATAAAAATAAAAAATATATTTTGTATTTTATAAATTGATAATAATTATGATATTTAATTTTTGTATAAAATACAATATAAACATATAAATTATCATTATACACAACACGAAAATAAAATTTCATCATATTTTCCTCTTCATTAATCATTACATTCAAACAATAAATTCACCACAAAATACAGAAGTATCTCTAACTACTCTTCAAATGTCATTCAAATGGTATCGAACAAAAATAGTTTAACATTAAACTTATATTATATTTATTTAAATCAACTTAATTTAATATATAATAATTATATATAAAAACAAAATTGTGGATAAATTTTTGAAATGATTATTTTTATGCATTATTTTTCTAAATTGTCAATCAAAATATTTTTATTTTTAATAAATTTTAAAAAATAAGTAAGAAAATTTATTTCATTAAAATATTTTTCGTAAATGAATTTATTTGATAATAGATAAAAATGAATTAAAATTTACATTGAATTGCATTATATCCAGAGTTTTTATTTTGTATTAATCTTAAAATTTTTAAACAAAAAAAAAAAATTAAAGTTTACATTAAACTTCCTCAACTTTATAACTTTAATTTTACATTAATATTAAAAATAATAAATTTTATATAATTTACTCATAAAACAAAATTTACAAATTAATGTAAATTTTAATTAATAGATTTTTTTAATAAAAAATAGATTTTAAAAATTCAAATTAATTTTTTTAAAACCAATATCATTTTAAATAGAAAAAATTATTTTTACTAAAAATATTATTTTACTCATAAATCATAATAAAAAATATTATTTTTATCCAAAATGTATTTTTTAAATATTAAATATCATTTGTTTTTCCTTTTTCATATATATATATTATAAAATATGTTTTGTAAAAAGGAAAAAAGGGAAAATAATTAAAGAAAAATTGATTTTTGTACATTTCAAATATATTTTATAATATAAAATTTTTTTATTTTTATTATGATATGATTTATCAATACAATAATATCTTTAATAGAAAATAGATTTTTAAAAATTATAATTAAGTTAAAAATTTCAAAATAATGTTTTAAAATTCCATACAATTTTAACAGAGAGTAAAAATTAGAAAATTAAATACATATCATTTTAAAATATTATATAAAAATTTCCAAATCATTTTAAAAATAGATTTAATAATCTATTCAAAAATTTATTTTCTATCCAAAAAAAGCTATTTTATTAAAAACTTTATATTCATATAAAATAAAAAAACATAATTTAAAATAATTTTGATTTTTTCTTTTTTATAAAACATACTTTTATAAAATATATTTAAAAAAATAATAAAAGATATTTAATGTTTAAAAAAATAATATTTTTAATAAAGCATAGCTTTTTATTCTTAAAATGATATTCAATTTAAAAAAAGAATTTTAAAATTTTAACATAATTTTAATTGTTGAAAATATATTTCCTATTAAAAACAAAAAAATTTAATCAAATTATATCACAACAAAAATATAAAAATATCATCTTAAATTTAATATTTTATAATATATAAGATTTTAAGATAGTTTGCTTAAATTTTTTTTTAAAAATTTATTTTGATTTTTCTTCTGTCAAGTGAGATATCAATTGACGTCATCACATGACTTCAATTGACATTAACAGTTAATTTAAATAATTTTATAGATAAAAAATAAAAATAAAATAATTTTAGATAATTAAAAATTTTAGTTTAAATTTTTTAAAAATTAAAAATTAAAATTAAATCAAAATTTTAAAATTACTTATGCTATTAATTTTTTATTCATAATTAAATGTATGACTATATATATAAAAATAAATAAAACACATGTCATAATAAATAAATACTAATTTAATTAAAAGAGACTGAAGATAAGAATGCAAGAATTATATAATAGAAAGAATGTGGAAAGAGCGTGAGAGTTGATGACAAGTGTAAAACAAAAAAATAATGAAAGGAAAGATATTCGAGTCAACTCAAAGATGACAAATCCAAATTGAAAACATTATCCACAAAAGCTTACGGAGAATCCCATTTTACCGTCCGACGTGTCCCTACAAGCCTCCAGATTCCTCCACGTGTCACTCTCATCCAATCGCCGGCTCTTTTTCGGTAAAGGAATAAGGACAAAAGACAGTCCCACTCCGGAACGTTCACGAACTGGGTCCCATACTTTATCCATTTAAACCAACCGCACGTGCCGACACGTGACTCAATCCACTCCGGCCGAAAGACTCCAAAACAGGTGACGTCACTGTCCCTTCTCATCTCCCTCAAAATGACAAAACCAACCCCCTGAGGAACCTGGCATCCGTCGAGAACATTAGGGTTAGTTTCGTCATTTAGAAAGTCACCGTCAAGGCGGTGTTATCGAAATGCAACGTCACGATTCTACTTGGCTCGTGTAATGGCACGTGCACTAATTAAAACCCGGCCGCCACCCAGCCAAGCAGCCAGCCATTGCTGTTAAAAGAAAAGATCCTTTGGTTTTTGTTTTGTTCAGACTCTGCAGAGTATTGAAGAAGCAAAGTAAAAAAAAAAAAAAAATTCTAGAAAAGAAGAAGAGAGCTTTGATCAAATGGTGCAGTTGATGAATTCAGGAAAAAGGGTAGCTGTGAAACTGGAAGTGGAAGATGCCTTGGAAGATGAGTTGTCTCCTCCTCACAAAAAAGGATCAAAACTTGACCCTTCTTTACAGGTATAAATTTTATGTTTTTCATATATATATATTGTACATATTAGCTAAATGGGTTTTTTTTTTTTTTTTTTTTTTTTCATTTTTTGAGGTATTTCATCTCTGGGTTTGTTTCTATTGTGGGTTTAAGCTCAAAATACCTTTCCTTTTTTGGAATTTTGTTTTTTCCGTTGTTTAGTTTTTAACAGTTTTGCAATTCTTTTTTAGTCTTGAATCTGATTTCTTCAATTTGGTTGCTTAATTTTTTATTGGATTTGTTTGTCTGAGCAGGAGGGTGATAATGAAAGTAGGAATTTTCTAATCCCACCTTCATTATATAATCCACTTGATGAGCCAAGTCCGCTTGGCTTGCGTCTGAAAAAGAGCCCATCTTTTTTGGACTTGATACAAATGAAACTTTCACAACAAAATGCCGATAAGTTAGCAGCTCTTAAGAAGAAAGATAGTAAGGGAGTTGCAGTTTCCGGCGTACAGGACAAGCTAAAAGCCTCGAATTTTCCCGCTTCCCTGTTGCGAATCGGTTCTTGGGAGGTATGTTTTCATGATTCTTTGGGATTTTGTTGCCGTTTGGATTAGAAAATTAATTTGTTATTCTGTGGAGTTTGAATTGATTAAGTATTTGTTGTTTTGTAGTATAAGTCAAGATATGAAGGGGATTTGGTGGCAAAATGTTACTTTGGTAAGCACAAGCTTGTATGGGAAGTGCTTGATGGTGGACTCAAGAACAAGATTGAAATTCAGTGGTCAGATATTGTAGCTATCAAGGCAAATTATACTGATGATGGCCCGGAGACCTTAGATGTAGTGGTAATTCAACTTTTGCCTTAAGCCGTTGTTTCTTCCTAATTGGTAGTTAGGAAAAATTTTTTAGGAAAAATCTGCTTCACGTAGTTTTTCCTTAAATATAACCTTCTGATGATTGTCAAATGTCAATATTTTGATGAAACACTGATTTTAGAGGAAATTGTTATTTGCTACAGTTGGCAAGACAACCACTTTTCTTTAGGGAGACAAATCCACAACCTAGGAAGCATACTTTATGGCAAGCATCATCAGATTTTACTGGTGGACAAGCAAGCATACACAGGTACTATTGTTGAGCTTTTTATTATCTAGCAGTAATAGATAATTGAAGTGAATTAAGTCTGATATTGTGTTGGGGATGCAACTGATTTCAAATTCCGTTGTTTTAGTTGGTGTTGGTCATATGAGCATTGACTCAATTGCCAAAAGTTGTGTTATATGAGCATTGAATGTCCTGTAATAATGATGCATTCTTCATTTGTCACAGGCAACATTTCCTACAGTGCCAACAGGGCCTTCTAGGAAAACATTTTGAGAAACTTATCCAATGTGATCCTCGTCTGAATTTCCTAAGTAAACAGCCTGAAATTTTGTTAGAATCACCTTATTTTGAACCCAGGATATCTGGTTTCAATGATTCAAATGAAGCTGGCCATGGGGTTGAGTTAAAAAGTGAGGAGGGTCATATTATCTTTGGATTGCAGGATCCATTATCACCATCTGCTGGTCAATCTTCTTCATGCAAAAATGAGCAAGATTTCAGTGGTAGAGCTACTGAAAATTTTTGCCAGGGAACTCCATCACCTAGCTCAGGTAAAATTATAAACTGAGAATATTGGTACATCTGATATCCTTTTAGAATGAAGTTTTGATACAATGACAAGATCATTTCTACATTTTCTTCATTTTGGCAATAGTGAATGGAGTCTTTAACAAGGATGGATGGTTATCTTGGTCTTTTATCTGCCTTTGATTGTATTATATATAGCACAAGTATTTGTCTTGGTGATGATCAATATAGCTTCCCTTCTAATATGGTTGCATTGGTATTTTGATCAGACTATTACAATTCTAAGTCTATTCGTTTGCACTCTGCAACTGCCAATACATAATTTATTAATTTTTTGTTCATATGAATGGTGAGGTCTAACTAATTCCCCAGCAATGATGATTTGTAGCTTGAGTCAGTTATTAGTAATGGCAAAATTCTGGAATTTAAATGATTGTGCCACTATTGGTAAACCGCCTCTCCCAAAAAACGAAAAAGCTTTAAGTGCATTTATATGTATACTTGCCTTCTAAATTATCACTTTTTTGAGAAAAGCTCTGAGTGATGAGTTAACTGAAGAATACATTATATAGTCTTTTTACTTTTAACATAAAGAATATAAATCCCTTGACAAGCTACCTTCTTATAAGTATTACAGAGCAGTTGTAACTACTAAATAATTTGTCAATTGGAATATGGTCAAGTTATCTTTTGTTTGAAGTTAACATGGCTAAAGACTATACAAGCATAATAATTATCTCCCATCTACCACTTGATTGATAATACCTTTCTGTCCTTGATGGATGCTATGCAGAACATGGAGATATGGATTCTGATAAGCTTTTTAGATGTGGCTATGTCAACATAGAAGTGCATTTTGTGCAGTTTCCATTGCTCAATTTTAAACTATTTTATAAACTCTAGTTTCAGTCTTGCTGGAAATGGGATGACTAAGATCTTGATCTCAATTTGTCAAATGTGGAAATAAGGGAGGATAAGTCGGATGAAGGACATAAGAAGTGAATACTGAAAACTTTTAAAAAAGTTGAGATAAGATCTGCTGAGGGTATTTTATACACTCAAAAACAGACAGCAATATATAAATAATCCTATTTCATTGTTAAAAAGTTCTTCAGTTATAACATATAATACTTAGGTATAAAAAGAAACAATAAAGTATCATTTACATAAAACAATTTAAATTGATGCCAAAATTCTTCATATTTGCCTTGTTTCAACTTCTTTAATCCTATCCTAATGTTTGACACCTATAAAAAGGTTCTTAGAGTATCCAAGTGTTGACATATCAAAGTAAACAATAATATTTCAACATATAACCCATTGTTGTGCTGTTAAACTGATTTTTTATTGTCCATCCATAGTGTAGTTATCTTTTTGACGTTCATTTTGAATGTACTAGTCATTAGGTTAGTATATGTTGTTCGTATGGAGTTTGCATCAGTGTGATAGGCACTATCTAACATTTCACATCAAATTATCTTTTTTTCTTTACAGTAATGGATACCCATGCGATTGAAGAAATTAGAGGCAGCATGGCTAAGGAAGGAAAGTTGCTCGGTCAATGGGATCAGATTAGATTTCCTGGAATTCATGCATCCATGTCGATGAGTGATCTTGTGAATCATATTGGAAATTGCATCTGCGGACAGATGACATCTTCCCTTGATGACCTACAGAGCCGAGACATTTTGGAGGAGATTACACAATACTTGCTCAATGACTCACAGCTTACACCAGCCTCTGATGAAGAGTGTCTCATGTCTAGGGTCAATTCACTTTGCTGTCTTCTGCAGAAGGATTCTGCTGTGGAACCAAATTTTCAGCCCAAAGAGGATGATGCTGTTGATGTGCATGATTATGGTAAAATTGTTGAAGGCAGTTCAGTCTCAGCACCAGCACGTGAGAGTAAGACGTCAGAAGGTTTTCCTGTAACAATGGATGAATCCAATGATGTTTCTGGCTCCAAGCGCCCGCAGGCCTTGTCAAGGAAGGACTCAGTAGGGGATCTTCTGCTTAATCTTCCCAGGATTGCTTCACTACCACAGTTTTTGTTCAACATCATGGAAGATTCTGATAGAGAAGGTAGATAAAGATATACCTAAAGGTTTTTCTTCTACAAGAGTAGGAAGAATGATTGCAGGTTTTCTAACTAAACTTGTAAAACTTAAGGATTTCTCAAATTAGTGCTTATGAAGAATCCATGTTCATACTAGAACCTCTGTTTGGTGTTCTCAGTATGTCTATCCCTATGTAAAAATTAGTGAAACTCTTAAAGGTCATGTTTGTAAATATTGTCTATATTTAGTCTTGTTACAGGTATCTTTAGTGCTTCATTTTGGGAGGAAAATGTTGCTCTTTTTGGTCACCTACCGATTACCTTTTACCTTGACGATCAACTTTGCTGAATAAAATAAATAGCTTAATATGACTTGGGGATTATTTTTGCTGGGTGGTGCACTTTAGTTAGGCCAATAGAAGCTTCTTCAGTAGCTATTCATTCAACCTAGAAGGTCGAGGCTACCACAACATTTAGATAATTTGGCACAACATTTGAGACTTACAGCTTAACAAAACAATAATAAGCATTCATAAGACAGCTGCTCACCAAGCCAACACAAACTAAACTACAATGATCACTTGACCTATTTCTTCCCTCGTGTTCTCTGCAGCCCCCTTCTTACTACTCTCAAACGAACTCTACAAAAGAATAAACAATTAAATGGATTTTTAAGGTTCATCTGGACCTTCCTCTCCTTCCTGCAACATATTCATCAGCATGGATATCTGTTCTTGAAGCATTGCATTTTCTCTCTCTACCTCTGACCGTTGGCTTTTCTCTTGTAAAAGCTGAAGTTGCAGATGTTCTAGACACCTCGCATCCTCTTCCAACTGCTCATTCAAGCCATCAATTTCCCGGTCCTGCAAAATTAACCATTTGGTTGTTTTCTGTTACACTGCACCATCCCTACAATTGCGCCTGTATGTATGCATAGTGATTATCCTTTAGACCTCTCCTACCATATCAGTTGCAGATTCTATAAACCAAGATAATAAGAAATGGCTACGTGATAATTTCTCTTGTGCCCGTGTGTCTTCTGTACATGTACAGATGCTAGTGTTTTTAGAGAAGGTTAAGTCTAAGAAGAGACCTTTCTGTTCATTTCCTGGATTGCAATCCTTCGCATGCTCTCAACAACGTCAACATTTACCAGCTTCCTCTTCTTTCCAATCAGCCAGCCCTTTGGATAGCTTGCAGCATCAAAGTCTGGTGGGGGAAGTAAAGATTCAGCTGATGGGCGCCGGCCATTGGTATTTTTTATAGGTTCCAGTGGTTCAAAAAGAGCCTTTCGGCGCCCAGAAAGTTCAGAAGCCGTTGCTGAATCTGGCGCATTCTCTTGATCTCCAGTTTCTTCTTCCTGTTTGGTGGGTGTCATATTAGCAGTCTCGTCTGTTACCTTGTCTAAATTCCTCCCGCTAGCTGTCGGAAAGAAGTTAAACATTCTAGTTCCAACCAACTTTAGATGCATTTCTAAGCTAACATAAAATCATTAAAACATCATTTATTGGTAAGCTCTCAGCTTCTTTAAGCTTACTCAATCTTCTAAAACAGACATTCACTGAACTTAATTTTCAAGACCAAAAAAGAAGAAGCTAAGAACAGTTTAGTCTAATATAATATTATGTGGCAGATAGCAACATCTAGCCAAAGGTTAGGGTTCAGATTTATGGTAAGTTGCTTATAACCATGTAGACTTCCCTTGAAAACTATATATTATGCATATAACCCTTTAATAAGCAAGATTTATAAGTCCATTACAAGTCTGAAAGCACCCTTGGCATGCCAAAAAAGGGGCAACATGAGGAAAATTCATCCTTGTGTGACAAATCTATCTTCAATTTTTTTCAAAAGTATTCAGGTTCGACTTATATCACGTGGTCGTGAATATGGTTTTTTGACCCTCCAAATATAAGAAAAAACTTTAAAAAAACCGAACATATCTATGTTAGACTCACTCTATTCAACGAACGCATACCAAGGCTGAGCAAATCATATAAACTTGATTGTTGAAAATAAAGGTAGAGCAATTTGGAAAATTAATTCACTGTGGCACATTAAATCCTCTTCTTAGCAATTGTTCCTTAATTATGAGGTTCTTAGGTTTAATGGCATATATAGATTTGTTTATTTTTATAACAAGGAACCATTTTTGATGGCAAATTTAAGATGCCTGCATTATGCCATCAATCTTATGTACCATTTGAGTTAAGAAAAGGGAGTTACTATTTGAAGGTAGAATTGCTACATCGACATGTTCCTACTGTCCGCATTATTGGGCTACTTCGTTCATCCCTAAATTTAAACCATAACTATTATTCTTTTTTTTTTTTTGTTTTTTTCAAGGGTGGATATATATGAACCATGCTTTTTGAGAATGGAATATATGCATATGTTATTGAACCAAAAGTTTGAGTTCAATCACTAATAATAACTTAACCATGGTTAAACTTGAAGTTTAGCTCAAATGATTTACTCACAGATATAGATTTCGTCAGTGCTGAGGTTTCTCTCTAACACTTGCAAATTCTTCTTCCCTAATTCTCCTTGGCTTTGACCTCTTTTGTATAAAAACAACTTATTCTTCAATTAATAATATGGTTAAGGATAAAGAATATAAAATTTTCCATAGATTTTGGCCTCATTTGTTAAAAAGAAAAAAAAACCTCCAATTAAGAATATGGCTAAGGGAGCAAAAATTTTGATAGAAGATAAGTAAAGGACCAATGAAGAGATGATTTATTTTTATTCTTTTAAGTACATTTTTATAGTGTGATTCAAAGTTGCAATTGCAAACATAATAAGCAAAAAGAAAGAAGAAAATTAAAGTTGAAAAATTAACATAAAATAAAAACTATTGAAATGATTGTTACAACATATTAGTATTAAGATCACCTCAAGAAGGGAGCTGAATTGCTACTATAGTAATACCCTAGTACATCATTATTAATGAATTATTAAATAAAATTAAGATTATTGAAATTTCACCTTCTCTAGCAGCTTGTAAAATTATAATAATTGTTTGTTTCCCATCTATCTCATAAAATTTTATTTTATTTTTTTTATAAAAGAGAGTCCAACTTAGAACTTAATTGTTTAACGAGTTAAAGAAATTATAAGAGGTAGTTTTACTTGTTTATTTTCTTATATTTTTTTAAGTGTAAGCAAACCTTTATTAAAAAAAAAAAGAAGTATAATATAAGCAAGCCAACTGCAATATTTAAAAAAATGGTAAAAAATAGACTAATAGTGATGATTAGGTGGATGATTAAGCAATGAAAAAAATCGTGGCAACGCATCCGTCCATAGTCAAAGCCAATTCAGAATCAACAAAAAGGCAGGAAAAACGTGCTGGTTTATAAAATTGAAAATAAAAAAGAAAAAAAATCAAAATTACGGTAATAGGCAAGAAAATGAAATAAATAATATAAAATTAATAAAGATATATATATATATAGTAATTTTTTTTACAAACAAAAACTTAAGAAATTCCTGAATTAAGTTGAAATGAAGATCAAATAACTCTTCTCCCTAATTAAACATATTCATAGCCTTTTTTTTTTTTTTTCAAATATAGAAGCCAAGCAAGTAACAAAAAAGGCGAAGGCGTGAAAACAAAGTAAGAGAGTACCTGATCTCTTCCTGGAATTCCAGAAAATCCTGGTTGCGGATACAGGTGAAAACCCTTCCAAAGCTGCTGCATCTACCATCTTCTTCTTCTTCTTCTTCTCTTTCTCCATATATCGACAGCAAAACTAAAAAGATAGCTATCCAATTCTCTCTTTGTTTCTTTTCAAACCTTGAAAAGAAACAAATTTTTTCTCAAAAGATTTGTTTTTGTTGTTGGATGTAGATGCTCTTTGTTAAACTAGGAGGAAAGAAAGGAAGAAGTTGAAGATAAATCGTGGGTTAAGATTTGGAATTTTGGGTGGCAGATTTTATGTCAAACAGTTGTCTCTTTGCTTTCCCTACGGGCCCATGTCCTTTTCTATTCTTTGCTTCTATTTTCATGCAATTTCCTACCTTTTTAATTTAATTTTTTGTTTTCAATTATTGTGTTTGTCACCCTGCAGGAAAAGAAAGGATATCCCACGGTAGAAACAGCATTTTCTCTACGAAACCAGAAAGTTTGGGCCTCTTCTTATAATTAAATACATATATTTGGAAAAAACAAAATTAGCCTCAATTAAATCGAATTCTGACGTCAATCTCCCGTGGAATATGTTATAACAAATAAAGTTGAAAATGGAACTTTTAGTTAAATATTCAAAGTAAAGGTTAGATCTTTTAATTAAAATGCTTACCCCTAATTTCAAAAAAAGAACTTGGCCTTTATTCAACTAAAAAAAACCTTACCCTTCCAAAGTGTTCGAGGAATTTGAGTCCTGTCTCTAGGATAGGATAGGAGTAACAAATTGGCTTTTTAAAATAAAAGAAGTTGTAGCTTGAAATAAATTATAAATGTTAAAATTTAACTTCTAAATTTGATAAATATTATTTTTTTTTAAAATAATTATATGAATTAATTTAAATAATTTTTGAATTATCAATATTTTTTTTAGCTCATAATGGATAAAAAGGAATGCATCACAAATATTACCATAGGAAAGGAAATGGTTATTGAAAATTAAAGTTAATCAAATAAACATATCATATCAGTATATAACTATCTTCTAATTCATTAATTTCGCTTTTCAAAAATTTAATTAATTACATTTTTGCATGATTTGAAAATGAATAAAATAAATAAAGCATCTATTATAAATTTTTCCAAATAAAAGAAAATGAGATTTGGGAAGCATAAAATCAGTTCATTGACAATAAAACTCAAATAAACACAATAAAAAGGGGGAAAAAAAATCCATTTGAGGTTCACCAGCTATTCAATTCGAGTGATAAGCTTACTTTAGGCTTTTAGATGATGATTTTTGACATGAACGTTTTTATTCATTCTGATTTTTTAAAGCTTTTGGAGATAAAAGATTAGGAACTTAAATGAATCTAATATAAGCAATTTTTATTATATTTATTATATATTCATTTAATTAATAAATTTTAAAAAAATATTTGTAATCATTTATTTAACTTAATAAACGAACATAAATACGATTTATTCACAAACTATTCGTTTAACATTGTTTTCATTTATACTCTTACTTTTTTTTTTTAATTACACAAAACTTTAATACAAGTAAAGGAAAATGAGGAGACTTGATTTAAAATTAAATCCTTGATGTTCTCTCAAACGCCTTTAACCACTAAATTAGAGGCTTAAAAACCGTTTATACTTTTACATTACAAGCAAAACGAATATAAATAAATTTTAGAAACCGTTTATACTTTTACATTACAAGCAAAACGAATATAAATAAATTTTGTTATATTCGTGATATGTTTATTTAATAAATAAATTTTAAATATTATTCGTAATAATTTGTCAAATTTAATAAATTAATATAAACAAATAAAAAATCAAATATGCTCGTGAACTCTTTGTCAAACATTTTATTTTTTAATATTATTAGATAAAATTGATAAAAATATAAAGAAAAATTCTTAATTTCATTTTTCTTTTTCTTTCGGGTTAGGGTTGCTTTAGAACGGGTAGTGAAAGGCCAAGAGATGAGGTGGGCCCAATCAAACATTAGCTATTGCCGACTTCTTTTCATTTCTTGGACTTTGGACCCTTTAAGTAAACCTTTTAGTAGGAGAAAATAAAGAGTTTAGGCTCAACTTAACAAAAAAAAAGTTTCAAGTCTTGTCCATTTGCAGCTTTGCTTCGGCCGAACCAAAATTTGAGTTTCAGTGGTAACTAGACACTAAAAAGCTTTTCTGCCAATCTTCCAACAAAGGGTCAGATCCTGCCTTAACTGTAAAGAAAGGTTGTACAGATAAGGCCCAAGAGTTCAACAAAAGCCTTGATCAACAAAGGGTCAGACCATGCCTTAACTGTAAAGAAAAGTTGTACAGTTAGGCCCAAGAGTTCAACAAAAGCCTTTGATCAAGAACCAGATTCTGGGCTAACAGATAAAGGTTTGAAGAGAGGCACTGAGAAAGTAGCTAGGGGACTTTGGTTCACAGTAAGTGGGATTGAAAGATTGATAGGAAAATTTAGCCATCCAATCAACCCAAGGTGCTCCTAAATATAATGCATTATCTGCCACTTCCATTAATTATAAATGATGAATGCATAAGATGCCTACGGTTTACGTGATAACCATGGATGCTGAATTTGACTGAAAAGCATCATACCAGAGAAGCTTATAAGCCACCTTTGGTTTAAGGTGGTTGATTGATTTAACCGACAAGATAGGATGAACAGAAAAAGGTTACCATGAGAGGCAACGGAGGCAAATTTAGCAATTGAAATGGTTAATTTCTAAACGGATGCAAAATGGACAGGCTTTGTTGATAAAGAGATGACGCCTATTATGTACAGTTCAAAATGAGCAGAAGCTACGTAGCCTGTTGGTAAAATCAATTGTTGTAAATGGTAAAAAATCTATATTTCATGTTCCTATTGGTCTAACTGGTATCGCCAAAATTTTGAGAGAAGGAGAGGTTGATGCCTAAGTAAATGATTGAGCATAAGTTAGCTCTCACCGATTACACATGGAATGCAAGGTGGATTATCAGCTTGATCTTTAGGGGTGATTCGTTGCAAGCAGAGATCATGAAAGCAGTGACCACATGATAAAACAGCAACAGGAGGTGGAGCAAGTGGCTGGGAAACAGGGCCTTCCGGTGTGTAGGAAAGATCCCTCTTGCATAACAAACAATTATATCCACTTAGTTGAAGAGGTTCTGTACCTGCAAAGAAATGCTCGTGATTATTACTTCTTTTCTTGTGTAACTTTTCATCATACTATATGATAATTAATGTCATCACCCGGACCAGAAAACAAAGTGGACACATTATGCCATTAAATATTTGCAGGAAAATTAGCCTGTGGCTAACCAAGATATGGAATATGGTGATCCAGTGTGATCAGCCTAACAGATGTGCAAATTAATTGGAATGTGGATGAATTAAACCACACAAATCCTTTTGTTGTGACCAAGCTGTTCTTGATAGCGTACACCATTAAACAAAGAGGAATGAAAGAATGAAGTTGCATTAAATAAAAAAAAATTGAATAAACAATCTTTTTATAATTGTAGTCCACAGCTTGGAATGAATACAGCACTATGAAGAGCATGGGACAGTTCACTATTATCACTATACATTGACCTGTTAAATAAAGGACCATAATGATGTATGATTTGAATGGCAAATGTGGCTTTATAAGTTAGTATAAAGTGAAAGCCTTGTACATTAAATATGACTGGAAAGGGGCCTTTCAGAACAAAAATAATAGCACATGAAATCAGATTAAAAAAAGGGCCAAGAAATACCTTGCCATTTTATATGGGGAGGAGGAGACATCCTAGCAGAGGGAGGAATGGGAATAGTCCGTACCAGTGGTGGACAAGGAGTGGCCTGGGATAATGATCGGGGAGGAGGACCTTTACGAGCTAAGGGTGGGAAAGGACGAGGTGTTACTGTTACAGGTGGAACAGAAGATATGAGATGGGCTATGGTTGGGACAGGTGCCGATGGAAGAGGTGCAATGGAAAGAGCATTTTGTGCATTGTTTAAGGCAGATGAATGAATGGAAGGCTTCGCTGATTTTGTCCTTTCTGTTTGAACCTGAGCAGTAGCTGGAGGTAGTTGTGCTGCTTTCCTCTTGAGAGATGGTCTGGCTAGAAGGCTAGAAGTGATAACAGGTCCACTTCCCCCTGCAAATGGAATTACTTGACCTGTAAAAGGTAAAAGGTTAATTTTTTGGCAGTCAAACAAAATTTATATTCAGTCATTCTTCTAAACAACCTTATTAATTACCAGATGTATAAGCAGCAGCAAGATGATTATCGGAAGCCTGAACAGGATTATTTTTTGGAGATTGACCAAGATAAGCTGCAAGCAGTCATCAAGAGCAATTACATACACATCCTGATCAATTAAAAACATGACTTGGTCGATGGCCCAAAGGAGCCCAATCTTTCTTGGACTAGTTCCACTTATTGTATTAACCTATTTTACATCACCAACTGTGAATTTGTGTGTAAATAAGTTATAATAAACCCAAACATTATCAATAGCATTTTAGACAATAATTGATATGTTGCCAGGGAAAAAGGAAGATAAGAAAATGGTTCTTCATTTTTTCTATTAACAGTATCTTGATCATGATATGTTAACCATGTGAAACTTAAAATGCGATCAGTGTGCTTAACAATATCAGTCTTGTATTATCTTAGACCTAACATTGTTGAGGGTTTTATACAGTCCAAATCAGCCATGCAACCAAATCAGTATCTTTAGCCTCATGAAGAATTTATTATAACTGATGAATTATTCATTTTAACAATGAAATGGTAATGCAGAAGCATGATGAGTTGTCCTTACTTGCTGCTTGAACCCCAATATTGTTAGAAGATGGAACAATGCTAACAACTTCAGCAGCATTTCCATCACTACCACAAAGCTTATCTGCGAAGTATGTCAGGTACAGTTTCAACAAGGTTGCTCTACAGCAAAAATAATATACTTATTACAGTAATAAACACTAATCCTACAACTAAAAAGACTTCCAAATAGCATGCAATTCCTTTTTTAAGGTATTTCAGACTAAGAACTTTACAAACCAAGTTAGAAGCATGACATGAACTTGTAAAAAGCAACAATCACAAGGGGGAAAAATTCATTGAAGTCCATATGAATCTTAAGGCCATGAGAAGAAGCCAAGAATATCTAGTGAGATAAAACAACAAAACAAATAAAAAGCAGCTTTAGTTGCCAGAAAATGTCTGTTGCATAAATAAACAAAGTAAAAAAAATGCATTATTTTAGTTATTAACAATTATTGTACTCTGCCAATGATAAAGAAGAGGCCGCCCTTGGGTGTTTGTACTGTATTATACCATTGCTGATAGTAAAAAAGGGGAAAAATCAACTACAATAATCTATGCAAATTCAAGTTGTAATGCTAACGTAGAAGCATGATGCATGATGAGCACCCTTACTAGCCGTTTGAAGTGCAAAATTCTTGGAGAAAGGGAAACTGCTAGCAACTTGAGAGGCACTTCTATCACAAGCAAAAAGCTGATCTGCGGTGGAAGTGCAGGCAGTATTCAGTACAGAAGCTCTAGAACTAGAACAGAAGATGATTATTTTAGTAATCAAACAAATAAATAAAAGTTTCCGGTACATAGAGTTCCTAGCTGAGGTGTTTGACACTCAGATCAAATATACCAACATGACTTGAACTCGTGAAAGCAGCAGTCCCAAAAGGGAGAAATTTCATTTGTCAGAAATCTAAAGGCTACAAGAGGGGAATATGGGAATATTTTGTTATAGAAACATCCTGGTGTAACAAAAACAAGAATGGACCAACAGATCTAGTTGCTAGAAAAACTGTTTGTGCAAATGGTAAACAAACAAAATGTATCTCCTGTTATTTTGAGTTATTAGCAATTATAGTAGTCTGTCCTCTCCCCTCTATACATTATCCGTGCATCAAATTTGAGGATTTTAAATTTTAGAAATCGAAAAAAAAAAAGAAGAAAAAAAGACAATTTTTTTCTTTGTTTAAGAAAGTTCTCTTGAATCATAATACTGTATCAGGAAACACTATGCAATCTCTAAAGTTTAATTGAGAAATACAATTACCAACGATAATATTAATACTTTATTGTAAAATGGAGTTAATTTCCTAAATTGCAAGCCACTGTCATTTTCCAAAGCTTACCAATATTTTTCAAAGTGCATAAGAGTTATCTCAAGTGATATCACTTAACTCAGTTCACAAAACTCTCAGCAATCAGTAAGTCTCAAAAATTCCAAAAATTAGCCACACCCCAAAATCTTTCTTTTCTTAGTTAATTAACATTGAAGCAAAAACAACAATGCACAAAGAAAGTAGAAACGAGCAAGTACCAAATGCCCAATATGATATTAGTTCTTGAACTTCAAAAGCAATCTTGAACCACCTAAAACAACATGTAAAAGGTACAAATAGTACTTGTTTATTTAAAAAATAGAAAAACTAGATAAGGAGTTCATTAAAGACATAGGCACCCCAAAACCTTGATGGCGTAAAGTTTTTCATCTTTGAAATTAAAGCTGTGAACTTGCTAATCAGATATTGCCAAAACCAGAAGCAACCCCTCAGTTCCAAGAATGAAAAGTATTTCTTACAGAGTATCAGCTATGAAAAATTGCTCTAAGAGCTGATCTTATGGGTTTTAAAGGATAGAAATAACAAAAATATGTAGACTTAAAGTTACAGTCACCTTAAACTTCTCCTGGTGCTGATGTTTGTAAGAACAATGAAGGCATTATGAAACTCCATAAGTTAAAACAACTAATTACTAAAAGAGCAGGTTTTCCTTTTCCAAGGTAGATATGGATCTTCCAAACATGAAAATAGCTAAACTATATATCATCGAGAGGGTTGTCACCTAAAAAATCCACTCAGAAATATGACTAGATTACCACCTTTCAAAGCATGCAAGGAGAGACTACAGAAGCAAGGTCATTTAAAAATTGACAGATAGATTTAGTGGGGTATAGTAAACAAGAACTGAAAGGAAATGCATTTACCAGCTAATTGGAGTTCTATCCTCTTTGAAAATGGGGCATTTTCCACAGTTTGAATAGCAGCATCCTGGTGAGCAGGATAATGTTGCCATACATCTTCAAGTTCAATCAAAATTCAAAGAGGTTAAGCACTAATGGAAACTGTGAGGAAAAAAAATCGTAATTCTACATGTTTAGTAATCAATGCAGCAGATATTTATTGCCATGACTAACAACTGAGAAGAAGCTTCAGGTCATTTTCATTTTTCTCAATAGCAATCCCAACAGTATTTAATAACTAGTATTCTTAAAATATGAACATGAAATAAAAAGATTAGTCCTAGGATGAAGGGCTTGCTCTATTTCAACCTTTTGAAGTCCAGAATCTCAAAAAAGCATCAAATCATGTTCTTTGCACATCTTTTCAGTTCTAAAGGATTTACATTGTTCAAAGAAAATGTTTGGCTCAATATTGTTGCTCCACCCAGTTTATCAGCCTAGCAATATTTTTCTTGCTTCTATTGGTAAAATTTGATCATACAGCATTCGGAATCATGTTTCATCCTTACTTTAGAAGTAAAGGAGAATAGATTAAAATGGATTAAATGTTTTGCTCTACCCTACTTTGGGAGTCCATGTCAATAGGGAAGGTATAGGGTATGGAAGATCCTCGAATGTTATAAAAGATCATGGATATAAAGTAACCAAAAACTAACACTATCTATGTCAACTGCATATAGCATTCTTAATGAACTAAGTTCTTTGTATTTATGATATTTTTTTCTATTTTCTCTTTTTTATGACAAGTTAACTTAAATTCAAATATCAGCTGATCTATATTGTGCACAATTTTTATGCAAAAAAGGGGCTGTTGAAATATTTATAACTTACCTGACTGGCTGCTGGTGCTTTCAATGTTTCCAAGAACAGAAAGAACAGATGTCCCCCACTGTAAGCTCGGTATACTTCCCATATTGCACTTTTGTAGTTGATCAGAGACCACAGCAGCATATTTGCTTGTCATAAAAGAAGATAATGAAGTCCAGGGAGCCATTCCGTGCTGTTCTTGAACAGGCAGGCCAGACTGGCGGCTACCATGCACTATTGGTGATGTACCAGAAAGACTATGAAAGCCTTGATTAGGAGGCAGTCCAGATTGGCGTCGAATATGCTCTACATTAGAAGATACACCAGAAAGACCATGAAAGCCTTGATTGGGATCTATATTTGCAAATCCAGCACCAAATTTCTGATAACCTGGTGAAAGAAAGGGATGTGGAAAATGGCTTTGTGGAATTGGTAGCATTTGCAATGGACTTAAACTAAAGTTGGAGCTAGTATTACCAGCAACTCCAAGATCATATTTAGAAAGAGTGCAAGCATCTACATTCTGCATTGAACCAGCAAATGAACTCATATTAGATGATTCACCTGCATTCTGCACTATACTAGGAAGTCCACGAAAATTATGTTTTAGACTGGATAATCCAACTGCATTCTCTTCTATGCTAGAAAATCCACCAGCATAGGTTTGGAAATCTGATAAACCAGCTGACGTTCTGCACTGTTCTTGAACAGGCAGGCCAGACTGGCTGCTACTATGCACTATTAGTGATGTACCGGAAAGACTACAAAAGCCTTGATTAGAAGGCAGTCCAGATTGGCGTCTAATATGCTCTACATTAGAAGATACACCAGAAAGACCATGAAATCCTTGATTGGGATCTATATTTGCAAATCCAGCACCAAATTTCTGATCACCTGGTGTAAGAAAGGGATGTGGAAAATGGCTTTGGGGAGTTGGTAGCATTTGAGATGGACTTAAACTAAAGTTGGAGCTAGTATTACCAGCAACTCCAATATCATATTTAGAAAGAGTGCAAGCATCTACATTCTGCATTGAACCAGCAAATGAACTCACATTAGATGATTCACCTGCATTCTGCACTATACTAGGAAGTCCACGAAAATTATGTTTTAGACTGGATAATCCAACTGCATTCTCTTCTATGCTAGAAAATCCACCAGCGTAGGTTTGGAAATCTGATAAACCAGCTGCCATTTGAAAATCAGGGGAGAAGGAATTTCCATAACCACTTTGACCATGAGATGGATTTAACTGCGTATTGATAGCCCCATCAATTTTACTAATGAAATCTCTGCTTGAATCCTTAGATTTTGACCTGGCCCCTGTATTAATTCCAACTCCTAGGGTCAGAAAACTTCCATCGAGCGTTTCTGGGTAATTAGATTGAACCACACAGTCTACCAAATTGTAATTACATCCCATTTCCCTACCATCTTGAGCACCCCACAACAAATGTTCCCTACTGCCACAGCTCATGGAGTTCCCAATTGATTGGGGCTTACTGTCATCCATTTTGGCACCCTGCATCTCCATTTGTAAATCTCCAGTATTAGCATCTATATTTTCAAGAGTTGAATACTGAGAAGGCATACAATTGATCCCGTTCATAAACTCAGGGTCAACCATGAAATTTTGATGGCTGTCAAGATGGGAGGCACCCGCCATCCAATCAATACCCACTAATGACATATCTCCCATATGAAAAGACGGGCAGTTTGACAACACATTTAAGGGCACATCAACAGTTCCAACACCACTTATCCCAGCACAGCAGACAGCCTCATTACTCAAACTTTGGAATCCAATTGCTTCAGAGTTTTGTAGTTGGCTATAGAAGGGATGTATCTTATCAACATTGTTCGACCTTTCATGTCCCATATTTATAGTCTGTTCCAAATTAAGGCAAGACATAAGCGGCTACAAAAAACTTTCATTTGTTGTCTACAAAATTTGAAACTCTTATATCTAGATCATCTAAGACAGACATTAAAACTAACTGATCTAACATATTTATTTATCTCTTCAACAAATAAATCAAATGGTAGAAAAAACCAGGCAGAAAAAAACTAACGAATTAAAAAAAGAAACCCTAAAATAAACCATGACAATGTAATTAGAAAACCAATTAAGTAGAACAATTGATTAAAACCTTGAAAATCTGAACCTATAAAACCTGAGAAATCATTCTAGGTGAAATTCAATTCCCATGAACACAAATTCTCAGCCATTAAAATCTTGATACTAAGGGATTTAACATATTATGATAAATTTGTATACTTATTTTTATTGCAAATTTTGATACAATCAGAAATCTGGTATCTGCAATCCATACGCCATAAAACCCAATCTCAAAAAAAAAAAAAAACAAACGAACAAAAAAAGCAATTAAAAATCAGTAATCACAGGGAAAAAGATTAAAAAAAAAGGTTGATTCCAACATGAAATTTACTAAAGATTAAACAGTGAGAGTAAATTTATTAAAAAAAAAAGAAAAAAAATAAAACAGAGAAGATATCATCTAATATTCGATCAATAATTATGAAATTAAAGAAAAAATTAAGATAAAATAAAAAGATCGAATAATTGAATATACGAGATATAGAGGAAATTGAAGCAAGAGAATTGGTAGCCTTAAACTCGAAGGACTCTTACCAGTAAAAAGCTAAAAGAGAGATTTTTTTTTGGGTTGGTTTTGGCGCTTAGGGCTCTTTAGAGTTTTTAAAGGGTTCGGTGTGGGTCCCACGTGTCTTATCTCTATTCGCCACGTTAGCTTTTCAGGGGCCCGCCTTCCTACCGGTTGCCCATCGATAAGCTCATTGCCAACACCCAATCGAGAAACGACAAGTCGTTAGATGGGTGGGGCATTATTGTTATTATGCCCTAAAATCATGGGTTTTTTTATGAGAAATTATCTTAACCTGAACACGTGGGTTAATCGGGCGTCCTGAGAACGCGAATAGTATTGGGCTTGGATGTAGCTGAAATCTCGCTTGCGCCTCAAGTAGATTTTCCCGCCTTAAAATGTGAATGGTGAAAGCGGTTGGGCTCGGCTCGGCTTAGCTATGTGCCTTTTTGGACTAGCTGACTAGATTCATACTTGGTTTCCACTGTCCACTGGGAATTTGGATGTTTTAAGGCATCAAAAAGTGGGTCCACTTCTTCGGTACGAGAAAAGAGAAAAAAAAAAAAAAAAAAAGCCAAAACAAAAGCAGCTTTAAGCTTTGTTTATTTAAGTTTTATGTTTGAAGGAAAATGGTATGGAAAGTAGACTACCCTTTTTGCCAAGGCGGATGACACCATATGTTATGATTTGAGTAAAATTTATCGTTAATCATTAAATTTATATTTAAATCTATTTTAGGTTATTGAACTTTAATTTATTTCAATCATATTACTAAATTTTAATTTGTTCTAATTAGGTTATTAAAGTTTGTTAAGCATATTAAAATCAGTCACTCTAACTAATTTCATCCAAATTCTAATAAAAAAAATGATATAATTATCATGTCATCAACATACCATCTATTATATCAACTAATTAAATCTATATAGTTTTATGAAAAATCATGAAACTTTCACTTAATTTTAAAATAAATCATTGAATTTTAATTTATCATTACAAGATTACTAAAATTTATTAAATATATCAAATTTCATCAAAAATAAAAAGTTAGATAAAATCTAACTATTAAACTCAATTAAACAACATTCAAATTTTTTACATAACAAAAAACATCACATATCCTCCAAAAAAAAATAAAAAAATTAAGTAAATTCGGAACAAACACACCTTTCATGAATATTTATTTTTTTGAAGTATTATTATTTTTATTTAAATTAAAAATATAAATATTTAAATAAAAGATAAAGCTTTGATATTGAAAACCACATATTATGAAACTTTACTCTCATTTGAACCATGTACCATACGAATTGGAAGACCCGGTCCAATAAATATAGTTTGGACCCAATGTTGACGAACTTTTGTGGCATTGAAGGGCCGAATTGGGGGCCTTCCCACGTTTAGGCTCAAAAGAACAACATAGATGGCTTAAGGGCGTCATTTTAAACTTGTTCAAAGTCTATTATGTCATCCAATTGCTGAATTTATGGGGTCTTGCATTCTCGAAGGAAAAGAATTATAAAGATGTCTAATAAAGAGATTTTTTAGTAGGATTTTTTATATGCTTTACTTTTTTTAGATGCAATAAGAATTCATTCATAATTTTGTGTAGTTGTATTTTAGATTTTTTATTAATGAAATGGAGAACTTTGTTTAGTTATAATTTTTTTTTTTTAATTTGGGTACGTATATTTTAAATTTCTTGTTATTTATTTTAAATACAAACATATAAAAATTTAGAGCAAAACAAAATGAGATGAAATATAAAAATAATATTATTAATTATTAAATATAATGAAAGAAAATAATCCATTCCCAACCGAAATATAATGCATTTCCCACTAATTTTGGGATTTTGCACAGAAATCTTTGATAAATCAATTAAACTTGAAAAATATAAAATATCACCCATCTAATTTTAAGTATTACCAACAAGATTTCGTTGAAAATTCTTGTATTATCAATGAAATTCCGTCAGATATTCTTGCATTATTGGTGAAAGCTATCAAAAAATATAAATTTAAAAACGGATAAAATAAAATTTGGAGTTTGAAAAATACAACTAAGCTATGTCACTACTAATTTTCGGTATAATCCGTTTTATTCTTTAATTCTCTTCATTTACATGCTTGCACGGTATGCAAATTAAAATATAGTGGTTAACATGTTATACTTGTTCAATATACAAAGTTATGCTTTGTTAATTTGGTGACTTTTTTAATTATTATTTATTTTAATTTGAGAAACAAAATAACAAAAACATAAACCAGAGAACTTTAATTTTTCCGAATGATATGTTGAGTCTTGAAGAATCTTAGAGATTACTCATCAGCAAATATATCTTGCTCAAATTCTTTATCTGACTTTTAGCTTAAAATATCTATGAAACCTTATTAGAGAGTACAATGTGGAAAGACTTAATTAAACACTAGCATTACTACATCAGACGCTTCCTACACTCTTTAACACTTGACACATTCTACTTATACAGCACATTACTTTTTTAACATATATGATTAAAGGAAGCTAGATAAGGGAATGGGAAGATAACTTTTTTCATGTATCAGCTGCTCTGTCTTCTCTATTTTTGGCCATTGATGGGGTGTTGGTGATGTTATCGAAAAGTTGACACCTCATCAGTGTGCCGCTGGTTGAGTACATGAAGTCAAGAAACTTGAGGGTCATTTTCAGAGTCTGTTATGTATATGACAGTACTCCTACTGATCCCATTTATCATCTGATCATCATCTAGCTGCTCGTTCTTTGATGATGATGATGGCCTTATTGGAGGAGTATGCGGTGCCAAATGGGGTGGTTTTGTTGGCGGTGGTGGTTTAGGAGATGAAATTGATATTATTCCTATCCGAGAAGGCGATGTTGATGATGATGAACTTGGAGGAGCTGGAGGAGGTGATCTTTTACGAAGCTTTGGACCTGATGGTATTGCGCCTGGTGTGGGAGATGGATATAAAATTGATGAAGTTGAAGGAATGGGATTGTTGCGTGGACTAATTTCTATTTCATCATCACCGCAACTAGTTTTCTCAACCCCCTGCTCAGCTGGTGATGATGCAATTTGAGGTAGATTTCCAATCAAATCCCATCCAGTAGTATCAAATATTATTTGAAAAATTGAAGGTGATCTTCTTCTTATTTCCTTGATTGGCTGTAGGGATGATAGAGTTGAAGATGGAGGCAGTTGGCTTGAGGTTCTCCCAGCAATATTGACAATATTTATCAGGTTATTGGTCAATGAGATCTCTGTAGCATGCATGGACGCCAAGAGGGAATCATTTAAGATCAATTAGACATGTACAAATCAATTAATATTTATATTAGTATTCAAAATTAATTAATTACCTGGTATAACTCTTGCTTGAGCATCAATGGTAAGCAGTGCTCGAAAAACCAAAAAGAAGAAAGTGTAATTGAGACACTTCATTTTGGAAGCACTCGTCAATGTATTAATTCCACGTCCCTAAAGCGTTTGTGATATGAAGATTGAAAGTAGTGAGTGCAAATGAGGTGGTATTTATAGATTCATAAAATATACGTGTACTTTCTTTGTTACTATTATTTAAAAACAACAATGGTGTTAGGAGTAATTTCCATATAACCTAACCTATATCATTTAAAAAACAAAGTGAGATGCCTTTGAAGATGTAGGCACATGCCCAAATGAAACTCCAGTCAATTTCTTTGTTCAAACTGTTCCATTTATTCCTGATTCATATTTTATTTTTTTTCCAAGTAGTTGGCTTGAGAGAGCTTGGCCAGTTATATAGGAGGGAACCAGTAAAGAACAAAGTAGTTGCAGATCTCGTGTCTGTATAAAAAGAAGAAACTCTTCTTCATTCTCAGGTCACAGCCAGTAAAGAACAATTGTTGGAGCTAACCAACGTTTAATACGGCTGGTTCCTTTATCTTATTCTTATCTACCAACTTGGTTGCCTATTTTAAATTATTAGTAGTGACAAAAGCATATTATATAGTCATGGTCCTTTTTTTACTAATGTGAAACTTTCGGTCTGAGAAGAAACGAAGAAGCTGGCTACATGTTCATTGTATTTGAGTTAATTAGTTTTAAGTTTTAAAAATGAAAAATATTAGTATTGTTTCAACATTTTCGTCTTATTTGATATGACAATATCTATGAACTGATTTTAATACCCTCATTTATGAATTAATCAACTTTAATTTTATTGTATATTATTTTTTAGGAAGATCATATGTTAGTTTAGTTTGACTATTTAGGCGACTAAAAGGTCATCTCGGTCGTGATAACTCCATTAAAATCAGGAATAGACGACTTGAAGAAAAAAAAACCTTAATAATTTTTTAAGTTAAAACTGTTCCTATGTGCATGAAAAGTAAAATGACAATACCAAAAGGTAAAGCAAAAGTATTAAAAGGTAAAACGAAAGTTCTTGAAAATTAAGATAAATGTGATTGCATTGTATTTGTGGTTTATGAAACCTTTTTACGTCGTTTAAAGTTAAAACTCATTTATACTGACAAAATTGAACAAGGAAGAAACAAAAATCTTTACTGTTTCCTAGCTATAACCGCTGTAACCTTCTTCCTTGTTTTCATGTTGTCTATCATGGATGAAAACTGTCCTACATGTCACTGTTCACTTCATGTAACTGCTAGTTAAATTTTAGCTTCAATCGTTTCTAATTTCGTTACCTTCAGATTGAAATATTCTCTGCCTGAAACTGATAATCATCCCCGTTTTGAAGGCTAAAATATCTCTACTATTTACTATAATTGTTTTTTTCAGCAATGATCTCACTCAATAATGTTTTAGGACATTAAGAAATCAATGGCATTGAATTTTACTTAATACCTTAATTATAGTGCTGAATAATCTGCAAGCAGCAAGTAATTATAACCGTCCATGTCAGTCACCCTGCTAGATTTTCTCAAGTAAGGATGACCACTTTAGAGTTCCAACTAACTTGTATGTATGTAGATTGAGTTACTGGTGTAAAGATTTCGTATAAAATATTAACAATTAATGTATTTATATTATATTTTATACGAAAATTATATTCACAATACAAAAAGATAAAATACATGCCATTGAAGATGTAGACACAAAGCCCAATGAAACTCCAACAGTCAATTTTTTTGTTCAAGCTGGTTCACTTATTGCTGCTCCTTTTTTTTTTTTTTTTTATAATTTCTCAAGTCGTTGAAATGAGAGAGCTTGGCCAATTAGAGGAGGGAGGTGGAGGAAATGAGCGTGTTGAAAAATCAGACAGGTTTGAGTTTAGTCATATTCCTCCGTTTGAAACCTTCATATATCCTGTATAAAAAGAAGAAAGTGTTGTTAATTCTCAGCTCACAGCTAGTAAAGAGTAATTGTTGGAGCTAACCACTGTTTAATTTGGCTGTTTCCTTTTATCTTATCTACCAACTTGGGTTGCCCACTTTAAATTATTGGGCTTGAGCTCAGCATGGGTGGCGTAGATGGCGGCTGTGTGGACGGTGGGGCTGCTGTCGATGATGCAACATGGTTGAAGAGGCGGAGTTGGAAAAAGATGCTGAGGTGGTAACGTAGGTAGGTGCTGCGGAACTGGTACGAAGATGATATGATATAAAATATCCTATTTAAAAAAATTTAAAACACTTTCATTTCAGAATAAAGATTATAATATAGTCAACTTTGGAAAGAGAAATAAAAAATCTCTCATACTAATTAACTCTTCAAAGATAAAGTGAAGCTAAAGAAAGCAACGATGACTCGTTGGAACCATTTTAAAGCTGATTGTGTAAAACTTTGCAAATAATAATAATATCCCATGTATTCTAGCTATATACTAATTTGTTAAAGAGTGTAATTTAAAGTTCATTATAGCATCTTCAATTTAAAGATAAAATTCTTAGGAAAAAATATAGCTTTTTCTTAGAGTAAATTCAACTTAATCATTCATCCTAGTGGGGTTCATTAGTGTACAAAAGGACAAGTCAAATTTATTCTAATAATTTGGAGTTTGAAAGATACAACTAAACTATGACGTCGCTACTAATTTTCAGTCTAATCCATTTTGATCTTAACACTCTTCATTTACATGTTAATTTGCATGGTATGCAAATTAAATGATAATGGTCAACATGCAACGTGTACAATTTACAAAATGACCTTTTAATTGATGTTTATTTTAATTTGTGAAGCAAAATAACAAAAACATAAACCGGAGACAACTTTAATTTTTCTGCATGATATGTTGAGTCTTGAAGAATCAACAGATTCCTCATCAGCAGATATATCTATAAAAACTTATTTGAGAGTACAATATGGGAAGATGACTTTTTTCATGTATCAGCTGCTCTGTCTGCTCTATTTTTGGCCATTGATGGGGTATTGGGGATGTTATTTGAAAAGTTGACACCTAAGCAGCCGCTGGTTGAGTAGATGAAGTCAAGAAACTTGAGGGTGAATTTTAGAGTCTGTTATAACGTATATGAGAGTACTACTACTGATCCCATTAATCATCTGATCATCTAACTGCTCGTTCTTTGATGATGATGATGGCCTCATTGGAGGAGTATGCGGTGCCAAATGGGGTGGTTTTGTTGGCGTTGCTGATTTAGGAGCTGAAATTGATATTATTCCTATCCTAGAAGGCGATGTTGATGATGATGATGAACTTGGAGGAGCTGGAGGTGGTGATCTTTTACGAAGCTTTGGACCTGATGGTACTGCGCCTGGTGTAGGAGATGGATATAAAATTGATGAAGTTGAAGGAGTGGGATTGTTGCGTGTACTAATTGCTATGTCATCATCACCGGGACTAGTTTTCTCAACCTGCTGCTCAGCTGGTGATGATGCAATTGGAGGTAGATTACCGATCAAATCCCATCCAATAGTATCAAATATCGTTTGAAAGATTGAAGATGATCTTCTTATTTCCTTGATTGGTTGTGGGTATGATAGAGTTGAAGATGGAGGCAGTTGGCTTGAGGTTCTCCCAGCAATGTTGACAATATTTATCAAGTCATTGTTCAATGAGATCTCTGTAGCATGCACGGACGCCAAGAGGGAATCGATTAAGATCAATTAAATATATAAAAATCAATTAATTTTTATAAAACTATTCAAAATTAATTAATTACCTGGTAAAAGTACTCTTGCTTGAGCAACAATGGTAAGCAGTGCTAGAAAAACCAAAAAGAACAAAGTGTAATTGAGACACTTCATTTTGGAAGCACTCTTCAATGTATTAACTCCACGTCCCTAAAGCGTTTGTGATATGAAGAATGAAAGTAGTGAGTGCAAATGAGGTGGTATTTATAGACTCATAAAATATACATGTAGTTTCTTTGTTACTATTATTTAAAAACAAAGATGGTGTTATGGGTAATTTCCATATAACCTAATCTATATCATTTAAAAAACAAAGTGAGATACCTTTGAAGATGTAGGCACATGCCCGAATGAAGCTCCAGTCAAATTTTTTGTTCAAACTGGTACATTTATTCCTGCTCCTTGTTTTATTTTTTTTTCCCAAGTAGTTGAAATAAGAGAGCTAGGCCAATTAGAGGAGGGAGGTGGAGGAAATGGGCGCGTTGAAAAATCAGAAAGGTTTGAGTTTAGTCATATTCGTCCTTTTGAACATTCCTATCTCGTGCCTGCATAAAAAGAAGAAAGTGTTGTTAATTCTCAGATCACAGCAATTTAAGAATAATTGTTGGAGCTAACCGCAGTTTAATTTGGCTGTTTCCTTTTATCTTATTCTTATCTACCAACTTGGATTGCCCATTTTAAATTATTGGTAGTGACAAATGTATATTATATAGTCATGTTCTTTTTTGTTTGCTTACTAATGTGAAACCCTAAGTCTGAAATAATTAACATTGCCAATCAAAAGCTCTTCTTCTTAGCTTTTCCACGCCTTTCAGTTCATCTAGACGTCTTGTCCAACCCAGGAAGAATCGGAGAAGCTGGCAATATGTTGATCGCATTGAGTCAGTTATAACTATTTTGAATGGATGATAAACTTGATTTTATTATAATTAGAAAAATATAAATAATAAAATTAAAAATTATAATTATGAACTAAAATCAATAATGAAATATATGTTATAAAGCAGAGATATGTTTGGAGACTATGATTCTGTTCTTGCTACCAACTTTCTTTCCTCCAAAGTATCCATACTCGGTTGACTCTCTGGAATCTATCGGATCACCTATGATCGTAAAGTACCAACCTAAAAGACATCTGGCTGGAATTCAAGAGCGAGCTTATGGTCATTTCAGAAGACTTTTAACTTAAAAAAATCATGTCGATACGTACAGATATTGTATTGACACAGGTGATTTAACTGTCTGAAATGACCGATAATAATGTAGTGACACTTTTATGATCACTTGTATGGAGCAAAGATAACTTTTTGTAGTGTTTATATTTCCTTACTATTGGCTATCCTGTCAATTTCGCATTAACTCTCGTACTTGTTTAAAAATAGTTTAGATTTTTTAAGTAACTCCCTCTTGGTTAATTCAATTTTGACCTAACATGTGGTATTAAAACCAAATTTTAAGCTAACGTCTAAAATTCTAAAATAGAGTATATAAAAATTTTTATTCTCAAATGAAGGTATTTTTAATTTTTTTTTCTTAAAAGGGGGTTTTTATACCATGTCAACTCCATTACATTGTTTAAGTGGCAATGTGGCACTGAATTTTATCCTTTTTTTTTTTTCTTTTTTGTTTCTTATTCCTCTCCTTTCCTTGAAGATTGATTGTTGCCAAACACAAAACCCTTTTAATCACTTCTTTTTCTTCAGTTTCTTTTCTACCAAAATTATACAAGGGTTATGCAGGAACTTGGTTTTGAATAGGTTGAATTAATTTGGATGGATTCTTTGAAGAATTAATATTGTTGATTTGATGTTTGATAGAATGTCACACAAAGGAAATGTTTTAAGTTAAAATAAAATGATTGCTCGGTAAGTGAAAACGAGAGATTTGGGTGAGCTTAAGTTAATTAATATGATTTGTTAAGACTGGCCATGGTAATTAACGATTAAGGTTTGATTAGTATGGGAAGAGTACGGCAGTGCCAGAGCATAGCGACTGATTGCGATAGCGGTCCATATGCTCCGCGCCCAGGATGCTATTGGGTGAATCCAGGAAAGTTCTCCATCGATGTCGTTAGCTATCAAGCCTTCAAAGAGAATGGGCTATGCTAAAAGTAATACCCCATGTATTCTAGCTATGCTAATTTCTTAAAGAATATAATTTAAAGTTCATTCTAGCATCTTCAATTTAAAGATAAAATTCTTAAGAAAAAATATAGCTTTTTCTTAGAGTAAATTCAACTTAATCAATCATATTAGTGGGGTTAATTCGTGTACAACTGGAGAAGTCAAATTTATTCTAATAATTTGATGTTTGAAAGATACAACTAAACTATGACGTCGCTACTAATTTTCAGTATAATTCATTTTGATCGTAATACTCTTCATTTACATGTTAATTTGCATGGTATGCAAATTAACATATAGTGGGTAACATGCAACGTGTACAATTTACAAAGTGACCTTTTTAATTATTATTTATTTTAATTTGTGAAGCAAAATGACAAAAACATAAACCAGAGACAACTTTAATTTTTCTGCATGATATGTTGAGTCTTGAAGAATCAACAGATTCCTCATCAGCAGATGTATCTATAAAACCTTATTTGAGATTACAATATGGGAAGATAACTTTTTTCATGTATCAGCTGCTCTGTCTACTCTACTTTTGGCCATTGATGGGGTGTTGATGATGTTATCGAAAAGTTGACACCTCAGCAGTGAGCCGCTGCTTGAGTACATGAAGTCAAGAAACTTGAGGGTCATTTTCAGAGTCTGTTATTATGTATATGACAGTACTACTATTGATCCCATTAATCATCTGATCATCTAGCTGTTCGTTCTTTGATGATGATGATGGCCTTATTGGAGGAGTATGCGGTGTCAAATGGGGTGGACCTGTTGGCGGTGCTGCTTTAGGAGATGCAGTTGATAAGCTTAAGTGCTTTTCATAGTCATTAATTGCCATGGATTTAAGCCTCCTGCAAGGCCATGGAGTACTTCCAGTTTTGACAAGGTGATATTATTCTTCCTATCCGAGAAGGCGATGTTGATGATGATGAACTTGGAGGAGCTGGAGGTGGTGATCTTTTACGAAGCTTTGGGCCTGATGGTACTTCGCCTGGTGTAGGAGATGGATATAAAATTGATGAAGTTGAAGGAATGAGATTGTTGCGTGGAATACTTACTATTTCATCATCACCGCGACTAGTTTTCTCAACCTGCTGCTCAGCTGGTGATGATGCAATTGGAGGTAGATTACCGATCAAATCCCATCCAATAGTATCAAATATTATTTGATAGATTGAAGATGATCTTCTTCTTATTTCCTTGATTGGCTGTGGGGATGATATTGTTGAAGATGGAGGCAGTTGACTTGAGGTTCTCCCAGCAATATTGACAATATTTATCAAGTCATTGGTCAATGAGATCTCTGTAGCATGCATGGACGCCAAGAGGGAATCAATTAAGATCAATTAGACATATACAAATCAATTAATATTTATATAACTATTCAAAATTAATTAATTACCTGGTATAACTCTTGCTTGAGCATCAATGATAAGCAGTGCTAGAAAAACCAAAAAGAACAAAGTGTAATTGAGACACTTCATTTTGGAAGCACTCTTCAATGTATTAATTCCAGGTTCCTAAAGCGTTTATGATATGAAGATTGAAAGTAGTGAGTGCAAATGAGGTGGTATTTATAGATTCATAAAATATACATGTAGTTTCTTTGTTACTATTATTTAAAAACAACAATGGTGTTATGAGTAATTTCCATATAACCTAATCTATATAATTAAAAAAACAAAGTGAGATACCTTTGAAGTAGACACAAGCCCTATGAAACTCCAACAAATTTTGTTCAAGCTGGTTCATTTAATCCTGTTCCTTGTTTTATTTTTTTCCCAAGTAGTTGACTTGAGAGAGCTTGGCCAATTACAGGAGCGAACCAGGTAAAGAACAAAGTAGTTGCATATCTCGTCTGTGTAAAAAGGAGAAAGTCTTCTTCATTCTCAGGTCACAGCCTGTAAAGAATAATTGTTGGAGCTAATCACCAACTTGGGTTGCCCAATTTTTTTTTATATAAGAATTACGTAGTGGGAGTAAAGAAAATAATTGTAATTATTGGGATTTAAATTTTAAAACATATTGAATTCAAATGTTATCTTTTAAAAATAATTGATTGAAATAACTAAATTAAACTCTGAATTTAATTTAAATAATTCTAGTTGAAAATGTATATAATCATGTTCTTTTCTTTACTAATGTGAAACTTTCAGTCTGAGATATACAATCAACTTCGCCAATCAAAAGCTTTTCTTTGTCCACGCCTTTATTGATAATCTAGATGTCATGTCCGATCAACTTTGTCACATTTGAGATGTGCAATATCAATTGCTTGGATTGTAATATCTTATTATGAATGAATAGATCTTTACATTTGAATTTTTTCAATAATTATATGATATCAAAGGGTATAAATATTTGAGATAAAATTGATGAAGTAACATAACTTTTAAAAATATAACTAAATGCTACTAAGATTTAGGTTTAGTGATAAGAAAAAAGTTTTAAAATCTTGATATTTTAAATTCAAGTCTTATTATGTAAGAAATTTTTAATTTTATGTTGAATTTGTCTAATTATATTATAATGCATTGACTGATTTTTTAGTGATTTCTCATATATATATATATAATTTCAAAAAACAATATAACCAAGTAAAATGAATATATATAAGGATGTAGATTTTTCATTTACTTTAATTTCCAATAAATAAAGATATTATTTCCTAAATTTAAATTTTTTTTTAATTAAACTTTCTTTTTTCTCGTGCATTTGTACGTATAAGTTTAGCTTATACTAGAAGGATATATATAAAAAAAAAATATATATATATATATATATATTCACTAGTAGGATCATATCACTGTTTAATTGATGACCTTAATCATAATTATTTTAATAACAAATCAATAATCAATTAATTGGAAAAAAGAGGTAAAGTCCAATCCAGAAGTCTAAGAACATAACATTATAATATTTTTATCCTTTAAGTCAAATCAATTTCACAGCCAAATTTTCTAGGGGCGATGAAGCATATAGTGTATTATACAAAAAAAAAGTTCAAACCTGGTAATTGCTTAGGAAAAATATGAACAAAAACCGATACATCTAATGACCAAACTGTAAAGTAATTGCAACCTAGCATGAAGTAGTTTCGCAGCACAAACCAGAGAAGCACCAACAGTCCCAAGAGCCAAGGGATCATATGCAAATAGAGTCTAATAGTGAACAGCTTAAAAAAAAAAAAAAAAAAAAAAAAAACCCTGCAGTTAAAAAAGGCAACTCAACAAAACATCCAATGGTTTTTCAAAATTGTTTCATTAAAGTCATACTCTCCAAGAATTTCAATTGGAATTTATGTGGAATCAAAAATTGAAACCCTAGAAAATGAAAGATTGAAAAAGAAAATCAAACTATTGAAGAGAAAAAAGAAAAAAACTTCATAAGAAATATCAGATTTAAAAAAAAAAAATAAAAAATGAGAACTTTAAACAAAAAAATTTTTAAATCTTTGCGAGGCAAGATGACAAGCTTTAATTAAGACAAGACAAACGGTCAAAGAAACACAATGGTCATGAAAAAAAATAGAAGCAACGACTGCGAAGAGAAAGTGGTCAAGCTTCAACCTCCCTAATTCAACAATGGCGTCTGAAGATTTTGAAAGGTGATTGGAACCGTGTGGATTTGAAAAAAAAACCGTTTATTTTTTTAGTAAAAAGAGTTTGAATGGTTGAAATATTTTTAGCTTCAATTTTTCAACTTGTCACTTGTCTTAACGTTCATAAAACTCGTAGAATTTTAAAATACTGCAATTTTAAAATGCATCAATCTAAAATAACAGAATTTGTAATAGATAAAAAAAATTTTAAAATTATATATTCGTCTCCGAGAAGGCGCTGTTGATGATGATGAACTCGGAGGAGCTGCAGGTGGTGATATTTTACGAACTAATTATGGCTCTGCTGGTACTGTGCCCTGAGACTTATGTAGAAGGTAAAAATAAAATTGATGAAGTTGAAGGTATGAGCTTGTTGCATATATATATGAACTTGTGCTTATCTGGTGATCATGATGCCTTTGGAGGTGAACTACTCATAACCCATCCAATAATATCAGATATATATTATTTGAAAAATTGATGATCTTTTTATTTGCTTCATTGGTTTTGGGGATCATATTGTTGAAGATGCATGGAGTTAGTCATGATCAATTAGATATATAGAAATTATTTACTTAGCCAATCTAAATTATTACCATTGCTTATATTACTATATAAATATATGTCATAACGTCTAGATCCGGGGATCTATCGCTAGACATTGACTTAAGGGAGTCGCCACCAATCTTTTTTTATCAAGGTGCGATTGGCCACCTAAGGAATCTGTCCTTCCAGGGAACACCTAAGTTTAAGGGTCCCTAGAAGAATAGGTTCAGGTCTACAAACCAGAACAGGGTTCGGGAGTTCGGTTACGTGTGAGGAAGGTTATAGCACCCTCACAACGCCCATCAAAAGATGGTACCAGCTTGAATTTGTGTTATCCAAAAGCCTTAAAATTTTACCAAGTAGTTAGTTGTTGAAAATTATTCTCAATTGACTCTAATACTTTTAGCAGAAAATTGAGAAAATTCCCTCACCTCAAGAGTATGCAAGAAAAACTACTGTTTCACTTACAGAGGCTCCGTCGTCGGATTATTTAAAGAAAAATCAAGATCAACCAATTAATTAATTATCGAAAATTATTCTCAATTGACTCTAATACTTTTAGCAGAAAATTGAGAAAATTCCCTCACCTCAGGAGTATGCAAGAAAAACTACTGTTTCACTTGCAGAGACTCCGTCGTCGGATTAATTAAAGAAAAATCGAGATCAACCAATTAATTAATTATCGAAAATTATTCTCAATTGACTCTAATACTTTTAGCAGAAAATTGAGAAAATTCCCTCACCTCAGGAGTATGCAAGAAAAACTACTGTTTCACTTGCAGAGGCTCCGTCGTCGGATTAATTAAAGAAAAAAAAAATCAAAATCAGCCAAGTAATTAATTATCGGAAATTATTCTCAATTGACTCTAATACTTTTAGCAGAAAATTGAGAAAATTCCCTCACCTCAGGAGTATGCAAGAAAAACTACTGTTTTTACTTGTAGAGGCTCCGTCGTCGGATTTATTAAAGAAAAAAAAATCAAATAAATATAAAAAATAATAGATAATTAGAACAGATAAATAAAAAGATATTATAGTAAAAAAAATATCTGATAATCAGGAAAAAATCAGAACAGATAATTTAAAAAAAAAAATAATAAAATAAGATAAATCCAAAAATATCTTACAAAAATAATAATAATAATAATAATAATAAATATATAACTATATAAATAATATACATATAAATCTAATCTGAATAAAAATAAATAAATGAATAAAGATATACATAATAATAATAATAATAGAATACATAAAATACAAAAGAAAAAAATATACAGGATTGAAATGGGCCTTACCCATTTGGGCCAGGCCCAATTGATCTGGGCCCGGACCCAATTGGGTGTCTACAGCTGCCCCTCTTTGCACATTTTCTGTGAAACAGAAATTGCGCAAAGACGTAGACACCCAATCAAGACTCAACTCAACATTTTTATTTTTTGATTTTTTTTTATTTTTGTTTTTTATTTTTTTGATTTTTTTCTGATTTTTTTTATTTTTTTTTTGATTTTTTTTTTGTTTTTTTTTGTTTTTTTTTTTTTTTTTTTTGCCGAAGCTCCTCTAAACAGAGACTCAACGACTTTTGAAAGTAAATTGCTCCTCTCAACAGAGGTACCACGACTTTGAAAAGTAAATTGCTCCTCTCAACAGAGGCACCACGACTTTGGAAAGTAAATTGCTCCTCTTCAACAGAGGCACCACGACTTTGAAAAGTAAATTGCTCCTCTCAACAGAGGTACCACGACTTTGGAAAAATAAATTGCTCCTCTAAACAGAGGCAACGGAACTTTGGGAATTAAATTGCTCCTCTCAACAGAGGCACCACGACTTTGAAAAGTAAATTGCTCCTCTAAACAGAGGCAACGGAACTTTGGAAATTAAATTGCTCCTCTCAACAGAGGCACCACGACTTTGGAAAGTAAATTGCTCCTCTCAACAGAGGCACCACGACTTTGGAAAGTAAATTGCTCCTCTCAACAGAGGCACCACGACTTTGAAAAAATAAATTGCTCCTCTCAACAGAGGCACCACGACTTTGAAAAGTAAATTGCTCCTCTAAACAGAGGCACCACGACTTTGAAAAGTAAATTGCTCCTCTCAACAGAGGTACCACGACTTTGGAAAAATAAATTGCTCCTCTCAACAGAGGCACCACGACTTTGAAAAGATAAATTGCTCCTCTAAACAGAGGCAACGGAACTTTGGAAATTAATAGGCTCCTTGACAATCATGTCCAAAGGAGTTGAAAGCTGTATTTGAAGGGATTTCAGGAGATTATGCCCAAAGGTCTTATAAATCAACCCTGATACCAAAAGACATCCTATTTCAAGGATTAGGAACTTACCTGACAAGTTTCTTCTCAAACTTGCAAAGTCTTTTCATATCTGTCTCCTCCATGTGGGATGTTGGAACACCCCTGCTTCTTGAATTTATACACTATATTCTCCTGAAAGTAGTGTATGCTGTGCAAATGCATATGAATTTCAATGCATGCTATGCAAATGTTGACCAATTAATTCATGTTCAATGTATGGTACTCAAGTTTCTCAAGCTCTTTTTTTATTTCTTGGGTGTCAAGCCCTTTGATTTTTCAGGATCCAATTGCACTGCTCTTCTAAGATTGAACCAGTGTAGCTCTCAATTGTCTTTTCCACTCACATTCTTCCTTGTTCAGTTTCTCAATACTCCGGAATAAGCTTCATCAATCGATCATCCCTTGACCATCATCCATGAATTTCTCAGCACTAGCAAATTTCAAAACAAATTTCATCCACCATCACTGGGTCCTTGTCTCAGCATCAATCATTCCAAAACAAATTCTGTCCACTGATTGTTCCCACCATTCGACCAATTCATCCTTGTACTCATCACTTGGTTGTATCGCTTTTCAAGATTTGCCCCATCATATTCTCTATTTGGTCACATCATACATCCTTCTAAATCATCTCTTTTAGGTTTCTACCATTTCTTCATCATCTTAGATTTCTTTTCAAATAAATGCAAGACTCTTTTAAGCACATATTCATTCATTCATTATCATTTCAAATCCTGACAAATACAATGCAATCAAGCATTTTCCCAATTCATTCTAGGGGTGAAACAATGAGAGAACGCAAGGTGAATTATGGTAAAGATAATCAATGAAGATCTGTTTTGGTACAAAACAAATGGGAAAGGAAATAAATTGGATGTCATTGAGATGGATGGTATGTCCAAATGATGAATATTCAGACAATTCTCAACATTAATCTAGGATTCTTTTTCAAAAACTCATTCCATTTACTGTTGAAGTCATCTTGAGCTTGGCGAACTCTGCCCCAGTCTTTGAGGGATCTTCAGATGTCTTTGATCTTTCATTCATGTGAGCCATTTGACTTGATTTTTTTTTTTTTTTTTACTAAAATCACCCTTTCAGGTTTTCAATTTGAATCTCTTTTTTTTATTTTCTCTTTTTTTCCTTCTTTTTTTTCATTTTTTCTTTTTTTTTCCTTTTTTTTTCTTTTTTTTTTCATCATTTTTTTTTTCATCCATTGTTGATATCTTTCATACGTCCAACTTTAGACCATGATTTCATTGCTTCCTCATGAGCATACCTTCGCTCAACATATGATCATTCAAGTTGAGTATTCACACTTGATCCAAATGGACTTTTCAAGGTTGTAATGTAGGCCAAGGTGAAGGGTCATAAAAAAAATGGATATAATAGGCTCAAAATATGTATTAAAAAGGTTCAAGACCGAAGGATCATTTGATGCAGCTTGGCATTTTGCCCCACATCGTTTCACTGTTTTTTCTTTCCTCACACAAAGGATTCTCATTACTTTGCCCCAAGTCATGTGTGGCATTTATTTTTTCTTTTGCTTTTCTTTCTCTTTTCATCTTTGAGACCTTTTGTGGTTTTTTTTTTTTTTTTTTTTTTTTTTTTTTTTTCAAAAATTACCCTCCAGTGTAGAGGGTGATCCTTGGTTGGGGTTCTTCAAAAAAAAAATGATAAGCTCAAGGGGGTAACAATAAATGGTTTTTCAAATGGTAAAAGAAAATATGGCCATTTTTCATCTCAATTGTGAATACCTTTCTTGAACATCATCTATTGAACAGAGCTCATAAAATATTGCACACCTTCAAGATATATCTCTTTCATCTCTGGTGATGGCTTACCCTCTTTATTTTCGCTCAAATCATCTCCTCTGTGAATGAGTTCTCAAAATTAAATTCCAGAATTATTGTTATCATTGTCTAAATATTCATCATCTGAAATTTAAGAATGGGAGTGTGAAGTTATGGAAGGTAACAAGGCATGGAATAATGGTCAAGTGAAAGAGAAAAATGTAATGAAATGCATTGACTTGCCTTTATTAAAAATGATAACAAGTGAAGTCATATTGCAAAAAAAAAATCCAACAATCACTCGAAAAGAAATCTTAAAATGACAAAAAACCTTCAACCCGCCTTATCTCCATTAAAAATTAGCTCCCTATATGATCAGGTGAAGAAATCCCCATTGACATCTTGCCCCTCAATTCATTGTGACTCTCCAGATCCTTCCTGTTCTTGACTTTCACTCAGTACACTAACATTAGGTGCTGTTGCTTTTCCTTGATCAAAACTTACCATTCCATCATTGATCAACCGTTGCACCTTATACTTTAAAGCAGTGCAATTTTCAGTAGAATGGCCAGTAATTCCATAATGATAGTCACAACGGGCTGTAGGATCATACCATTTTGGATAGGGTGGTTTAAGTGGTTCCACATGGCTGGGGGCAATCAAATGGCTATTATAAAGCTCTCGATATAACTCTGTATAAGTCATAGGGATTGGATCAAATACAGGTTTTTCTCGAGTAGTCCGTTGTTCTCGCGAGCCACTGGCTGGGTTAGTAGGGCGGATTTGGGTTCTTACAGGAGCTTGAATGTTAAGGCGATAAGTGGATGAATCAGATGGTTGGGGAGCTAGCTGGTATGGGTAGGATGAGGCATTATTCACAGCGGGATAGTATGGAGAGTAACCTTGAGATGGATAGGGTTGATAACCACCGAATTGTTGTCTATCAGAGCTCACAGCTTGAGCTTCAGCTTCTTTCTTTTCTGATGTCTTCTTGGTTTCTCCTCCTCTCAACTTGCCATTTTTTATGGCACTTTCAATAATTTCTCCAGAGATTACCATGTCAGCAAAATTCTTTGTTGCATTCCCTATCATCTTTTCATAATAGGGAGGTTTTAAAGTGCTAACAAACAGCACTGTGGTCTCTTTCTCTGTCAGTGGAGGTTGTACCTGTGAAGCAATATCCCTCCATCTCTGGGCGTATTCTTTAAAAGACTCATTTGACTTTTTCTCCAAGTTTTGCAAAGATAAACGATCAGGGGCCAAATCGATGATGTGTCGATATTGGCTGATGAAGTCATGAGCCATATCGCTCCAGGAGCGAATGTGGGTTCTATCCAACTGAACATACCACCTGGCAGCAGAACCAGTAAGACTATCCTGAAAGACATGCATCAAGAGTTTTTCATCATGTGCATGAGCTGCCATCTTCCTACAATACATGGTGATGTGGATTTTAGGGCACTTTGTACCGTCATATTTTTCAAATTTCGGTACTTTGAATTTATAAGGGATAACCACATCAGGAACTAGGCAGAGCCCAGCAGCATCAACTGACCCATAAAAGCTAAATCCTTCTACAGCCCGTAGCCTCTGCTCTAACATGCTAATCTTGGAACTTTCCTCAGCCTCTACTCTCATCTTTTCCTTCTCCTTCTCTTTTAAATCATCTAGATCAGGAATTGGTTTCGCTGCCTTTTCAATGAAGACAGGATTTATATAGCTATTATACTGCCCTGGGTTGAAAGCTGATGGCATTCCAGGATAGGCGAAATGTTGTGGCGGGACCTCTTGGGCAGACTGGGCTTGAGATGGGCCAAAACCTGGAGGGTACAAAGGGTCAGCTACTTCTTGTAAATGGGGAACTTGTTGGCTTGTATTTCCTTCAACCCCTTTCCCCTTATTCATGTTATTGAGGGCCTCCAGAATTTTGCTAAGTTCATTTTCAATCTTCTCCTGAGCTTTTTCTAGCTTTTCAAATCTATGAGAACTTTCCTCCTCCATTTGCCTTGCTCTGGACCTTGTGTTGTATGGATGAGCAAGGTTTTCGCTAGATGGAGCTATCCTCGGACCTTGAGTACCATACTCATGATTAGAAATGTTATGCTGTGCCTTATGTATGATGCTTTGATACACAAATGAAATGTACATTTTTTTGAATGAAATCTAGCATGAAATGAATGCAAATGATTGTGTTGAAACATGATCATGAAAAGAATACAGATGCATACAATCAGACAAACAACATAGTTAGTTCCGTGGATGAAACGAAAGTGATGCTGATGCATAATGTTACATATAATAAAAATAACACACAAAGTTAAACAATCAAAATGATTAGATAAACACTCTTTTTGTGTCCTAAATTTAGGGTATATCTATCATTGGGTAGAAAGGACTCTATCCTAGGGTTAGGCACTCTTAAAGTTCACTACATGTGGTTTTAAAGTCAGAGTCTAAAGGTCCTCAAATTGTTCCTTACATCCTTGTCCATCACAGACTAGTAAGGCACCCTAATCCTCACCCATTACAGGCTACAAGCGGAAAAGGTTCAATTTGAGTGGGAGTATTTCGCTAGCCACTACGGAGGCATTAGACCTCACGAAAGCAATAGGTACTTTACTCCCTCCTAGAGGGACGGAGCTCGGGTATAGAGCTCATGTTATGCACATGCACATGAATGACATAATTAACAGGTAAATAAAACATGAATGAATAATACACATATATACAAAAAGGTTCAATTTTATTAGGCTTTTGGATAACACAAATTATTTGCTGGCCTGACTCTCAAAGTCCCCAGTGGAGTCGCCAAGCTGTCATAACGTCTAGATCTGGGGATCTATCGCTAGACATTGACTTAAGGGAGTCGCCACCAATCTTTTTTTATCAAGGTGCGATTGGCCACCTAAGGAATCTGTCCTTCCAGGGAACACCTAAGTTTAAGGGTCCCTAGAAGAATAGGTTCAGGTCTACAAACCAGAACAGGGCTCGGGAGTTCGGTTACGTGTGAGGAAGGTTATAGCACCCTCACAACGCCCATCAAAAGATGGTACCGGCTTGAATTTGTGTTATCCAAAAGCCTTAAAATTTTACCAAGTAGTTAGTTGTTGAAAATTATTCTCAATTGACTCTAATACTTTTAGCAGAAAATTGAGAAAATTCCCTCACCTCAAGAGTATGCAAGAAAAACTACTGTTTCACTTACAGAGGCTCCGTCGTCGGATTATTTAAAGAAAAATCAAGATCAACCAATTAATTAATTATCGAAAATTATTCTCAATTGACTCTAATACTTTTAGCAGAAAATTGAGAAAATTCCCTCACCTCAGGAGTATGCAAGAAAAACTACTGTTTCACTTGCAGAGACTCCGTCGTCGGATTAATTAAAGAAAAATCGAGATCAACCAATTAATTAATTATCGAAAATTATTCTCAATTGACTCTAATACTTTTAGCAGAAAATTGAGAAAATTCCCTCACCTCAGGAGTATGCAAGAAAAACTACTGTTTCACTTGCAGAGGCTCCGTCGTCGGATTAATTAAAGAAAAAAAAAATCAAAATCAGCCAAGTAATTAATTATCGGAAATTATTCTCAATTGACTCTAATACTTTTAGCAGAAAATTGAGAAAATTCCCTCACCTCAGGAGTATGCAAGAAAAACTACTGTTTTTACTTGTAGAGGCTCCGTCGTCGGATTTATTAAAGAAAAAAGAAAAAAAAATCAAGATCAAAATCAAAGTCAAATAAAAAAAAAAATTCAAAAAAAAAAAAAAAAAAAAAAAAAACCTGGAGCGGCTCGGGTTGCGGCTCGGCTCAAGGAAGAGAAAACGGCTCGGAGAAGCGGCTCGGGAAGAACGGCTCGGCTCGGCTCGGCTCGGAGGGGGGCTGGGTACGCGCGGGTCAGAATCGGGTCGACGCTCGGGTCGGGTCGGGTTCGGCAAAACGCGCGGATCCTCTGATTAACTTAAAGCCAAAACGACGTCGTTTTGGGAGGGTATAAAAGGCACCTTCCTCCGTTTTTCGGCAGAACGCTCCTCTCCCCTCTCTATCTTCCTTCCCTTTTCTCTCCCTTCTCTCTAAAAAACCGAAGAACTCCGGTGGAAGATTCACCGGATTCTGGAAATTTTCGCCGGAATCTGGGTTTTTTCGCCGGAAGTTGGCCGGAAATTCACCGGTTTCTGGGATTCTTTGTCGGTTTCTGGGATTCTTCGCCGGAAACTGGGCAGTTCGCCGGAAACTTCAATGTTGGCCGGAATTTTAGCCGGAAACTTCAAGTTTGGCCGGAAAATTCAACCGGAAACTGGAATTTTCCAGAAACTCCCAGAAAAAAAAATTTCGAAAAATCCCCAAAAAAATTTCTGATAATTTCTGGAACTCTCCTAAACCTTTTCCTAGCCTTCTATACTCTTCCCTACGCCTTTGCTTCTCAAATCAGTAGCTCTAGCTGACTGTTTTCTGTGTGTTCTTGAACTGTTCCAAAGGGTCCTTTATATAGGGGTTGATCAGGAGTTTATGATCAATCCCAACTCCTCATTGGACGGGGATTCAGTCTTTGAATCCAATTGGACTCTTTAGATTGAATCCCCACTCCCAGTAGGATTCTTCAGCTTCAATCTCAACCTTCCAAAAAAAAAAAAAATCAAATAAATATAAAAAATAATAGATAATTAGAACAGATAAATAAAAAGATATTATAGTAAAAAAAATATCTGATAATCAGGAAAAAATCAGAACAGATAATTTAAAAAAAAATAATAATAAAATAAGATAAATCCAAAAATATCTTACAAAAATAATAATAATAATAATAATAATAAATATATAACTATATAAATAATATACATATAAATCTAATCTGAATAAAAATAAATAAATGAATAAAGATATACATAATAATAATAATAATAGAATACATAAAATACAAAAGAAAAAAATATACAGGATTGAAATGGGCCTTACCCATTTGGGCCAGGCCCAATTGATCTGGGCCCGGACCCAATTGGGTGTCTACAATATATATAGGCAGATTCAGGATTTTTTTTTAAAGATATTCATTTATAACAATATAAAAATTATAAATAAAAAATTAAAATAATATATTAATTATTATTTTATTACAATTGTCCATGAGGATTTTTATATCTTAAAAAAGACATCCTTGTGGATATTCACCAAACAATCATTCAACAAAACAAGACAAAACAAAGTGAGATACACGCCATTGAAGATTTAGACACAAGCCCCAAAGAAATTTCAATAGTCAATTTTTTTGGTTCAAACTGGTTCGCTTATTCCTGCTCCTTGCTTTCTTTTTTTATTTCCAAGTAGCTGAATTGAGAGAGAGCTAAGCCAATTACACGACAGAAGTGGAGGAAATGGGCGTCTTGGAAAATCAGACAGGTTTGAATTTAGTCATATTCCTCTTTTTGAAACCTTCACATCTCATGCCTGTATTAAAAAAAAAAATGTTGTTAATTCTCAGGTCAGAGCCAGTAAATAATAATTGTTGGAGCTATTCACAGTTTAATTTGGCTGTTTCCTTTTATCTTATTCTTATCTATCAACTTGGTTTGCCCATTTTAAATTATTGGCTGTGACAAATGTATATTATATAGCAATGTTCTCTTTGTTTATTAATGTGAAACTTCAGTGTGAGAAGAAACGAAGAAGCTGGCGACATGTTCATCACACTTGAGTTAATTAGTTTTAAGTTTTAAAATGAAAAATATCAGTAATTGTTTCAACACTTTTTATCTTATTTGATATGACAATATCTATATTTATGAATTAATTTTGTCATAATGATTTTTTGTTGGGAGGGATTTGATCGCTAAATTCGAAGAAAATTACAGGAATCGTTATCAATATTTTTTTAATTAAGTATGATTAATCATCTAAAATATTATCTTTTAATAAAAATTTAAAAATTAATTAAAATTTACTAAAATTTTATTTGTCTACAAAATCAGAGTTAGATCCAAGAATATGATTATGAGTGAAAAATGTATTAGCACCCTTGTATCGTTCGTTCAAATAATAGTACCAACTAAATATAAGTTATCCTTTAATTTTGATTTTAAGATATTTTAGATACTTAACGTTAATTTCTTAAAAATTTATTTATGAAAAATATTTTTTTATTATTTTGTAAATTTTATTATTTATGCATTTTATAAATTCTTTAATGTTTTGGTAAAATTTACAAAAAACATTTTCATTTAAAAATATTTTTGAAAAAATTGACCATTCACAAAATTTTTAAAATTTTATCATGAGATCTTTTTATATTCAAAAATAGCATGTATAATTTACATAATTATAAACTAGTTATGAAAAAAATTTATTAGTTTTTATTATTATTATTTTTAAATTATTATAATTATTATTTTGTGATTATTGGAAGAAAATTTTTATTTGTAACATTGGTTTTAGAATTATCCAAACTTTTTGACAAAATCCTAAAAAAATTTTGTAATAATTAAAGAAAATGAGATCTTTCAATTTTTCTTAAAGATTTCCACTCAAAATATTTTTTCCAAATAAGAATTTTTATTTACTTTTTATTATTTATTTATTCATTTTGGTTTTTTAAATAAATCTTTATGTAGTAAAAATAATTTTTAGATTATCCCAACTCATTAGTGAAATTCAAAAATAATTCAAAAATATTTTTTACTTGCTCTAATTAATTAAAAGGAAAAATTGCTCTTTCAATTTCTTTAAAAATTTATCTAAATAATTCATTATTTTAATTCATTTATTATTTATAAAATTTTATTCTTAGCAAAATGATTCCTTGAATAATCCCAATACTTTAGTGAAATTTAAGAAATATTTTTCTTGTAATAATTTTTAAAAAACAAAATTTTAATTTCCCTTAATAATTATGTTTTGAAAATTTATTCATATATATTTTTTATTTTACTAAATCAAATGTTTATTTTAATTTTAATTTTTATTATTACTTATTTAAAAAAAGAATAATAAAAATAATAATAACATAAAATAAATAAGGAAAAAAAAAAGAAAACAACAAAAGAAAAAGAAAACGAAAAACAAAAAATAAAAAAATAAAAAAGAGAAAAATTTACTAAACGAATTGGGTTGACGTGTGAGTTTGACCGGTTGACCATGGGTTCAAAGATGTTTAAATGACATCACCTTGAAAGGCCTAAAATTTTTTTTTTAATTTTTCTCTCTCTTCCCCTGGAGCATCTTTCTATAAAAATTTTCCTTCTCGTCTACCACTACATAATTATAGTTTCGGTTGGTCGTTACTATGTCATCATTGAAAACTTTTGTTGGCACCGAAAAAGTCAAGGATTTTCTAGAGTTTGACTAGTTTCTCATATTTCGATGGTTGAAAATTTTAACCTGTCGCCAAAAATTCAATTGGCCGTTAAAAAATTTAAACCTTTTCAGATTCTGACGATACAAAAAAATTCCAAAATGATCCTTTTAGCCCCTTAAACACTTTTCTTCAATTAGTTTTTTTCAAAAATAATCCCAAAATGCCTACGTCAAACTCTGTGTTCTTTTTTTTTTTTTGAAATTTTTTTAAAAATAATTTATGTGATGGTTACTTTCAAAGTAAAGATGTCAGTTGGTAGAATATGAGGATAGTAGAGTATTCTTCATCCTGATCATCCCAAAATTATTATTTTATATCCATCTTCATACCCATATCTAATGGGTATTTTAAATTTATCTCATCCCCATAGGTATTAAATGGGTATAGGGAACCCTTATACGCATAGCTTTTAAAAAAACTAAAATTTATTTTTTAAACTTTTTTATATTTATCTTGTATATTTAGATAATTTTTTTATAAATATATATTAATATATATTTTTTCAATAAAAATATATTAATTATAATTAATCTAAAATAATAAGTTATAATATTTAATAAAAAAATTATTTACTAAATATATATAAATATACATATAGAGTTTGAGTGTAGAGTAAGTGTTATATTACCTATCACCATCCTTGTACTGTATAAAAATTTAAAATCATATCTATCCCTATCATTATCCTTATACCTACAATATACTACCCATCCTTATCCCCATTTAGGTAAAAAGTTTGGTTTCTCATTAAGTATAAGTAAGATTGACATTCATACCTTAAGGATTTAGTAGATTTTTTTTATAGGTTTTTATTAGGCTGTATGTGTGTGATTTTAGACAGAATGGTAGTAAGGTATTTTGTTTGATTACTCATTCTATGAATTCCTCACTCTGAATTTTTGAAAGAGGTTTATAGGGTTGAATAGGAAACCAAATCTTTAAAAATTTAGGATTAAGGGATTTTTTTCAAAGCCATTGAAAGTTTTGCTACAAATTTTGATAAAATTTGGTATAGGCAGGTGATTGGCAATGAAAAATGGAGTGGCAAATGGTTGAAACTTGGACTTTAGTTTTGATTTTACCATTTCCACAGCACCTTTTATTTGACTTTTTTTTCCTTTTTGTTTTTTTATGATTAATTAATAAAATAATAATAATATCTATGAACCCCATGTGAAATAACTGGACTAAAATACCAAAAAAATTTACCAAAATTTCCCAAAAAATTCCACACTAATTTTTTCAACCCCTTAAACATTTTCTTTCTGTCATAGCATTTAGGTTGGGAGAACTTACCCATTAGATATAAAAATTATAGAGTCGCCACTAATCTTTTTTAGTTAAGTGTGATTAGTCACTTATGTGAATATATCATGTTTAAGGTTATCCTAAGCCTAAGCTAAGAGTCTCTAAAAAGAATAGGTTTTAGTCTCCATCAACAAAACTAAGGCTCAGGAGTCAGTTACGTGTAAGGAAAGTATTATCACCCTTTTATACTTAAAATTGGTATTAAATTAATTATGTGTTATCTTACTTAAGTCTTATCAAAGATATTTTTATCATGCAAATAAATCAATTTCAATCCTTTTATTTGTTTACAAACATGGTGATAAAAAATTTCTATCGAAATATTAAGTAATCATGCAATAAATATTAGACTATACCATGCAAAAATTATCATGCAAATATATTATAAATCATATCAAATATCATGTAACATTATCATGCCTAAATCATGCTAAAATATTCATGCAAGAATGTCATGCAAATATATTAATTATCATGCAATAATAACAATCAAGTAAATATATTATATCATGCAAATATAGTATCATGCAAATATAAAATACCATACATATATATTAATAACTATTCATGGAAATATATAATCATGAAATTAAATATAAGTACACAAATATATTAGTCATTATGCAATTAAATATAGTCATGCAATTATGCACACAATAAATATAGAAACATGCAATTAAATATCAGTCAAATATAATATTAATCATGTAATAACATATAATATCATATCATGCAATAAATATAAAATCATACAGTAATAATAAATAAATAAATAAATGACTAAGCAAATAAATATATTAATAATCATACAATCACATAAATAAATAAATTAATAATCATGCAATTAACAATGTAAATCATGCAAATAAACATGCAATTAAATATATAAACCAAGCAAATAAATATACAATTAAATATATAATCATGTAATCACACAAATAAATAAATTAATAATCATGCAGTTAAATATGCAATTAAATATATAATCATGCAAGTGTATTAATAAATCACACAAATAAAAATATTAATCATGCAAACAAATAGATTTGGCAAATAAACTATCATGCAAATATAATATTGTTATGCAAATTCATGCAAAAATAAATACCATGCAATAAATATAAAAATAAGAGTGAGCAATCAAATATTATAAAAATTATGCAAAAATCACAAAAAAAGAGCAAACATTACCTCAATGGATCATGGATTCAAACAATTTTTTACTTTTCAAAAATTGATGCTTTATACTATAAATCTTAGCTTTCCTTCCAAAAACTCCAATTGGATCTTTTTACAAAATTTTTTTGCTTGATCGTTTTTTTCCTTGTTAATTTAAAACTTTGCTCAATTTTTCTCTCTTTTCAATGGTTTCTGTTTGATATTGAAGTGAATTATTGTGAGGCCCCCTCTTTGATCATAGATTCAAAGTCTTTATATAGGGATTGAATCTCTTTCAATTTGAAAGGAATTAATTCAACTGAATCTATGATTTCTCTCTTAATTTTATTCTCTTAGTAATCTTCCCTTTTTTAAATAAACTGAGCCCAAAGTTTTTCTAAAATTATTCAACAATTAAAGTTAAATTTTGATATAGAATCTAAGAGTTTAATTGAATCTAAGATTTTTCATATAAAATCTCACATTTTTTATTTTTTACCTTTTTTAAAATTGATTTTGACTCTTTTGACTAAGAAAACAATAATTAAACTAAAAATTAAACTAAAAAAAATTAATATACAAATAAAATTTAGGGCTTAATTTTTGGACCCAAAATTTACTTTTCCAATTAAGGTTTAATTGTACAATCAAAATTAAATTTGAAATCCAATGAATTTAAAAAAATCTCCAGACAAAATAAAATGTCTACACCTTCAACTAATTTTTCCAAAAAAATCCCAAAATGCCTAGATCAAACTTTTTGTTCTTGTTTTTTTTTTTGTTTTCGAAAATTTTTTTCAAAAAGACTTATGTGATGGTTCCCTTCAAGGTAAGAATGTCAATTGGTAGGGTAAAGCATTCCTTATCCTTATCCCTATATTTTTATATTATATCTATTCATGTACCCATACTCAATGGATATTTTAAATTTATCCACATTCCTACAGGTATTTAATGGGTATAAGGAACCCTATACCCATAGCTTTAAAAAAATGAAAATAAAACCAAATTTTTTTAGCTTTATTTATTTATTTATTTTTTATATATTTAGGTAATTTTTTATAAATATATATTAAAATATATATTTTCAATAAAAATATATTAATTTTAATTAATCTAAAAAAATAATTTATAATATTTAATAAAAAATCTATTTACTAAATATATATATATTTATATATGTAGGATTTGAGTGTAGGGTGGATGTTATATTATCTGTCCCCATTCTCGTACTGAATAAAAACTTAAAATCATACCCATCCTCATTCCTGTTCACATACTCCCAATGTACTACCCATCTTTAGTTTCATTCAGGTAAAAAGTTAGGCTACCCATTGGATATGAGTAAGATTGATATCCTTATTTCAAGGATGTAGTAGATTTTTTTATAGGTTTTTTTTTTTAGGCCATGTGTGTGTGATTTTAGGCAGAATGGTAGTGCAATTATTTGTTTGATTTCTCTTTCCATGAGTTCATCCCCTTCTTTTGAATTTTTGGAAGAGGTTTATAGGGTTGAATAAGAAACCAAATATAAAAAAATCCAAGTTTAAGGGATTTTTTTCAAAGCCACTGAAAATTTTACTAGCAATTTTGACAAGTTTTGGTATAGGCAAGTGATTGGCAATGAAAAATAATGTGGCAGATAGTTGGGAGTTAAACTTAATTTTGATTCTACCATTTCCATAGCACCTTTTATTTGACTTTTCTTTTTTACTTTCTATTTTTTATGATCAATTAATAAAATAATAATAATATATATGAATCCAATGTGAAATAAACATGATTAAAATACCTAAAAATTTCTCAAAAATTTCTCAAAAAATTCCCAAAATGATCTTTTCAACCACTTAAACACTTTCCTTCAACTAATTTTTCAAGAACAACCCCACAATTTTTTTTCTTCTCTTTTTTTTTTGTGCTTCTAAAATGTTTTTTGAAAATGATTTATGTGATGGTTCCACTAAGGGTAGGGATGTCAATGGGTAAGGTATGAGGAAGGTAGAGTATTCTCCATTTTTATCCCCAAATTTTTATACTATACCTACTTCATAACCATACCCAATAAATATTTTAAATTTATCTCTCTCCCCACAAGTATTTAATGGATATAGGAAACTCTTATACCCATAGTTTTTTAAAAAATAAAAATAAAAACCATTTTTTTAGCTTTTTTTTTATTTGTATCTCGTATATTTATGTAACTTTTTTATAAATATATTTAATATATATTTTTTCAATAAAAATATATTAATTCTAACTAATCTAAAATAATAATTTATAATATTTAATAAAAAATCTATTTACTAAATATATAAATATATATGTGGGGTTCGAGTGTAGGGTGAGTGCTATAATACTTGTCTCTATCCCTATACTGAATAAAAATTTAAAATCATACCTATCATAGGAGTGTAAACGAGCCGAGTCGAGCCGATATAGTGAGAAGCTTGAGCTCGAGCTCCACTCCACTCCCAACTCACGGTTGGATACTCGACTCGAACTCAATCGAGTTTTATTTTCTTAGCTTAAGCTCGATTCGTAATTGAAATCGAGCTACTCGAGCTCGCTCGATTAATATATAACAATAAGCTTGATTTTTATACTCGATAAAAGCTCGATTATTTGAGCTCGAGCTCGAGATCGAGATCTTTTATAACTATTTTTTATCAAACCTAATAAATATTATATTTTTAAGATAATAACAACGACAATAGCAATAACAACAATAACAATAATAATAATAATAATAATAATAATAATAATAATTTATACAACAACTAAATCCAAGCAAATAAAAGTCTCATCAAATTATTCAAATACAACACATAAATAAAAGACATAATGAAACTTAGAAATTAAAGTCCTAATTGGAAGAAATTAAATATCCAAGCAAATAAGCCCACAAATAAGTTACAACAAACCAACAACAATACATATGTCGCCTTCACAATATTATGTCTGCAAATGAACATTGAGCTCATATTGTTTTTCAACAAACCTACACAAAATAATAATTACAAAACAAACAAATTATAATTAACAATTAGAATAATAGTAAAAGCACCCATGTAAAAAAAAAATTGTGATACAGATCACAATCACTCACGCAAAAAATCTTTATTTGTTTAAATGACTAGATCTTTCTATGAATTAAAACAATGGGGGGCAGTTATGAATAGATTCTTCTTACTGGTGAATGTAAAATGTATCTCCATACGTATGCAAAAGCATGCAATGTAAAAGCAGGACATCACCACATCATCTTTCAGCTAAAAGAGAGGTGAATCGAATAACCTACCAATCACCCTAACCAAAATCTTTCATCTATTTAGAACCTTTCAACTTTTAAGGCTCCAGCTTCTGTTGAGAACTCGTGAACAAATCTGTTGGCTTCATCGAGTTTTAAAAATATTTTTGCCTAACAGTTTGTGTGTATATATATATATTTAGATTTATATTTTTGTGAACACCATAGTTCCTATGTGAACTATGAAACAATATCATTATTCTGTTTCAAGTCCATGCCACACTTGATGGATACTATTCTACTGACTTTTTTTTAAATAGCCGACGATCAACATTATTGTGTATTAATATTCGTTTTACTAATAATGTGTTCTAAATTCATACCAACTATCACCTTATAATAACTTTAAATTTTTAACCTTAGCATCAACATAGATTGTATCTTGTCAATTGCCCTATAATCAAAGTAGAAAACTATAGACAGTGTCTTATCAATTGCCTTAACATGAATTTCTATCATTAGTTAACCTATGGTTCGTAAATTATAATGCAAAAGCTCAATCTAGACTAGTTACCACCTATTTTTCTTTTGTAATGTTATAACAAATTAAAGGTATTTAATAATATTTCATACCTATATAAAAGACATTTAATATCTTGCTTTAGGGGATTTGGAGTACAATCTCAATTGATTTTTTCTCTTTTTATATAAATAAAGTAAAAGAAAATAATAGTTAAAAATTAGATTAAAGCAATGATAGTCACCAAATAACAAAATAATAATAAAAAAAAAACTCACTTTGTTCTTTTTCTTCACTCCATAAAGATTTTGACACCAATCTTCTCCACAAAGTAATGCTTGCACTGTGTCAAAAGCTAAAGAAGCACGATAAGTATCAATAACTCTACCTCCTGCACTAAAGGTAGCTTCTGAAGCCACTGTAGTAATAGGAATAGCAAGTATATCTTGAGCCATCTTGGATAAAATACGGTACTTCAAAGTGCTCGCTTTCCACCATTTCAAAGCATCAAACTTAGTGAAATCTCTTTCATAGATAAAACAGCCTTCAGTTAGGCAAATATCTAGATCAGATTGTTATGGTTGAGCAATTTCAATTAATTTTACATAATTTGTAAATTTAGACCAACCAGAAGAAGACCACTAATATCACTATCATGCACTTGAGTTTCAACATTATGCTCATTACCAAATTGATACTCACGAGCATAGTCCTCATAAATCTCATAAAGAGCATCTCAAACTCTAGCAATATTTTCTCTTGCTTCTTTATCAGGGTACATTCGAGGAAAGTAAAACTCAACCACCCTTATTTTGTACATTGGATCCAAGATAGCTGCTATAGCCATTAACAAATTACATTCTCCCCAATAATTATCAAATTTACTCTTTATCTTATGAACCATTGCTTGAACAAATTCATTTTTATCATGCATCCTTTTATCCAACAACACTTTCACATGATAAACTTCATTCAAAAACAGGTTTGAAGTTGGATAATCACTTCTAGAGATAATTTTAGTGGCTGAATTAAAAACTTCTAAAATCTCAAAACTTTTTCCACCTTTTCCCAATCTTCATGACTTGGACAACACTCGTAATAAGATTCTTGTTCTTTGAGTTTTTAAAATACTTTTTTGAATTTGATTGCAGTCGACAACATTTCAAATGTTGAATTTCAATGTGTTTTACAATCGAAAATGAGTTTCTTATCGGGCAACTATAACTGCTATACTATGTCATAAAATGAGTTAAATCTTGCCTCATTCTGATTAACAAAACTGATACTTTTATGAACATCACTAATCACATTCTTAATCTTAGAAAGGACATCTTAAACCATGAGATTTAAGATGTGTGCACAACACCGAACATGAAATAATTTTTCTCCACAAAGCAACCTCTTATTTCTTGAGAAAGTGTTTTTAAGAATTCTAATCGCCACATTATCGCTTGAAACATTGTCCACAGAAAGTGCAAACACTTTGTTTTCAATTCCTCATTCTTTTAGACACTTAAAAATACAATCGAAAATCTCAACATCGTGACGAGGAGGAGGTATGTGAACAAAGCTAATAGCACGCTTTTGCAATCTCCAATTAGAATCTATAAAAGTGTGCTGTAAGAATCATGTACTCAATCTTTTGGTTACTTGATTTCTACAAATCTGTTGTCAGACTAATCTTGCTGACAGTCTTCATTAGTGCGTTTAATTTCTTATTTTCTACTTCATAAACTTGCATGCAATCCTTCTTAATAGTATTACGTGATATCTTTTCCCATTCAGGCATCCCATATTTTTGCATCATGTTAAAACCTTATTCTTCTATAATTAAAAAAAGATGCTCGTATATAAATATCCAATGTGCAACTGCCTCTCTCATCTTTTCCATATAAAATTTAATATTTATGAGAGCAAGTAATATCTGTACATCACCACATGTGTCTACTGGTTGAAAGTTGATCATTTGTTGCTGATTCTGAAAAATTTTTCGCTTAACACAAGTTATCAGGTGCCTCTTAAATTGAGTTGTACTTTTACTTGCATTTATTGCTAGCTTCTTCTTGCAATGGACACACTCTCTTTTTTTAGAACTATCAGTAAAAGTGACTTCTTTGAACTCCAACTAAACAGCAGATGTCTTTTACCTTCTTTTTTCATTACTTTTTTCACATTTTTCAAAGTCAACATCATCACATTCTCTATCATTGGCATCGGTGATTGGTGTTTTATATGTATTATCTTCAGTGACATCTAAAGCTTCATTCATTGAATTATTACCATCATCTGACACAATTCGACTAGCAAAAGAATTTATTGTCAGCTGAACTGGTACATAAGAGATATCTGATGTGGTTGATGACATGTTTAGTTCTCTATAACAAAAAAAAAGATAAATCAAAATAATAATTTAATTTTGGGATCAAACAATAATGCCAAATAAGTTGTTAGAAACATGTGCGATAAATTTTTTTACGAGAAACATGCCAAACAAGTTGTGAGAAACAAGTTATTGAAAGAGTATGAAATTTAGTTGTAAATGATAACTATATATGGGAATTACAAGCAATATACATAGTCTTTACTAGATATGACAATTGATCAAAGATTAAAATACAGTGGGGTGGTAATAACTATGTAAATAAATAAAATTTAAATTGATTCTACACATGCAGTAACTAAAACAATTGGTCAATTTTTGCTTCTTCATATATCTAGAATGCAAAACTATGTAAATAAATAAAATCTAAATTCCTTCTTCACATGTAATAACTAAAATCTCCAACGCCTTAACACTTTTTATTAACATATATAACTTTCTGAATGATCAAAATTTTTCATATATAAAATGGAAACATGTATATGCTTAAAAAATGAATAAATCTGAGATTAAATTCTAATTAGATAACACCTCTAAACCTTTTTGCTATCTCTTGATTATAACTTCTTTTATAATAAAATAAAATAAAATTCTAGCTGACCAAGATGCTAATAAGACTCTCTGACTATAAAATGCAAAGACGAACCTCCATATTTAAAACTAGCTAGCTTGATGTATTTTGTTTTGTTATAATTAGAATATTTTCTCAAAGTACTTGAAAATATATTGAAGAATTTTCTAACTTTTTTACTTTTTATTATTTTAATTGATTACTACTTCATAGAGTTATATATATATATATATATAAAGAGTTAATTTGGATTAAATTTTATTCTTTAGGAAAATATATCAATATTGTAGGAATTTTAATAAATTTAAGATTACCTACTTCGATAATAATTTGAATTTCCAAAATCAATTTATTTATACTTACTTCACAAAACTCCTAAAATCTATTTCTTATTTTACACTTTAAAGTTTAAATAGATTCTTTAAATTTTTTTATCTAAGGAATAATTATTAACATTGTTCACTAATTTTGACAGTCCTAAAATTTAGGGTGAATATCAAAGATTTGGCAAGAAAAAATTTAAAAGAGAGAATTTTTTTACTAGAATAATTAAAATGAATATTTCATATTAATTTTTACAATTATACTTGCCTATTTATTGTTTATATAACATTTACCTCAAGCCTATAGAAATAAGTGTCAGGTCATATTCTAACAAATATAATATGCATAAAAAAAATGTTCTCATCAAACAGTCCCTAAAAACCCAGTGATGAACTACATCAAAGCTCAAATTATGAATATGACTAAAAAAATAGAGCCAACGACCCTTTTTTTTTTTAAACAATATGAACCATCCAAAAGTTTTTCTGCTGATAAAATTTACCGTGCAAGTCTTGGCCCAATTTCAATTATTTTCAGGCTAGTAATATAAAGACAACATGCAGGCAAAACAAAGACAGCAGGCAGAAAGGCACAGCACACAGAAGGGCACCAAGGCAGAATAGAGATAGCAGGTAGAAAAGTAGAAAGGCATGAATGCAGAACAGAACAGAGACATCAGAAAGAAATGCACAACACACAAAAAAGCACGAACAAAATAGAGACAACAGACAGAAAGGCACAGAACGCAAAAAGGCACGAACATAATAGAGACAGCACGCAGAAAGGCACAGCACACAGAAAGGCATGAAGGCAGCACGCAGTAGCTTGCTCCAACTTTGATTTGTTTTGGATTTGAGTTGGCTTTGGTCTAAGTTAGCTTCAAAATATTAGAAGAGAGTGGGAATCGAGAAGAAAGGACGTCGTAAGGGTTTTTCGATGAGATGAGAGAGATAAGGAGAAAGAGGGAAAGAATAAGATAAAATTTTAGGGTTTTTTAGGTTAAGGGTAAAATAGTAATTTTATAAATAAAATAATAAAAAATATATATAATAGAAAAGCTCGATTAGGCTCGCGAGCTATTCGATTCAGGTATTAATATACTTGATTTGGCTCGTTCGATAAGTTGAGCTACTTGAGCGCAAGCTCGGCTCGACAATTAGTGAATTGAATTCGAACTTTAATCGAATCGAATTCGAGTGCCTTGCGAATACTAATGTATCATTTACACCCCTAATTTATCCCCATCTTCATACCCATAATGTACTATCATCCCTATTCAGGTAAAAAGTTGGGTTCTCCATTAGGTATGGATAAAATTGATATCCCTACTTTAGGGATGTAATAGATTTTTTTTATAATTTTTTTGGGTCATGGGTGTGATTTTAGGTAAAATGGCAATAAGGGATTTTTGCTTTATTCCTCTTGTTATGAATTCCTTCCCTTTTTTTTGAATTTTTGGAAAAGGTTTATAGTGTTGAATAGGAAACTAAATCTAAAAAAATATAGAATTAAGAGATTTTTTTCAAAGCCACTAAAAGTTTTGCTGCAAAATTTGACAAAATTTGATATAGGCAGATGACTAGCAATGAAAAATAGGGTGGCAGATAGTTGAAGCTCGGACTTTATTTCTGATTCTACCATTTCCACAACACCTATTATTTATTTATTTATTTATTACTTTCTGTTTTTTATGATTAACTAATAATAATAATAATAATAATAATAATAATAATAATAATAATAATAATAATAATAATAATATATGAACCCAACGTGAAATAAACATGATTTAAATAACTAAAAAATTTTCAAAAATTTCCCAAAAATCCCAAAATTATCCTATCAACCCCCAAACACTTTCCTTCAACTAATTTTTCAAAAACAATCCCAAAATGTCTAGATCAAACTTTTTGTCCTCTTTTCTTTTTTTATTTTTGAAAATTTTTTTCAAAAGGATTTATGTGATGGTTCCCATAAGAGTAATGATGTAAATGAGTAGGGTATAAGAGTGTAGAGCATTTCTCATCGATATCCCTAGACTTTTATATTATACACATCCTCGTACCTATATCCAACATGCATTTTAAATTTATCTCTATTTCTGCGGATATTTAATGGATATAAAGAACCCCATACCCATAGCTTTTAAAAAAATAAAACTAAAAATTTATTTTTTAGTTTTTTTATTTTTATCTTTTATATTTAGGTAATTTTTTATAAATACATATTACTATTTTTTCAATAAAAATAAATTAATTCTAATTTTAATATATTTAGGTAATTTTTTATAAAATAATAATTTATAATATTTAATAATCTAATTAATATGGGATTAAGGGATTTTTTTCAAAGCCGCCGAAAGTTTTCCTACAAATTTTGATAAAATTTGGTATAGGTAGGTGATTGGCAATGAAAAATGGGATAGATGGTTGGAACTTGGACTTTAGTTCTTTACTAATTTTACCATTTCCACAGCAGCTTTTATTAGACTTTTTTTTTATTTTTTATTTTTTATGATTAATTAATAAAATAATAATAATATATATGAATCTAATGTGAAATAAATATTATTAAAATACCTAAATGAGTTTAAATTGAACTTGCTATTCAAAATCCAAATAAAATTAGGCATTCGACGAATCTTAATATCCTCACTTATAAATTAATCAACTTTAATTTATTGTTTATTATTTTATAGGAAGACTAGTTTGACTATTTAGGAGATTAAAAGGTTCCTTCACACGTGATACCTCCATTAAAAACAAGAATAGACTACTTGAAGGAAAAAAAAAATTGATAATTTTTTGAGTTAAAATCGTTCCCATATATGTGCATTTAAGGTGAAATAACAGTTCCAAGAGAAAGCAAAAGTTCTAAAAGCTAAAACGAAAGTTCTTGAAAATAAAGACAAATGTAATTGCATTGTCAATTAAGAGAATATTGATATCTATATTCTCTTAAAATAATTTAAGAGAATATAGTTATACAGTCAATTAATTATTATTTTTATTAAATAATTCAAATTGTTCAATGAAATAAATATATACACTTACTATTAAAAAATTAAATAATTGATATTATTTTAAAATAAAAATTATACCCCTAAGGTAGTGGAGGAATTTTCTAGTACAATTTCAAGGATGGGTTTGGTTTGAGCTCCACTATCATGGAATCTTGTGAAAGCAAAGAAATTTTTTTGTTTTATTTTAGAGTTTATTAATATTTTTTAGTATCCAAATTATAATCAATTTTTATTTAATATTTAAAATTTAAAAATTCATAATTAAATATTCAAATTTTATTTTTATTCAATAATTTGCACACAAGTTAAAAGAATCAGTCAAATACGTAATATATCCTAAAAAATCATTAAAATTGTCACAAGTATCCAAACATTCTATGTTATTTTTTTTTCTAAAAAATGTTTTTGAAATTAATAATGAGAGAAAAAATGAAAAATTAAAAATAAAATTGAGGAAAGAGAAAATAAAAGGGGAGAGAAAAAAAAAAGATTTAAATTTGCTTGATGTCCTACTAAAATCAGAAAGTAATCAAATCAATACCATTTTAGCAATTCTTTTATGCCCTTTTAATGGCTATCCACTTTGGGTTGAAAATCCACTCAATGCTGCAATCTCTACTAGCTATAATAGGATAGATTGGAACAGCATCTTAGTCCCTCTATAAAACATTGTCCCTATTGAAATTTCCCTCACTAAAAATCTATTTCCACCTTCACTTAGAACAACTTGTCACTCTCAACCACTTCAGCAGAAATCATATTCTCTTGTCTGCCTAGGTTGCCTTACAAAGGGAAGTTTCTTCTGCATTTGCCTGGTACGCATCGGCACCAATATATCACCATGGCATTCATTAGATTATCGTTTTTGATTCTTCTACTCCGACATTTGGTTTCTGTATCCGGAAATACCGATTCAGCTTATCACCATCTTCATCATTCTTTGCTTAAAGACAAGGCTGCTCTTCTAGCATTCAAGAAGTCCATATTAGTTGATCCAGATTCCAAACTTGCAAACTGGGAAGAGGTTGTACCTGTTTGCAACTTCACTGGTGTCACATGTAACAAGCGACATCACCGTGTGATACAAATCAACCTGTCTAGCTCTGGACTTGTGGGGAAGATTTCACCCTTCCTTTCAAACCTCACTGGCCTTCAACTCCTTGACCTTAAAGAAAACCACTTCTTCGGCATCATTCCGCCTGAACTTTCCTCCATCCCACGCCTCCAAATTCTCATACTAAATACAAATAACATAAATGGTCCAATACCAGACAGTTTCGCCCTCACCAACCTCACTGTATTTGCGGTTAAGGAAAACAATTTGAAAGGTCCCCTGCCGCCTTCTTTTTTCTCTAACTGCACACAGTTAGGAGTTATAGATCTCTCTTTCAACTACATCCAAGGTCAAATTCCGTCAGAAATAGGAAATTGTCCACGTTTATGGACCCTCAATTTATACAACAATCAATTTACAGGGCAACTTCCTGCCTCCTTAACCAATATTACACTGTATGTTCTAGATGTGGAGTACAATCTTCTATCTAGTGAACTACCTACAGACATAGTACGGAAGCTGCCTACGCTTATGTTTCTTCATTTATCCTATAACAACATGACAAGTCATGATAATAACACCAATTTCTATCCATTCTTCGCTGCATTGGGAAATTGTACTAATTTAGCGGAGCTGGAATTGGCTGGAATGGGCCTTGGAGGAACATTACCCAGCACCATTGGCCATCCTAGACTAAAGCGTCTAGAATTGCAAGAAAATCACATCTTTGGGTCGATTCCCCCAGAAATAGGAAATCTTTCAAATATTACAATGCTGAACTTGGCATCCAATTTTCTAAATGGAACAATACCGGTAGAGGTCAGTCTGTTGTTAAAATTGGAGCAGTTTTTTTTGTCCCACAACTTTTTCAGCATCAGAATTCCTGTAGCATTGGGTAAACTCAGTCATCTTGGTCAGCTTGATCTATCAAGCAACCAATTCTCCGGAGAAATTCCATCCAGCCTAGGAGATTTAGTTGCACTTCAATATTTGTTTCTCAATAACAACCTCCTTTTAGGGACAATACCACCAAAATTACTCAAATGCACAAATCTTTACATGCTTGATCTCTCCCACAATAGATTAACAGGAAGGATCCCTCCAGAGATAGCAGAACTACGTGAAATGAGACGATTTATAAATTTTTCACACAATATTCTTGAAGGCCCTTTGCCAATTGCTCTCAGTAAGCTCGAAAATGTTCAAGAAATGGATCTTTCGTCAAACAACCTCAGTGGGAATATCTTCCCCCAAATATCAAGTTGCATCGCAGTGATGATGATAAATTTCTCACACAATTCCCTTGAAGGGCAGCTTCCAGATTCTCTAGGTGATCTGAGGAACCTCCAGTCATTTGATGCTTCAAGCAACAATATAGCTGGAAAGATACCAACGAGCCTGACCAAAATTAACCTCACATTTCTGAATCTTTCCTTTAACAACTTTGAAGGAATGATTCCCTCTGGTGGTATATTCAATTCAGCAACAAATATGTCATTCTTAGGCAATACGCGTCTATGTGGAGCAGCTTCTAGTAGGCCGATATGCCCACAAAAGAAACACTGGATTCGATCACGTATGTTCTTGATTATTCTTATCATAGTCATTGTTGTTTCAGTGCTCTTATCAGCACTAGGCTGTGTGATTGGAATCCGCCGCATTAATCTAATGGTTTCTTCCAGGAAAACTGAAAGATCAAGAAAACCTCCAACACCAGAAATAATGCACAATTTCCCCAGAATCACTTACAAAGAACTGTCAGAAGCCACTAGAGGATTTGATGACCAGAATCTAATTGGTACAGATAGCTATGGACGTGTTTACAGAGGAGAGCTTCAAGATGGGAGAAGCATTGCTGTAAAGGTGTTACATTTGCAGTCTGGAAATTCAACCAAAAGTTTCGACAGAGAATGTCAAGTTCTGAAGAGGATTAGGCACCGAAACCTTATCCGAATTATAACAGTGTGTAGTTTACCCGATTTTAAGGCTTTGGTTCTTCCTTATATGGCAAATGGAAGCTTGGATAGCCGTCTCTATCCGCATTCTGAGTCAGGTTTGAGTTCAGGCTCTTCAGATTTGAGTCTAATTCAGAGAGTTAGCATTTGCAGTGACATCGCTGAAGGGATGGCCTATCTGCATCACCATTCCCCGGTTAGAGTCATACACTGTGATCTAAAGCCGAGCAATGTTCTTCTAAATGATGATATGACAGCCTTGGTTTCGGACTTTGGGATTGCAAGGCTGGTTATGACAGCAGGAGCTAGCAATGGAAGTGGGGCTATTGAAAACATGGGAAATTCTACTGCAAATATGTTATCCGGATCCATTGGTTACATTGCACCAGGTAATCCTCCTTTTTGTCTCTAGTGCATCATCATCTGTATTCTCTGGCATGAACAAATTTAAGTAATTTTCAGTAATGTAACCAAATTGTATCTTTATCCCAAAATTTCAAATCATTTCATCATAAAACTACAACAACAACATAACAATGGCACACGCATCAGATGCGTATGCCTTGATAAGCCTGGATTCATCCCAAATTATCACTTTTACACATGATTCACTTAAAAGTGTTAAGAGTTATTGTAGACATTGGACTTTCATTCTGTTTCTTTTAAGCAGAAAACTGTTTCAGTCTTTTTAGGGAGGTTTGCTTCTTTTTTTCTTTAATGATTCCTTAAATTCAAAACTATACATATTAAATCAATCAGCTTTATGCTGCAGAGTATGGATTGGGATCTAATACATCTATCAAGGGAGATGTATACAGCTTTGGAATTGTCGTTCTTGAGATGGTGACTAGAAAACGACCGACTGATGACATGTTTGTGGATGGTTTAAGCCTGCACAGATGGGTGAAGAGTCAATACCATGGAAGGGTAGAAAAAATGGTTGACTCATCTCTGATCAGAGCTTCAAGGGATCAATCCCCAGAAGTGAAAAGAATGTGGGAAGTTGCAATTGGAGAATTGATTGAATTAGGTATTCTCTGCACTCAGGAAACTCCTTCTACTAGGCCTACCATGCTTGATGTTGTTGATGACCTGAATCGCCTTAAAAGATACCTTACTGGGGATATTATTGGTAGTGACAAATGTATATTAGATAGTCATGTTCTTTTTGTTTACTAACGAGAAACTTTCGGTCTGAGAAGAAACGAAGAAGCTGGCGACAAGTTCATTACATTTGCGTTAATTAGTTTTAGGTTTTAAAAATGAAAAATATTAGTAATTGTTTCAACACTTTTGTCCATATGAAAATATCTATATTAAATAATTAATTTTAATATCCTCATTTATAAATTAATCAACTTTAATTTTATTGTTTGTTATTTTATAGGAAGATCCCATGTTGATCTAGTTTAACTATTTAACCCGGTCCAAGACGATGAAACCATGCGTTTTCATTGTATTAATTAAATCTCAACCCAACTAATTTTAATTAATTGAATTGGGCTAATAATCCAAGGATATTAGGCTCCATATTGTTTAGGCTCTAATTATTTTGATTATTGATCAAATTCACATTAATTGGTTTAATTGGATTTATTCTATTTTATGGGCTAAATTCTTTTGCCCATATTATGGGTTATTTTGGATGTCAACAATTGCTTCCAAAATATAATTTGATATAGTATCAAATCATATTTTATCTTTAACTGAAAATAATTATTACCTATAGTCTTTAGAAAAGGAAGGGCTTCATATTTGTTACACTTTAGGCTTTTAAGCTTGGTAATTTTCCAAGGACATTTAACACCTAATTTTGAAATTTCAATAATATTAATCCTTGTCGAATTCTTTAATGTAGAAGTTTGACTCAATCAATTGACCCTTTTTCCTTTTTTTTTTTTTTTTCCCTAATAACATTTGCTATTGAAAGTAATTTTTACATTCAAAAGTAGTTTTTAAACTAATTTCAATGCTAAAAAATTAAAATAATATGATTTTTGAGTTTAATAATCTGATTTACAAACCCAAACCGATGTTTTTGCGATGAAAAAAATACATTTAAAATAGAAATTTATTATATTATCTCTATATTTCAATATTGTATGTATATATTTTTTAACTATTTCAATTATTTACATTATTTTTCACAATAATACCAAATACTTAAAATTTCTAATAACAGATTTTTATTACATTTTTTAAATGATTTTTTTCAACTCAAATTTTTTTTAGTAACAGTAATCATAAACTTTTGAAACATGAAATTTCTTTCAAATTTCAGATAAAAAAATTTGTTCATCCCATTTATGTTTAGCCTAAAAGTAATAATACAACCAGCTGGCTTTGCCATTAAACCAACTAGTCAACCTTCTAAATCCCTAGTTTCCCACTTTAACTAGGCTCTCTTTTGACTAATCTCAAGATTTTACTGTACGAGTCGTTTCTGTTTCTTTTTTTCATCAACCCTAAAAACAATACCCTTTTCCTCCCTACCTCCCTCCTAACCTCTTGCCTTTCCTCTTATTTTGCTCTTATCGATTCAACAATGGCATCCAAATCAAGCTCAAACGGGAAAAACAAGGGTCCCTGTGGGCCTTAATGGTCTTAATAGTCATCCTCCCCGTTTATGGAAGAGGTTGATCCTTTCGGCCTATGATTGAATTTTAGGTCGCTTTATAGGGGCCTATGCATATATCCACAAATTGAATATGAATTAATTTGAAGTGGCTTAGTTATTTAGAATTAACTAAAGTTAAGATAGATCGGGATTATGAAGGGATATTTTAAGTTACAATGAAATACTATCATTTAACAATAATTTAGAAAGAAAATTTCTACGATTAAGATTTTGTTGTGCAACTTTTTAAAAAAAGATAAATTCTATTAGCAACATGGATCGATTTGCGTCACCCATGATTTTGCTGCCGAATGATCTGAGGATAGACAATTGGATATAATTCTCCAATTGCCTGCAAAATTTTCCCGTGTATCATAAGGATTTAGTCATAGGTATTTCAAAAAAAAAAATTATTGTTTGGATCTATTTGAGAAGGAAATGTATTGAACAAAATTCGAAAGCCACTTAAAAAAATGTGGAATCATTGCCATTTAAGACAAACCTAAACTTAATATTCCCCACTCAAATACTATCTGCAGCATCACTCATAGAACTCTAAAATGTCAACTGTGGACCCTGAAACATTATTAGAAGTTGCAACAACAATGACCAAACCCTTTCTCTCTTCCATATCGATCACCCGATGGAGTGCTTCTATGACAGGATATTCCATTACCTTAGATTTAAATTTGCTTGATGTCCTACTAAAATCAGAAAGCAATCAAATCAATACCATTTTAGCAATTCTTTTTTGCCCTTTCAATGGCTATCCACTTGGGTTGAAAATCCACTCAAGGCTGCAATCGTTACTAGCTATAGTAGGATAGATTGAAAAAGCATGTTAGTCCCTCTATAAATCATTGTCCCTATTGAAATTTCCCTCAGTAAAAATCTATTTCCACCTTCATTTAGAACAACATGTCACTCTCAACCACTTCAGCAGAAATCATAGTCTCTTCGGTCTGCCTTGGTTGCAACTTAATTCACAACTCCACAAACTTTTATTAAATTATTATTATTTTTATTATTATTATTACTACTATGAAGCTAGATGAAGGTAGGAGAAGATATAGAGGTGGCTCGCTCACAAAGGGAAGTTTCTTATGCACTTGCCTGGTAGGCACTGGAAGCAATATATTCACCATGGCATTCATTAGATTATTATTTTTGATTCTTCTACTTCGACATTTGGTTTCTGTATCTAGCAATACGGATTCAGCTTATCATTATCATCATCATCATCATCTGCACCATTCTTTGCTTAAAGACAAGGCTGCTCTTCAAGCATTCAGGAAGTCCATATTAGTTGATCCAAATTCCAAACTAGCAAACTGGGAAGAGGTTGTTCCTGTTTGCAACTTCACTGGTGTCACATGTAACAAGCGACATCACCGTGTGATTCAAATCGACCTGTCTAGCTTTGGACTTGAGGGGAAGATTTCACCCTTCCTTTCAAACCTCACTGGCCTTCTACTCCTAAACCTTTATGAAAACCACTTCTTCGGCACCATTCCGCCTGAACTTTCCTCCCTCAGACGTCTCCAAACTCTCATACTAAATAAAAATAACTTAAATGGTCCAATACCAGATAGTTTCGCCCTCCTCACCAACCTCACTCTTTTTGAAGTTATGGAAAACAATTTGACAGGTGCCCTGCCGCCTTCTTTTTTCTCAAACTGCACACAGTTAGAAGTTATAGATCTCTCTTTCAACCACATCAGAGGTCAAATTCCAGCAGAAATCGGCAATTGTCCAAGTTTATGGACTATCAATTTATACAACAATCAATTTACAGGGCAACTTCCTGCCTCCTTAACCAATATTACACTGTATATTCTAGATGTGGAGTACAATCTTCTATCTGGTGAACTTCCTACAGACATAGTACAGAAGCTGCCTACGCTCATCTTTCTTCATTTATCCTATAACAACATGACAAGTCATGATAACAACACCAATCTCTATCCATTCTTCGCCACATTGGGAAATTGTACTAATTTAATGGAGCTTGAATTGGCTGGAATGGGCCTTGGAGGAACATTACCCAGCACCATCGGCCATCCTAGACTAAAGCGTCTAGAATTGCAAGAAAATCACATCTTTGGGTCGATTCCCCCAGAAATAGGAAATCTTTCAAATATTACAATGCTGAACTTGGCATCCAATTTTCTAAATGGAACAATCCCGGAAGAAGTCAGTCTGTTGTTACATTTGGAGCAGTTTTTTTTGTCCCACAACTTTTTCAGCATCAGAATTCCTGTAGCATTAGGGAAACTCCCTTCTCTTGGTCAGCTAGATCTATCAAACAACAAATTCTCCGGAGAAATTCCATCCAGCCTGGGAGATTTAGTTGCAATTCGATATTTGTTTCTCAATAACAACCTCCTTTCAGGGACAATACCACCAAAACTACTCAAATGCACAAATCTTGACATGCTTGATCTGTCCCACAATAGATTAACAGGTGGGATCCCTCCAGAGATAGCAGAACTACGTGAAATGAGACGATTTATAAATTTTTCACACAATCTTCTTGAAGGCCCTTTGCCAATTGCGCTCAGCAAGCTCGAAAATGTTGAAGAAATGGATCTTTCGTCAAACAACTTCAGTGGGAATATCTTCTCCCAAATATCAAGTTGTATCGCAGTGATGATGATAAATTTCTCACACAATTCCCTTAAAGGGCAGCTTCCAGATTCTCTAGGTCGGCTGAGGAACCTCCAGTCACTTGATGTTTCAGGCAACAATATAACTGGAAAGATACCAACGAGCCTGAGCAAAATTAACCTCACATTTCTGAATCTTTCCTTTAACAACTTTGAAGGAATGATTCCCTCTGGTGGCATATTCAAATCAGCCACAAATATGTCATTCTTAGGCAATCCGCGTCTATGTGGAGCAGCTTCTAGTAGGCCTATATGCCCTCAAAAGAAACACTGGTTTCGATCACGTATGTTCTTGATTATTTTTATCATAGTCATTGTTGTTTCTGTGCTCTTATCAGCACTAGGCTGTGTGATTGGATACCGCCGCATTAAAGTAATGGTTTCTTCCAGGGAAACTGAAAGATCAAGAAAACCTCCAACACCAGAAATAATGCACAATTTCCCCAGAATCACTTACAAAGAACTTTCAGAAGCCACTGGAGGATTTCATGACCAGAATCTAATTGGGACAGGTAGCTATGGACGTGTTTACAGAGGAGTTCTTAAAGATGGAACAAGCATTGCTGTAAAGGTGTTACATTTGCAGTCTGGAAATTCAACCAAAAGTTTCAACAGAGAATGCCAAGTTCTGAAGAGGATTAGGCACCGAAACCTTATCCGAATTATAACAGCGTGTAGTTTACCCGATTTTAAGGCTTTGGTTCTTCCTTATATGGCAAATGGAAGCTTGGATAGCCGTCTCTATCCGCATTCTGAGTCAGGTTTGGGTTCAGGCTCTTCAGATTTGAGTCTAATTCAGAGAGTTAGCATTTGCAGTGACATTGCTGAAGGGATGGCCTATCTGCATCACCATTCCCCGGTTAGAGTCATACATTGTGATCTAAAGCCCAGCAATGTTCTTCTAAATGATGATATGACAGCATTGGTTTCGGACTTTGGGATTGCAAGGCTGGTTGTGACAGTAGGCACTGGCGATGGAAGTGGGGCTATTGAAAACATGGGAAATTCTACTGCAAATATGTTAGCCGGATCCATTGGTTACATTGCACCAGGTAATCCTCCCTTTTGTCTCTAGTGCATCATCATCTGTATTCTCTGACATGAACAAATTTAACTCATTTCCAGTAATGTAAACAAATTGTATCTTTATCCCAAATTTTCATCATAAACTACAACAAAAACATCAAAATGGCATGCTCATCAAATGCTTATGCCTTGATAAGTCTTGATTCATGCCAAATTATCACTTTTACACATGATTCACTTATCAGTGTCAGAGTTATTGTAGACATTGGACTTTCATTCTGTTTCTTTTAAGCAGAAAAATGTTTCAGTCTTTTTAGGGAGGTTTGCTTCTTTTTTCTTTAATGATGCCTTAAATTCAAAACAATACATATTAAACCAATCAACTTTATCCTACAGAGTACGGATTTGGATCTAATACATCTGTCAAGGGAGATGTATACAGCTTTGGAATTGTAGTTCTTGAGATGGTGACTAGAAAACGACCAACTGATGACATGTTTGTTGGTGGTTTAAGCCTGCACAGATGGGTGAAGAGTCACTACCATGGAAGGGTAGAAAAAGTGGTTGACTCGTCTCTGATCAGAGCTTCAAGGGATGAATCCCCAGAAGTGAAAAGAATGTGGGAAGTTGCAATCGGAGAATTGATTGAATTGGGTATTCTCTGCACTCAAGAAACTCCCTCTACTAGGCCTACCATGCTTGATGCTGCTGATGACCTGGATCGCCTTAAAAGATACCTTAGTGGGGATACTACTACGACATTGGCCTCATCTCTGGGAATATCTTCTTCCACTCTAGGTGATGACTAACAGCTTCTCAAATTGTACATAGACTGAATTTTACTATTGCCCTTTTGGAAAGTTTGACTTGGAATCAATCAGAAAAGAGAGCAAAGATGCTTTGAGAACTATATCTGAAAACTATAACATTAACTACAGGTTTTTTTTACATTTCTAAGCTGGATCGTTGTACATTATTGTCCCTGTTAATACAAATACTAAGCTGGAAATTGAGGTTCAAACAGCTGTGAAAAATTTTTTGGTAAATGTCAAACAAAAAAAGACATCAGAAGCTATATTTAATCCGAGGTACAATCTATATTCATACCCAGCTGAAATGCCTTAGGACAGCTTCTTTATTTTCCTACAGGTAAAATCTATATGATAAAGCAGAAATTCAAAAAATGAAAAGGAAAAAAAAATATCTTGTGACATGCTTAACATTTGAGTCAAGTAATCATACATCCCAGACTATGGAAAACTAGAAACTCCCCTATCCCCGTTCTCAAGCTGTTGCCTCTTTTGTTCAAAAGAAAAGGAGAAACCCCGGAACTGTTTTGAAAGACTAACGAGTAAAGTCTAAACCATTAAGGCAAAGAATCGCGGGTCGAGACTTAACCTTCAGATCCGCACGATTTTAGGATTTGGATATACACTTATTTGGAGTCCTAGATAATCTATCTCTAACGAGAGCTCACCGTCCTAGGTAGCACATCACTAGTACCTTCAGAGCTGGCTTTGATATCACTTGTCATAGGAAGAGACTCAACTTCCTGACTCACACGGTTTTAGGATCTGGACATGCACTTATTCGACATTCTAGATCAATCTATCTACCACAATTCACATTTTTGCGAGATATTATTTGCTTAGCCTTCTTTGCCTTACGGTTTTATCCCACAAAAGGCATTTCACAAAGAGAAAAATGTAGGAACCTTTATACCCTATGACCAACTCTAATATACAACCGATGTAAGATTCTTGACTTCACTTCAAGACCATAACACAAAGCCTCTTTTACTTGTCATGTATAGAAGGCATGAGGAAGCTACTTAGTTAGATTCAATCAGACTTCAATTGATACCACAAGGATATATTAACGCTTGGTTTCACAGATTAACTACATTTACAATCCATATCAGTGAGAAAAAATTCAAAAGTAGCCACAGAGATTGAATGAAACACAAGATGACTGATCCATTTCCCTCTCTCCTATGATATTCCTTTTCTTAAATTAAAAAAAAAAAAAATCAGATGTTGAAAATGAAGAAAATGTCATGCTGTGACTGTATTGTGAGTGGACCTCCCACCAAGAGTCGGAATGAATTTTATATATATATATATATATATATATATATTATGGATTGTAAATTTTAGTAGTGGTGGATGGCATTCCATGACAATGACCATATTTAGTAGTTTTCACAAATTGAGGCTGCTGATACCTATTGTCTCAAAGAAAAATGAATTAATGGTAAAAAAACAGAAGTGTGATTAGGGAACAAGAATTTCTTGTGTCTAAATGTATGCACCTTATAAATTATACTCAAAATAACTACTTTCTACAAGCATCAGGTGAGAATATTATGAGCATCTGTTGATGTTATATCATCCTAATGATTATAGCAAGGCAAGAATGAAATAAAAATAATACTCGTAAGGCAGGAAGAGGACTGACACTTGAACAAGACCAAATAATTGAAGATAAAAGAAACAGAAACTGTGGTCTGACACAACACCCAATTCCACTTTTAAAATGCAATGGCATGGCTGCACCTTTCATCAGCAACATATCTGATCAACAGCAGGTCGTTGCTCAGCAATAATCACGTTTGCAAGTGTAGCAGTCATCTCTAATTGTCAACGTACTTGATTTCATCATTTGTACTTGACGGTTGGTCCTTGTTACTGAATGCCAACATAAAAGTTTTCATAGGAAAATTCCTTCTAAAATTTTCTAGAACATGCTTGATCTGACAACTGAAAAAGAAAATATAGACTTTTTGCTAAGAATTGGATGGTTTGACATAATGAAGAAGTTCATGAGTTATCTACAAAATTTAGCTTGATGTTCTGGCATATAAATAAGATATGGCAAATCTATTACAAGAGCTGCAAACCATTCATTCACTCGTGAAATTTCTGGAAGGTAAGTAAAGGGAAACAGTTGGATAAAATCAGGGGAATAAATCAAATGAAGCACACTCACTATTCATGAAATGCAAGATTTTTAGTGCACCACAAGTGTCACGTGTATATGTTTTCTTCCGACATTATGATAGCAGCATCAGCAATTGCATTACTCAAGCATGCATCAACTCAAGGTTTTGATGAATTTGCTCAACAGCTATGAGTGCACTGCCACTGCCTCCAAGACTCTCGAACAAGTGAAAAAGAGAGGAAGAAGTATTGTTATCCAACTGGCAAAGCAATGTTAAAACTCTGATTCAAATAAGCAAGCAAAAATCTAGCATCACAGTTCAAAATTCATTGAATATGCTTATGCTAGACAGGTTTAGAAGCCAAGTTTTTCTGATACATCATGGATTGATAGAAATGTTCATTTCCTGACTAATATGACTGTGGGCCCGTTCAGAATCCTTCGGCATTGTGCGGTTGGTCTGATTTTGGTACAATCCCAGCCTAGCCTGAAGCCTCATTTGGGCTAGTCAGGCCCGCATGGCGTGCTTGGACCAGGCTCTAATGCACTAGACCTCCAGTAGCTGCCCCAAAAGTGCCATTACTGGACAAGTCCAATGAGCCCGATGCACTGGATTTGTATTCACTGTACTTTTCCATTTATGCCATCGAATTTTATTTCTATTTTTCAGTTTCACCCTTCAAATTTCAATCTTCCCATTTTGTCAACGCTTTTAGTTATTTTTCCTTAATTTTTATACTTGAAAAATAAATATGTAATAATTATAATAAAAATTTTGGTATATAAGGTCATTATTATTTTATCATTTCAAAAAAAATTATTTTTATTAATTAATATATCAAGAATTAAAAATCTCTATATCAAATTATTAATTTTATTATTATCATTGTTTTTAATTTTATCATAGTCAGTTTTACTTTGCGTAGAGTGAATTGAACCCTTAGCTTCACCAATCACATTCCCTTCACTTAATGCCTTATTGTGTACTATTTATCATTCATGAATGATGATGTACCATATTGATTTAATTCTAAACATTGTATTTGTAAATAACATGGCTTGTAATAAAATTGGCAAGTAGAATCTTTAAAATTTTAAACTTTGTATTTATGTTTTTTTCCATATCACAAACAAAAGATAGAGAATAAAGTGTATACTCAAATAATATTAGAAATTAGAGGTCACAATTGGATAATATAGGTCATTTTAATTTAGGTTAAAAGAATTTTAAATAATTTTGGATCGAATCATTTTCAGTTTGAATTAATTTGAGTTTAAATCATTCATTTTTTATTTAGGTTATTTTTTATTCTGATCATTTGAATTTAACAATTAAATTAATTGAGTTTAAATCATTTCACATTCTAATAGTTAACTTTAAATTTAAATTGAATTTAGACAAAATCATTTAAAATAAATCAAATTTTATCAATCGAAATTATGTATTTAAAATCATGTTTTCATCAACTTGGGTTATACCTCCAATTTCGATTTTTGATGTCATAAAAATAAAATTTCAAACAATCATTTCATCTTACATAAAGACAAAAAAAAAAAAATGAATTTAAAAGTCATTTACTAATTTAGAATTGTTTTGTATAAAAAATTAAAAATTTAATTTTGAAAAATTGATATTCAATTTTCATTTTCATTGCACTAATTATTGTTAGTAATTCAATTTCTAAAAATTTCAAACCTAAATCCATATGTTCCTTTTTTCATGTTAAAAGGACACTCATAAACTTGCTCATGAGTAGGGATAGCATCGGATCGGGTTCAAGATGGGTTTTGCTCGCCCCGAACTCGACCTGATTTTATGTTTTATCAAATCCAACCCCGACCCGATCTGACAATATGTAAATTATACCCGATCTGAATTAATAAAATATTATTTTTTAAAATATAAAATATTTATTTTTTAAATATAAATATTTAAAAATATCATTATATAAATATATATAAATAAATAAATAAATAAATAATTAATTAATTAAAAAATAATTTTTTAATAATGTCAGGTCGGGTAGGGTCGGGTTTTAGGCATACCCAAACCCGATCCGACCCCGATTGTTATCTAATTTTATCCGATCCGACCTTTACTTGAAACTCAAAATTCAAAAAAAAAATCCTATCTTATAGAATCGGGACGGACTTGATTGCTATCCCTACTCATGAGTTAACAAAGTTAGAATGTCAGGTTGGGGTCTAAAGCCTGATAAAAATTACTCACAGACTTTCTTTATAATCCTTTATCATTAATGAATTTGTTATTATTAGTCAATCACAAGTTTGAAAGTTAGAAATTATGTTATTGCTACGGTGAATGAGCTTTGTAAAATAGGCAATAGCAGCGGTGCTATTAAGTTGCCAAGTATGATGGAAGAAAGTGGTTCTCAGCCTAACATTGTTTTGTTATACACAGTACCATTCTCAACAGTCTTTGTAACGACAACGTCCTTGTAACTGAGGCTTAATTTGAACCTCTTCCGGAAATGACATGTAAAGGCCAGATGGATGAGGCTAGAAAAAAAAGTTGTGGATTTGATGATTGATAGGGGTTGTGCAGCTACACCATCATGGTCAATGGATATTGTAAATGTAAAAAAGGGTAGATAAGGCGGTGGAACTCTTTTCATGAAATGTCTCAAAAGCAGCAATCAAATCAATACAGTTTTAGCAATTCTTTTCTGTCCTTTCACACTTGGGTTGAAAATCCACTCAAGGCTGCAATCTCTATTCTCTACTAGCCAAAATAGGATAGATTGAAAAAGCATGTCAGTCCCCCCATAAAAATATTGTCCCTAATGAAATTTCCCTCACCAAAAATCTATTTCCACCTTCAACTTGTCACTCTCAACCGCCTCAGCAGAGATCATAGCCCTTTCTGTGTGCCTTGGTTGCCTCACAAAGGGAAGTTTCTTCTGCACTTGCCTGGTAGGCATAGCCAGCAATATATTCACCATGGCATTCATTAGATTATTATTGTTTATTCTTCTACTCCGAGATTTGGTTTATGTATCCGGTAATAGCGATTCAGCCTATCATCATCATCTTCACCATTCTTTGCTTAAAGACAAGGCTGCTCGTCTAGCATTCAAGGAGTCCATATTGGTTGATCCAAATTCCAAACTTACAAACTGGGAAGAGGTTGGTTTGCAACTTCACTGGTGTCACATGTAACAAGCGACACCACCGTGTGATACGAATCGACCTGTCTAGCTCTGGACTTGTGGGGAAGATTTCACCCTTCCTTTCAAACCTCACTGGTCTTCTACTCCTAAACCTTCAAGACAACCACTTTTTCGGCACCTTTCCGCGTGAACTTTCCTCCCTCCAACGCCTCCAAATTCTCCGACTAAATAGAAATAACTTAAGTGGTCCACTACCAGACAGTTTCGCCCTACTCACCAACCTCACTCTATTTAAGTTATTGAAAACAATTTGACAGGTCCCCTGCGCCTTCTTTTTTCTCAAACTGCACACAGTTACAAAATATAGATCTCTCTTTCAACTACATCAGAGGTCAAATTCCAGCAGAAATCGGAAATTGTCCAAATTTATGGACTGTCAATTTATTCAATAATCAACTTACAGGGCAACTTCCTACTTCCTTAACCAACATTACACTGTATAATCTAGATGTGGAGTACAATCTTCTATCTGGTGAACTACCTACAGACATAGTACAGAAGCTGCCTTGGCTCGCCTTTCTTCATTTATCCTGTAACAACATAACAAGTCATGATAATAACACCAATCTCTATCCATTCTTTGCTACATTGGGAAATTGTACTTATTTAACTGAGCTTGAATTGGCTGGAATGGGCCTTGGAGGAACATTACCCAGCACCATTGGCCATCCTAGACTAAAGCGTCTAGAATTACAAGAAAATCACATCTTTGGGTCGATTCCTCCAGAAATAGGAAATCTTTCAAATATTACAATGGTGAACTTGGCATCCAATTTTCTAAATGGAACAATCCCAGAAGAGGTCAGTCAATTGTTAAATTTGGAGCAGCTTCTTTTGTCCCACCACTTTTTCAGCTTCAGAATTCCTGTAGCATTAGGGAAGCTCCCTCATCTTGGTCAGCTTGATCTATCAAACAACAAATTCTCCGGAGAAATTCCATCCAGGCTAGGAGATTTAGATGCACTTCTATATTTGTTTCTCAATAACAACCTCCTTTCAGGGACATTAACACCAAAAATGCTCAAATGCACAAATCTTTACATGCTTGATCTGTCCCACAATAGATTAACAGGGAGGACCCCTCCAGAGATAGTAGAACTACATGAAATAAGACGATTTATAAATTTTTCACACAGTCTTCTTGAGGGCCCTTTGCCAATTGCGCTCAGCAAACTTGAAAATGTTGAAGAAATGGATCTTTCGTCAAACAACCTCAGTGGGAATATCTTCCCCCAAATATCAAGTTGTATCGCAGTGATGACGATAAATTTCTCACACAATTCCCTTGAAGGGCAGCTCCCAGATTCTCTAGGTGATCTGAGGAACCTCCAATCATTTGATGTTTCAAGCGACAATATAGCTGGAAAGATACCAACGAGCCTAAGCAAAATTAACCTCACATTTCTGAATCTTTCCTTCAACAACTTTGAAGGAATGATTCCCTCCTGTGGCATATTCAATTCAGCCACAAATATATCTTTCTCAGGCAATCCGCGTCTACGTAGAGCAGCTTCTAAGAGGCCGATATGCCCTCAAAAGAAACACTGGTTTCGATCACGTATGTTCTTGATTATTCTTATCATAGTCATACTCGTTTCAGTGCTCTTATCAGCACTCTGTGTGATTTTAATCCGCCGCATTAAACTAAAGGTTTCTTCCAGGAAAACTGAAAGATCAAGTGTCACGCCCCGAATCAAGGCATAACACGGTCATATTACCTTGAAGTAAAACCCCAAAGCAATACAAAGGCTAATCCATAACCATTGAACAACTCTCAAATATAAAATGTTCTCATTAAGTAACATAGCTAGATAACAAGTCTCCAAAGGTTCAAAGTAGAGTATTACAACTAAAATAAACAATACTTCATAAAATCCTATATTTCTAAGTAGTTCTCCAATGCTCGGTTCTTCTAGCTTTTCTCAAGCTAATCATACTTATCATTCATAACATCTGTAAAAGAAAAGAAAATAGGGAATGAGCAAACCACAGCTCAGTAAGTAAAGGCTCACACACCTTACCGGATCAAACATCCTTTCATACATGTCATATAGATCATTCAAAACATTCATCAAATCAAAATGTCAAAACATCTCAATATCATCGTTCTATCAAACATTTCATAAATTCATAAATCATTATAAAATATGTTATCATTCAAATATCGTAATCAAACCAAATCATGGATCAATCATTAAAAATCATCGTAAATCATCATTATCATAAATCATCATTATCAATCAAATCGTTATCATTCAAATCGTTAGCTACGGTCACTGCTATAACCCGTGACATTGGTCGTATCGACAATTTTATTCTCATGATCATTGCTAACTATTATAACCCGTTAGCCAGGACTTACGCTAACTACTATTACCCGTTAGCCAGGGTCGTATGATCATGTCTTTGCTAACTACTATTACCCGTTAGCCAGGGTCGTAGAACTAGTTCTGGTGTCGATGATCCCACTTTCCAGGGATGTAAAAACGTAGCCATCATAAAATCATTTTTTAAACATAAATCATTCTCTCATTTCATTCATAAGCATGATCCATCATTTACATAGCGAAAACATAAAATAATCATATGCTTGATCCCATTTTCATATATCGAAAATAAGGAAATAAAACATTCATTCATTTAGAAACATATATATATATACATAGATTTGAAAACAAGTAAAGTGTGTGAGATTCTACTTACCTTCTTCTGATTCCACCACCTAATTTTTCTTTCTCAAAATTTAGTGGCCTATTCAAGATAATTCCAACATAGCAATAATTAATCAACCCATTTGAGGCCACTTATACCAAAACAATTAAGTTAAACAAGTAATAACTCGAGTAATTAATTCTGGTAGTCTACGCTACTTTCACTAAAACGACCATAACTCAAGATATCCAATTCGTAATTAAAATCTTATTAATGCGTTAGAAACTAGACTTGACAAGCTTTCTATCCATATATGGCTCATCTCGTGATTCTTTGTGGATTAATTATAACAATTTTTGCAATCCACGTCATATGCTGCTGCCAGACAGCCTGTATACCTTTTCATAAAAATTACGTATTTATTCATAGGTAACTCCAAATTCAATTTCGCTTATTTCGTTGAAAAGTAGACTCGATAAGCTTTCCAAACATATATGGCTTAAACTGTAAATCCTTGTATAAAAATTTAGGGAAATTTCGTAATTCCCCCTTACTGCTGCTACTAGGCAGCCTGCACCTCCTTAGGTAAAAATTGGATAACTCTTCATAGGGAACTTGAATTCGACTCCCGTTTGTTTCATTAGAAAGTAGATTCAACATGCTTTCCAACCATATATAGTAATCATAGTAGTATTTAACCCTTTAATACAGAATATAACCTTAATTCATCACTACAAACATATGATTCATATCAGGATTTATACGAAACAAAGATTTTCCTTTCTATTCCCATCAAATTTCTGTTTCAACAATAAATTCACATTACCAACTTTCTCAACACTTAACTTGGTTATGGATTAGGCTTCGTATTGCTTTGGGGTTTTACTTCAAGGTAATATGGCCGTGTTATGCCTTGATTCGGGGCGTGACAAAATTGGTATCAGAGCAAAGGTTTAAGATCCAGGAAATGAAAGAATTGAGTTATAGATAATGTAGAACTTAAGTATTCTTAGCATTTACACTGATAAGATTAGATTATTTTATTTTGATCGCTTATGAATTTTTTTCTTTGTTGGTATTAAATTAGGTAAGAATGAGTGGTAGAAATGAGACATTGGCAGACCTTGTGGGTCGAAGGAAAAGAACTGACAGGAGAAGGGACGAATCTGAAACCACCAATGTTCGAGATGAGCAAATTGATATTGAAAATGCTCTTAATGCTCCGGTGACGCAGGATGATTTAGTTGGAGTGTGTCAGGTGGTGTCTAATTTGATACAACAACAGCAGCAAACACAAGAGAATCTGCAACAACGCGAGACAACTTATGAGTGATTTCGAAAGGTCAACCCACCTTAGTTTGAAGGCGGCCCTGATCCTTTGGTTGCAGAAGCTTGGGTTAAAGAGTTAGAAAAACTCTTTAAGGAAATGCGTATCTCTGAAGATTTGAAATTGAGCTTGGCTGTCATTCAACTAAGAGGAAATGCTGAGTACTGGTGAGATACCATAAATCCCACATTTGAAGATTCAGATGAGCCTCTGACTTGGAAAAAGTTTAAAGAGCTTTTCTTTGATCAATATTTTCCAGAATCAGTGAAAGTAGAGAAAGAGAATGAGTTTCTGCAATTACAGCAAAAGTATGATATGCCTGTGCTGGAGTATGCTAACAAGTTTAATGAGCTGGGACGTTTTTGTACTCGCATCATTGACTCAGATAAGAATAAGGCAATACGATTCGAGCATGGGTTGAAGCCAAGTATTCGATCTCGTTTGTCTTCTCACATAATTGATAGTTATAAAGATGTGTTACAGCGAGCTGAAGATTGAATCAGACATGAAAAGATATGAGCAAGAGAGGGGTGATAAGAAACGCTCGAGGTTTGAGGGAGATCAGAGTAATCGCCAAAAGAATGTCAGAGGAAACATAAGTAAGAAGTGGGAGACGAAATCTGGTATTAAGCTCGAGAAATGTGATTTTTGTGAGCGATTTCATTCTGGACCATGTTTTAGGAAAGCAAGAATTTGCTTTGAATGTGGAAAATATGGGCATATTGCTCGAAATTGCCTAAACAAGAAGAATGATGCTGTTAAAGCTAAATCGATGGAACAACCACAAAAGGGAAATGCGCGAGTTTTCACTTTAACCCGCCAAGATGCTAATGCAAATGATAATGTGGTGACAGGTACTGTTCCTATTAATCGTGTCCTTGCTAATGTTCTATTTGATTCTGGTGCCTCTCATAGTTTTGTTTCTGTCAAATTTTCTGCATCTTTGAGTATTGAACCTGAGAAGTTGAATGAGCCTTTATATGTTGCTACTCCTGTGGGAAAAATTATGTGTGCTGATACTGTTTATAAGAATTGTGTTGTACACATAGGAAGTTGTGAACTACTAGCAGATTTGGTACAGTTAAAGATGCTAGAATTTGATGTGATCTTAGGGATGAATTGGTTATCTATACATCATGCAGTTATTGATTGTTACAGAAAGAGAGTAATGTTTCAGTGTCCAGGACAATCAGAACTTGTATATAAAGGTCATCATTTAAACCTTCCGTGTCAGATTGTGTCGATTTCAAGTGCCATGCAATCTCTAAAGAAAGGGTGTCTAGGCTACCTCGCCTATGTGAAAGACACTCAAATGAATGTAAGCTCACGATTAGAAGATATTTCGATTGTTAGAGATTTTTCTGATGTTTTTTCTGAGGACTTGCCTGGCTTACCTCCTAATCGAGAAATTGAATTTGAAATCGATCTTATCCCTGGAACTGGACCAATATCTAAGCCTCCTTATCGTATGGCTCCATCTGAGTTACGTGAATTAAAGGTGCAACTCCAAGAACTGTTAGAGAAAAAGTTTATTCGTCCTAGTGTGTCACCTTGGGGAGCTCCTGTATTGTTTGTTAAAAAGAAAGATGAGAGTCTGCGCTTATGCATTGATTATAGGGAGTTAAATAAAGTGACTGTGAAGAACAAATATCCTTTTCCTCGAATTGATGACTTGTTTGATCAGTTACAAGGAGCAAAGGTCTTTTCAAAGATTGATTTACGGTCTGGATATCATCAGTTGAAGATTAAGGCAGGTGATGTATCCAAGACTGCTTTTCGAACTAGGTATGGCCATTATGAATTTTTGGTTATGCCTTTTGGATTAACAAATGCACCTGCTGCATTCATGGACTTGATGAATAGAATTTTTAAACAGTATCTGGATCAATTTGTTGTTGTTTTTATTGATGACATTCTGGTTTATTCTAAGAGTGATGGGGAACATGAGAAACATTTGAGGATTGTATTACAGATCTTGCGGGATAAACAACTCTTCGTAAAGTTTAGCAAATGTGAATTTTGGTTGACAAGTATTAGTTTTCTTGGTCATGTTATTTCTGAAGATGGGATTTCAGTTGATCCGAAAAAGATTGAGGCGGTGGTGAATTGGCCTCGCCCGATAAATGTGACAGAAGTAAGAAGTTTTATAGGCTTGGCAGGTTATTATAGAAGATTTGTTGAGGGATTTTCTCAAATTGCTGTGCCATTGACTCGTTTAACTCAAAAGCGAGCAAAATTTGAATGGACTAAAGAATGTGAACAGAGTTTTCAAGAGCTAAAGCAACGATTGGTGTCAGCACTTATCCTTACTTTACCTTCTGATATTGGTAGTTTTACCATTTATAGTGATGCTTCCAAGAAGGGGTTGGGTTATGTGTTAATGCAGAATGAAAGGGTAATTGCTTATACTTCTAGGCAATTAAAAACCTACGAGCAGAATTATCCGACTCATGATTTAGAGTTAGCTGCCATTGTGTTTGCTTTGAAAATATGAAGACATTATTTGTATGGAGAGCCTTGTGCAATTTATACGGATCATAAGAGTTTAAAGTATCTGTTTACACAGAAAGAGTTGAACATGAGACAGAAAAGATGGTTAGAATTAATCAAAGATTATGATTTGACCATCAATTATCATCCGGGCAAAGCTAATGTAGTTGCTGATGCTCTTAGTAGAAAGTCCATTGGAAGTATGGCTGCTTTACTTACTTTGCAACCAAAATTGTTGGAGGAACTTGATACGCAGCAAATCGAGGTGATTATACAGGGAAAAGGTGTTGTTATGGCTAGTTTGGTGGTTCAACCAACTTTGATCGAAAAGATAAAATTTGCACAAAAAGAAGATAGTGAGTTAGACAGAATTAAGACAGAAGTGCAGAATGGTTTACGGTCAGAGTTTAATCTTCACGAGGATGGCACATTACTTTTTAGAAATAGATTGTGTGTACCAAATGATCTTGTTCTAAAACGAGAAATCTTGGAGGAAGCACATGGGTCTCGATTCACTATACATCCTGGAGGCACTAAGATGTATAAAGATTTGAAAGGAAGTTTTGGTGGAATAATATGAAACGTGACATAGCTCAGTTTGTGTCCCAATGTCTAGTGTGTCAGCAAGTTAAGGCTGAACACCAAAGACCATCAGGGTTGTTACAACCTTTGGAGATACCGGAATGGAAGTGGGAGCACATTTCTATGGATTTTGTGATGGGGTTGCCTAGGTCATCTAAAGGGAATAATGCAGTGTAGGTAATTATTGATAGACTCACTAAATCAGCTTATTTTCTACCTATCAAGTCGACTACTCCACTTGATAAACTAGCACAATTGTACACAGGTGAAATTATCCGATTGCATGGAGTTCCAGTGAGTAATGTGTCAGATAGAGATTCTAGATTTGTTTCTAAGTTTTGGGTAAGCTTACAGCGAGCTATGGGGACAAATTTGAAATTGAGTACAGCCTTTCACCCTCAAACAGATGGGCAAACAGAGAGAACAAATCAGATTTTAGAAGATATGCTTCGAGCATGTGTGATTGATCTAAAAGGTAGTTGGGATGATTACTTACCTTTAACGGAGTTCGCTTATAATAATAGTTACCAATCTAGTATTGGGATGGCTCCTTTTGAGGCCTTGTACGGTAGAAAGTGTAGATCCCCTTTATGTTGGGATGATGTTGGGGAAAGAAAACTCCTAGGGCCAGAAATGGTGCAACTGACTGTAGAAAAGATCAAGGTGATTAAGGAGGGACTTAAAGCAGCACAAGATCGTCAGAAGAGTTAGGCAGATAAAAAGAGAAGGGAGTTAGAATTTCAACAAAGGGATTTTATTTTTTTAAAAGTGTCACCCACAAAAGGTGTTATGCGATTTGGGAAGCGAGGAAAGCTAAGCCCACGTTATATAGGTCCATTTGAAATTCTTGATAAGGTGGGAGAAGTTGCATATAGGATAGCCTTGCCACCTCAGCTATCTGGTGTGCACAATGTTTTTCATGTGTCCATGTTGAGAAAGTATGTCTCTAACCCAAGCCACGTGATAGAGTATGAACCTTTAGAAGTTCAAGAAGATTTAACATACTTGGAATATCCTATTCGAATAATTGATCGAAAAGAGCAAGTCTTAAGGCATAGAACTATTCCCTTTATAAAAGTCCAATGGAGCAATCATACACCAAGAGAAGCAACTTGGGAAATGGAAGATGATATGAAGAAACGACATCCTCAGTTATTCGAAAATGAAGGTAAATCAAGTTTCGAGGACGAAACTTTTTATAAGTTGGGGAGATTGTAATACCCGAAAAAAAAAAAAGACTATTTTAAGTATTTTTATAAGTGGAGGGACTCTTTAATAAAGAATGAGAAGTGTAGAGGACTTATTGATAAATAACCCAAATTTCTTTATTAATAGAGTTAACTTTTCAGTTTTCAGTCGATGATTAGTTGTAATAAAAACAAAAACTTATTTCTCATATGTTTCTTATACAGAATAGATCAATTGAAGGATTTCAAGTGAAGGGAAGAACAAATCTACAAGGAGAAATTATCTGTTAGAGGTGAGTAAATAATCTTTTTTTTCAATTTTTGGAGTATTGATGGTTAAGTCTTAAAGTGTAGATTATAATCGAGAAACCCTAAAATTTTAGGGTTTCCATTATCCCTCTTTGGGCAGATGATTTAGACTTTAATTAGAGTCAAGTTAAGTGTTGAGAAAGTTGGTAATGTGAATTTATTGTTGAAACATAAATTTGATGGGAATAGAAAGGAAAATCTTTGTTTCGTATAAATCCTGATATGAATCATATGTTTGTAGTGATGAATTAAGATTATATTCTGTATTAAAGGGTTAAATACTACTATAATTACTATATATGGTTGGAAAGCATGTCGAATTCGAGTTCCCTATGAAGAGTTATCCCATTTTTACCTAAGGAGGTGCAGGCTGCCTAGTAGCAGCAGTAAGGGGGAATTACGAAATTTCCCTAAATTTTTATACAAGGATTTACAGTTTAAGCCATATATGTTTGGAAAGCTTATCGAGTCTACTTTTCAACGAAATAAGCGAAATTGAATTTGGAGTTACCTATGAATAAATACGTAATTTTTATGAAAAGGTATACAGGCTGTCTTGCAGCAGCATATGACGTGGATTGCAAAAATTGTTATAATTAATCCACAAAGAATCACGAGATGAGCCATATACGGATAGAAAGCTTGTCAAGTCTAGTTTCTAACTGATTAATAATATTTTAATTCCGAATTGGATATCTTGAGTTATGATCGTTTTAGTGAAAGTAGCGCAGACTGCCAGAATTAATTACTCGAGTTATTACTTGTTTAACTTAATTGTTTTGGTATAAGTGGCCTCAAATGGATTGATTAATTATTGTTATGTTGGAATTATCTTGAATAGGCCACTAAATTTTGAGGGAGAAAAATTAGGTGGTGGAATCAGAAGAAGGTAAGTAGAATCTCACACACTTTACTTGTTTTCAAATCTATGTATATATATATGTTTCTAAATGAATGAATGTTTTATTTCCTTATTTTCGATATATGAAAATGGGATCAAGCATATGATTATTTTGTGTTTTCGCTATGTAAATGATGGATCATGCTTATGAATGAAATGAGAGAATGATTTATGTTTAAAGAATGATTTTATGATGGCTACATTTTTACATCCCTGGAAAGTGGGATCATCGACACCAGAACTAGTTCTACGACCCTGGCTAACGGGTAATAGTAGTTAGCAAAGACATGATCATACGACCCTGGCTAACGGGTAATAGTAGTTAGCGTAAGTCCTGGCTAACGGGTTATAATAGTTAGCAATGATCATGAGAATAAAATTGTCGATACGGCCAATGTCACGGGTTATAGCAGTGACCGTAGCTAACGATTTGAATGATAACGATTTGATTGATAATGATGATTTATGACAATGATGATTTACGATGATTTTTAATGATTGATCCATGATTTGGTTTGATTACGATATTTGAATGATAACATATTTTACAATGATTTATGAATTTATGAAATATTTGATAGAACGATGATATTGAGATGTTTTGACATTTTGATTTGATGAATGTTTTGAATGATCTATATGACATGTATGAAAGGATGTTTGATCCGGTAAGGTGTGTGAGCCTTTACTTACTGAGCTGTGGTTTGCTCATTCCCTATTTTCTTTTCTTTTACAGATGTTATGAATGATAAGTATGATTAGCTTGAGAAAAGCTAGAAGAACCGAGCATTGGAGAACTACTTAGAAATATAGGATTTTATGAAGTATTGTTTATTTTAGTTGCAATACTCTACTTTGAACCTTTAGAGACTTGTTATCTAGCTATGTTACTTAATGAGAACATTTTATATTTGAGAGTTGTTCAATGATTATGGATTAGGCTTCGTATTGCTTTGGGGTTTTACTTCAAGGTAATATGACCGTGTTATGCCTTGATTCGGGGCGTGACATCAAGAAAACCTCCAACACCAGAAATAATGCACAATTTCCCCAGAATCGCTTGCAAAGAACTGTCAGAAGCCACTAGAGGATTTGATGACCATAACCTAATTGGGACAGGTAGCTATGGACGTGTTTAGAGGAGTTCTTCAAGATGGGACGAGCATTGCTGTAAAGGTGTTACATTTGCAGTCTGGAAATTCAACCAAAAGTTTCAACAGAGAATGCCAAGTTCTGAAGAGGGTTAGGCACCGAAACCTTATCCGAATTATAGCAGTGTGTAGTTTACCTGATTTTAAGGCTTTGGTTCTTCCTTATATGGCAAACGGAAGCTTGGATAGCCGTCTTTATCCGCATTGTGAGTCAGGTTTGAGTTCAGGCTCTTCAGATTTGAGTCTAATTCGGAGAGTTAGCATTTGCAGTGACATTGCTGATGGGATGGCCTATCTGCATCACCATTCCCCGGTTACAGTCATACACCGTGATCTAAAGCCGAGCAATATTATTCTAAATGATGATATGACAGCATTGGTTTTTTACTTTGGGATTGCAAGGCTGGTTATGACAGTAGGAACTGGCAATGGAAGTGGGGCTATCGAAAACATGGGAAATTCTATTGCAAATATGTTAGCCGGATCCATTGGTTACATTGCACCAGGTAATCCTCCTTTTTGTCTCTAGTGCATCATCATCTGTATTCTCTGACATTAATAACTTTAAGTCAGTTTCAGTAATGTAAACAAATTGTATTTTTATCCCAAATTTTCAAATCATTTCATCAAAAAACTAGAACAAGAACATCAAAATGGCTCCCTTATCAGATGCGTATGCCTTGCTAAGCCTTGATTCATGCCAAATTATCACTTTTACACATGATTCACTTATCAGTGTCAGAGTTATTGTAGACATTGGACTTTCATTCTGTATTTTTAGGTAGAAAAACGTTTCAATTTTTTTAGGGAGGTTTGCTTCTTTTTTCTTTAATGATGCCTTAAATTCAAAATAATACATATTAAATCAGTCAACTTTATGCTGCAGAGTATGGATTGGGATCTAATACATCTATCAAGGGAGATGTATACAGCTTTGGAGTTGTAGTCCTTGAGATGGTGACTAGAAAATGACCAACTGATGACATATTTGTTGGTGGTTTAAGCCTGCACAGATGGGTGAAGAGGCACTACTATGGAAGGGTAGAAAAAGGGATCAATCCCCAAAAGTGAAAAGAATGTGGGAAGTTGTGTCATGCTCCAAGATCAAGACGCAACACGTTCATATTACCTTAAAGTAAATCTTCAAAATAATACGAAGCCTTCTTTCTTAATCATTGAACCACTTTCAAATAAAATAAGATTCTCAATAAATAAAATATCTAGATAAAAAGTCTCCAAAAGTTCAATGTCGAGTATTACAATTAAAAAAAAATAATACTTCATAAATCTTATTCTCTAAGTAGTTCTCTAGTGCTTAGATTGTTCTAGCTCTTTATAAGATTAATCATACTTAACATTCATATCATCTGTAAAAAAAAAAAAATAGGGAATGAGCAAACTACAGCTCAGTAAGTATAGGTTCACACACTTTACCGAATCAAACATCGTTTTCATACATATCATATAAAGTATTCAAAATAGTCATCAAACCATAACGTCAAAACATTTCAAGATCATCATTTTGTCAAATATTTCGTAAATCCATAAATCAATGTTAAAACATATCAATTCATCAATTATAAATCACAAATCATGGTCAAATACATATTTCATATAAATCATAAATCAATGTTTAAAATCATCATAAATCATCATTATCATTCATTTATCATTAGTTACGATCATTGCTATAACCCGTGATATTGGCCGTATTGACAATTTCATCATCATAATCATTGCTAATTATTATAACCCGTTAGTCAGGGCCTTACACTAACTATTATTACCCATTAGATAGGGTCGTATGATCATATCTTTGCTAACTACTATTACTCGTTATCCAGGATTGTAGAATTAGTTTTGGTGTCGATGATCCCATTTCTCGGAGATATAAAAATGTAGCTATCATAAAATCATTTTTTTAACATAAACCATATTCTTATTTCATTTATAAGCATGATCCATCATTTATATAGAGAAACATAAAATAATCATATGCTTGATCTATTTTCATATGTCGAAAATAATGAAATAAAATATTCATTCATTTAGAAACATACATATATGCATAAATTCGAAAAGAAGTAAAGTATGTGAGATTTTACTTATCTTCTTCTGATTCCACCACCTAATTTTTCTCCCTAAATAATTAATAGCCTATTCAAGATAATTTTAATATAACAGTAATTAATCAACCCATTTGAGACCACTTATACTAAAACAATTAAGTTAAACAAGAATTAACTCAAGCAACTAATTCTAGTAGCCTACACTTTTTTCACTAAAATGATCATATCTTGAGATATCCAACTCAGAATTAAAATATCTTTAATGTATTAGAAACTAGACTCGATAAGCTTTCTAACCATATATGGCCACCTCGTAATTCCTTATAGATTAATTATAATAAAATTTAAAATCCACATCATATACTGCTGCTAGACAGCTCATATACCTTCTAATAAAAATTACATATTTATTCATAGGAGACTCCAAATTCAATTCCGCTTATTTCATTAGAAAGTAGACTTAATAACCTTTTCAGACATGTATGGCTCAATTCTTAATTCCCTGTACAAAATTTAAGATAATTTTCATAATTCAACTTTTGATGTTGCTACCATATAGCTTGCATATCCTTAAGTAAAAAATTAGGCAACTCTTCATAGAAAACTCATATTTGACTTTCATTTATTTCATTAGAAAGTAGATTCAACATGCTTTCCAATAATATATAATAATCATAGCGATAATTTATCTATTAATATAGATTCTATTTTAATTCATTATTACAAATCATAGCATCTCATCCAAAAATAGAATTTCTCCTTCAATCTTTAAAATCTCAAATCTCCACTTTCAGCCTTTAAACTCCATTCAATAATCATAATTAAATCTTAAAAACATGAAATAAACAAAGCCCAGTAATTTACCCAAATAAATCATGAAGATTAATGAAAGATTTCATAATTTTCTTTGTTTTTCTCTCAAAACTTTAACTCCATATAATGACAATCAACATGATATTTTTTCTTAAATAAAAAAAAGGCATATACTCACCTTTAGGGGATTAACTTAATTGTAGCATCTGATTTTGAATCTCTAACTTAATTTTTCATGCTCTCTAACCCTAAAGAAGATGAGGAATAAAAACTCTTATTTCCTTTCTATTTTTGATAGCTAGGTCTTCTTTCATTTAATACCTCAACTCTTTTTCTTTTACTAATTAATCTCTTAATAAACTGATGGGCTTCGATATTAGTCTAACCCAATTATTACTTAGGCTAGGGTATCACATTTTTCCTTCTTTATAAAAAGTTTCATCCTCGAAACTTAATTTACATTCATATCTTATTCCTTCATTTATGAAATCACTTCTCTTGCCGTATGATTGTTTCATTAGACTTTTATAAAGGTAACAATTTCATCTCAAAACTTGTTCTTTCCAATCAACCATTTGAATAAGATATTTTCAATATGTTAAAACTTATCTCCGAATTTTGGTATAATTCTTTTGCTTACTTTAAACCATTGTTTACTCAACTAAAATTTATTAGTCATTTGTTCCATAAATTCAAGAAATAAAAGTTTTTCTTCTTTGTCCTTATGCTAATAACTCTAAGACTTAGACTACTTCCATACAAAACTTCAAAATCTATCATGGAATATTTGTCTTATGACTATCATTATAAAATATTTATCTTCAAGTTATGACATAAGCATTTCTTCTTAAAAGAATGTCAATCAACGATAAAACCTAAAAAATGAAGAGAACATAAAATATTCATACCCAAAATCCATTAGTCCTTATTTATTGAAGATTTATCACTTTCTCAACTAACAATAGCATAAAAATTTAGAACTTTAATCAAATCAAGCTTCCACTATACACTCTGATTTTTTATTTCAATAAAATTCTAATAAATTAACTTTTATAATATTATTTTGTAGCAAGAAAAGGATGTGTCCACAAAATTCCTTGTAATCTATTTCACACCCAGTGTTCATAATCATAACAACCTTGAATAATAATATCAACAAATCATTTTGTCACCAAAAAGATATCATATAGTACTTTAATTTTCTTTTCTTCTTTATTGACAATATGAAATTTTCTATCAATTAACCTTTATAAAACATATGAAATCGATGCAATAAATCATATCCATAAATTTACACCATTTAAATTTAAACATAAATCTCTAGTTATCAAAGTTATCTCCAATTTTGATTATTGTTCTTTCTGATTTAATAGACCAATTATTATATAACAAGTGATTCTTCATAATCCCCACAAACAGCATAATGTCTCTAATTCTCTTTTACCAAATATATTGCTATCATATCTATGTCAAACTCAAAACCTATGCATCATAATCCATAAGTAAAATTCTCTTGTAGAATTTCAACCAATAAGAACTTTAAATATTTGAATTCATGCCGAAAGTATAGTTATAAACAATAACCAAATACATCACATTATTTGAGAAGTTCTTTTTTTTTTTTCAAACTTCTCTAAAATCAAATACATGCTTAGCATCACCAAGTACACAAAATTATCACTTGTAAGATTTCAAACAATCTTTTACACTTGTAAGATTTCAAACAATCATTCTTAACCAAAACATGTATATTTTTTTGTAAATCGATTATTCATTCAAAACCATATTCCTTACTAAATCATCTAGTTAATCACAACTTTAATTTTTATTCACAAATTTAGTTTCTTTCTGAGTACACAGCCTTATATCACAATAGGCAATGTTCTCTATAAATTATAAAATTCGAAGGAATCCAATAGTATACTTCAATTAGAAACTATAACCACTAATTAATCACTTAACCATAAAAAAAAATTAAATACACCCCAAATAAGAATTTAATGATCAAACTTCAAATTAACTATACAACTTCCAACTCTTATGATCAAACCTTAAATATTTTCTCAATAAAAATATAGAATCAAATCAAGTGAATATCCTTCTTTACGTATATTAAACTATTTACCATAATTATAACATTTCGGACTAAATCCTACAAAATAAATTTTCAAACATTATAATCCATAAATAATTACTTCAAAATTTTAAAACATCATTTCATTCAAGCTCCAATATTCACTTTTAATTCTAACAATGTACACAAACATTCCCATTTTAATTCATGATTAAAGATTCACTTAACACTCATTAAATAACTTCAAAATCTTGTTAAGTCGAAGGTCTTTTCTCAAACCCATAAGATCTCCAATGATCAAATCCTTCTCTTAAATAATCTTTTAACTCATAAAATATATCACATTATAAGTCGTATCAAAAATCTCTTCAACTTATAAAATCGCACTATATCAAAGTAATTATATTTTCTCTTAACTATAAGATCCAAAAGCAACATGTAAATATCAACTAAAATAATTACACTAAGAGTCCATTGAATCATTGATTCTTCAAAATTTATTAAAACTTTAACTACTCCATAAATTCATCGAATCATTTTTTTTATACTCACCACTATAGTCTATGGATCAAAGTTATGTCCATAGAAAATCATCACATTATCTAAAGGTTATCATCTAAATTCTTAAAAATCTTTACATAGTATTTAGATCATAATCATGCTTGTATAATAACTCTTTCAATATAAGGATCATACACCATGTTCTTAAAAAATCATCGTTAATCTAATTATTATAATCTAACTTCTTAGAAATCTCTAAAGATCATAATTGTAGTTTTTAAAAAATCCTCAAAATTATACTATAAGCTCTTTAACATATCACATAGTTTAAATATCATAATCTAAACTCTTAGAAAATCTTCAAGAAACATAACTTAGGCTTTTAAAGAAAATCTCATCATAATCTACAAATCATAATCTAACTCTTAAAATTCTCTAAAGATAACAACTTAAACTTTGATATCACTTTATGTCATGCCCCGAGACCAAAACGCAATACGGTCATATTACGATGAAGTAAAATCTCAAAATAATACAAAACTTTCTTTCTTAATCACTAGACAACTCTTAAATAAAATAATGTTCTTAATAAGTAAAATATCTAGATAACAAGTCTCCAAAGATTCAATGTTAAGTATTACAACTAAAAAAAATAATACTTCATAAATCTTATTCTCTAAGTAATTCTTCAGTGCTCAAATTCTTCTAGCTCTTCATAAGAGTAATCATTCTTAACATTCGTATCATTTGTAAAAGAAAAGAAAATGGAAAATGAGCAAATCACAGTTCAGTAACTATAAGTTCACACACTTTACTAGATCAAATATCATTTTCATAAATATCATATAGAGTATTCAAAATAGTCATCAAATCACAATGTCAAAATATTTCAAGATCATCGTTCTGTCAAATATTTTACAAATTCATAAATCAATGTCAAAATATATCAATTCATCAATTATAAATCACAAATCATGGTCAAATACATATTTCATACAAATCATGGATTAATGTTTAAAATCATCATAAATCATCATTATCATTCATTTATTATTAGTTACGATTACTGCTATAATCGGTGACATTGGCCGCATCGATAATTTTATCCCTATGATCATTGCTAATTATTATAATCCGCTGGCTAGGGTCTTACACTAACTATTATTACTCGTTAGCCAAGGTCATATGATTATGTTTTTACTAACTACTATTACCCATTAGCTAGGGTCGTAGAACTAGTTCTGGTGTCAATAATCTCACTTCCCAAGAATATAAAAACGTAGCTATCATAAAATCATTTTTTTAACATAAACCATTTTCTCATTTCATTCATAAGCATGATCCATCGTTTATATAGAGAAACATAAAATAATCATATGCTTGATCCTATTTTCATGCATCGAAAATAATGAAGTAAAATATTCATTCATTTAGAAACATACATATATACATAGATCTGAAAACAAGCAAAGTGTGTGAGATTCTACTTACCTCATTCCGATTTCACCACCTAGTTTTTCTCTCTAAATAATTAACGGCCTATTCAAAATAATTTCAACATAATAACAATTAATCAACCCATTTGAGACTACTTATACCAAAACAATTAAGTTAAACAATAATTAACTAAAGTAACTAATTCTAGCAACCTGCGCTTCTTTCACTAAAATGATCATATCTTGAGATATCCAACTCAAAATTAAAATCTTTTTAATGCGTTAGAAATTAGACTCGTTAAGCTTTCTAATTATATATGGCCCACCTCGTAATTCCATATAAATTAATTACAATAAAATTTTAAATCCACGTCATATATTGCTGCTAGACAGCTCATATACCTTCTAATAAAAATTACATATTTATTCATAAGAGACTCCAAATTCAATTCCGCTTATTTCATTAGAAAGTAGACTTAATAACCTTTTTAAACATGTATGGCTCAATTCTTAATTCCTTGTATAAAATTTAAGACAATTTTCATAATTCAACCCTGATGATGCTACCATAAAACCTGCATATCCTTAAGTAAAAAATTAGGCAACTCTTCATAAAAAACTCAGATTCAACTTCTGTTTGTTTCATTAGAAAGTAGATTCAACATGCTTTCCAACAATATATAATAATCATAGCAATAATTGATCCATTAATATAGATTATATTTTAATTCACTATTACAAATCATAACATCTCATCCAAAAATAAAATTTTTCCTTCAATCTTTAAAAACTCAAATCCCCACTTTTAGCCTTTAAACTCCATTCAATAATCATCAATAAATTTTAAAAACATGAAATAAATAAAGCTCAGTAATTAACCCAAATAGATTATGAAGATTAATTAAAGTTTTCATAATTTTCTTAACTTTTCTCTCAAAACTTTAACTCCATATAATAGTAATCAACATGATATTTTTTCTTAAATAAAAATAGAGATATACTCACCTTTAAGGGATTAACTTGATTGTAGCCTCTGATTTTGAATCTCCAACTTGATTTTTCATGCTCACTAACCCTAAGAAAAATGAAAAAGAAGAACTCTTATTTCCTTTCTGTTTCTCGATAGCTAAGTTTTCTTTCATTTAATACCTCGACCTTTTTTTTTTTACTAATTAATCTCTTAATAAATTGATAGGCTTTGATATTAGTCTAACCCAATTATTATTTGGGCTGGGGTATCATAAGTTATAATTGGAGAATTGATTGAATTAAGTATTCTCTGCACTCAAGAAACTCCCTCTACTAGGCCTACCATGCTTGATCCTGCTAATGACCTAGATCGCTTTCAAAGATACCTTATCGGGGACACTACTATGATATTCACCTCTCCTCTATGAATATCTTTTTCCACTATCGGTGTTGACTAACAACTTTTCAAATTGTACATAGATTGAATTTTACTTTTGGCCTTTTGGAATGTTTGATTTAGAATCTGTGACATCACAACCTGAGATTACGAATACACGTTATAATATATAAATAGAAACTTAAATATAAATTTATGAAGAAAATCATGAGATTTTTTAATCAAAGTGGATAATACTTTACAAATTAGATGTGGATTTTCACAAATAATATTAAAGCAATCAAACGAGAACTAAGTATTACATAATGGGAGTTACCTCTAAAATCTCAAGAGAGCTAAATGCTAAACGGTAGGAGACATCTCTAAAATCTCAACTTTTAGTGTAATTATGGTTTTTTGATTATGTGTGTTTGATTTTGATTCTATGGTTCTGTGTACGTGGTTTTGTAGTTCTGTTTATATTTTATGTTGGTGAAATTTTGTCTATATAAAGTTTGTGACATCCAACTTTTATATCGAGAGATTTTGAAGACCTATTATAATATATAAATAAAGATTTAAAACTAAACTTTTGAAGTGCTTTTTATAAAAAAAAATTATAAAATTTTTTAGTTAAAGTGGATAATAAATACGAATTTATAGAATCAATTAGAAAATGGAGCAAAGATGCTTTTGAGAATCATATATGATAACTATAACATTAACTATAGGTTTTTCTACATTTCTAATAAGGATATGGCCTTGTTAATACATTATTTGACAACTTTTTTATTTTCCTACATAAGATAGAGTAGAAATTCAAAAAATAAGATGGAAAAAATAAAGGGAAAAACAAACCTGGGAGTTGCTTAATATTAGAGTCAAGCAATCATACATCACAAGCTATGGAAAATGAGAAACCCCACTATCCTTATGACCTTTTTTGTAAAAAAAAAAAAAAAAAAAAAACCTCTGTAATTGTTTTGAAAGACTAACAAGTAAAGTCCAAACCAATCCAAGCAGGGGCTTCTTTACTTTTCAGGTATAGAAAGCATAAGGAAGCTACTTAGCTACATTCAATTAGACTTGAACTGATACCAAAAAGATATATTAATGTTTGGTTTCACAAAGTCACTACATTTACTATCCATATCAGTTAGAAAAAATTCAAAAATAGCCATAGAGATCGAACGAAACACAAGATGATTGATCCATTGCCCTCTCTCCTATGATATTTTTTTTCTTAAAAAAATCAAATGTTGAAATGAAGAAAATGTTATATATATATATATCAGACTTGGAATAAATTATATATATATATAACATGGATTGTAAATGTTTGTAGTTTTGGTCCGTTTTCATTCGAAGGTCTCACTATTTTATCCCACAAAAGACATCTCACAAGTTTAGGTTTAAATCTCTATATATATATTTAGGTTTAGATATCAACATATATATCATTTTTTATCCACACATTCTTTCAATATGAGATTAAAGGCGTTATAATCTCCCTACCTTTAAAACTTGACATCATTGTTAAGTCGAGTCCAACCACAGGACTAAGATCACACCAAATGTTGGGATTCTAGAGGTGACTCCCCACTGTATAGCACTTAGTGACTCCTATAGTGTAGCACTTATTTTTCGTTGACTGGTGACCATTCTGATATCATTTGTCATGAGTCAAGACTTAAGCTCCAAGCTCGTACGGCTTCAGGACCCAGACATGGACTCATCTTGCGTCTCAGATTAGCTTAACTATCACGATTCACACTAACTTATAAGATATTATCTGCTTCGACCCATTGGACCTTACGATTTTATCCCACAAAAAGAGTCTCATAAGTTGAAGATGGTGTGAACCCTTATATCCTATGACTAACTCTAGTACACAGTCGATGTGGGATTCATGGCTCCTCTTTAGGATCGTGACATCTTTTCTCACTCCAACGAAGGCTTACCATCTTCAGTGGCACATCGTTAGTATCTCTAGAGCTAGCTTTGATAACACTTTATATCACACCCCCAGATCAAGACATAACACGACTATATTACCTTGAAATAAAATCTCAAAGCAATATGAAACCTAATTCATAACCATTGAAAAATTCTCAAATAAAATAAGGTTCTCAATAACTTTTAATATCTGTAAAATAACTAAATAACAAGTCTCAAAAGATTTAATGTCGAGTATTATAATTAAAAAATAATAATACTTTATAAAATCATATTCTCTAAGTAGTTCTCTAATGTTTGATTCTTCTAGCTCCTCATAAAACTAATCATATTTATCATCCATATCATCTCTAAAAGAAAAAAAATGGAGAATGAGTAAACCACAGCTTAGCAAGTATAGGCTTACACACTTAGTGGATCAAATATCATTTTCATATGTACTATATACATCATTCTAAAAAACATTCATCAACTTATAATGTCAAAAATAATTCAAAAATTAGCATTTTGTCAAGCATTTCATAGATTATAAATCAATATAAAAATATGCCACCAAATCATAGATTAATTTGTAAAAATCATCATAAATCATTATTATCATTCGTTTATCGTTAGCTACGGTCACTGCTATATTATAATCCGTTTACCAAGGCTTTATGCTAACTATTGTAACCCGTTAGCAAGGCTGTATGATCATGTCTATGCTAATTACTATTACCCGTTAGCTAGGGCCATAGAACTAGTTCTAGTATCGATGATCCCACTTTCCAATGATGTAAAAACTTAGTTATCTTAAAATCATTCTTTACACATAAATCATTTTCACATTTCATTTATAAGCCTGACATATCGTTTATATAGCAAAAATACAAAATAATCATATGTTTGATCCTATTTTCATATATAAAAAATAAAGAAATAAAACATTTACTCATTTAAAAACATACATATATGCATAAGTTTGAAAACAAGTGTGAGAGATTTTACTTACCTCCTTCTGATTCCACCACTTAGTTTTTTTTTCCTAAATAATTAATGGCCTATTCAGGATAATTTCAACATAATAGTAATTAATTAACCTATTTGAGACCATTTATACCAAATCAATTAAGTTAAACAAGAATTAACTCAAGTAACTAATTTTGGTGACCTACGCTACTTTCACTAAAATGACCATATCTCAAGATATCCAACTCAGAATTAAAATATTTTTAATGCGTTAGAAACTAGGCTCGATAATATTTCTAACCATATATGACCCATCTCATGATTCCTTGTTGATTAATTGTAATAAATTTTGCAATCCATGTCATATGTTGCTACCTGATAGCTTATATATCTTCTAATAAAAATTAAATATTTATTCATAGGAAACTTCAAATTCAATTCTGCTTATTTCATTGGAAAGTAGATTTAATAAGCTTTCCAAACATATATAGCTTAATATATAAATTCTTGTATAAAAATTAAAAGGAATTTCAAAATTCCTCCCTACTACTGCTACTAAGTAGTCTGCACATCCTTAAGTAAATATTAAATTACTCTTCATAAAAAACTCAGAATTGACTTCTGTTTATTTCATTAGAAAGTAAATTCAGCAAGCTTTTCAACGATAAATAATAATTATAGCAGTATTTAATCATTTGATATAAAATATTACCTTAATCCATCACTGCAAATACCAAGGTTCATATCATGGTTCATACGAAACAAAAAGTTTCTTTTTTATCCCCATCAAATTTTTGTTTCCTATTTTTACAGTAATAAAATCACATTACCAAACTTTTTCAACACTTAATTAGACCCCAATTAAAGTTTAAATTATTTTCCCAAACTAATGTTGAAGAGGGATAATGGAAACCCTAAAATTTTAAGGTTTCTCGATTATAAATTACACCTCAAGACTTAATAATCAACATTCCAAAATTGAAAAAATTTATTTACTCACTTTTAATAGACAATTCTCCTTGCAGATTTTGTTATTACCCTTCACTTGAAATGTTTTGATTTTTCTTTTCTGTATAAGAAACAAAGGAGAAATAAGCTTGTATTTTTCTTTAGATTAGTCGTCGATCAAAAACTATAGAATAAGTTAACCCTATTAAAAAAATTAGGTTATTTATCAATAGGTCCTCTACATTTTCTCATTCTTTATTAAAAAGTCCCTCCACTTATAAAAATACGTTAAATAGTCTTTTTTTTACAGGTATTATATTCTCCCGAACTTATAAAAAGTTTCATCCTTGAAACTTGATTTACCTTCATTTTCGAATAACTGAGAATGTCGTTTCTTTATATCATTTTTCATTTCCCAATTTGTTTCTTTTGGTGTATGATTGCTCCATTGAACTTTTATAAAGGGAATAGTTCTGTTCCTCAAGACCTACTCTTTCTGATTAACTATTCGGATAGGATATTTCAAGTATGTTAAATTTTTTAAAACTTTTAAAGGTTTATACTGTACCACATGGCTTGGGTCAGAGACATATTTTCTCAACATGGACACATGAACAACATTGTACACCCCAGATAGCTGAGGTGGCAAGGCTATCCTATATGTAACTTTTTCCACCTTATCGAGAATCTCAAATGATCTTATATAATGTGGGCTTAACTTTTTTCACTTTCTAAACCATATAACACCTTTTGTAAGTGACACCTTTAAAAAGACATGATCCCCTTATTGAAATTTGAATCCCTTTTTCTTCTTGTTTGTTTAACTCTTTTGATGATCTTGTGCTGTTTTAAGTCCTAATCACCTTAATCTTTTTCATAGTCAATTGCACCATTTTTTACCCCAAAAATTTTCTCTCCCCAACATCATCCCAACATAAAAAGAATCTATATTTCTTATCATACAAGGCTTCAAAAAGAGCCATCCTAATGCTGGATTGATAACTGTTATTATAAGCGAACTTCGCTAAAGGTAAGTAATCATCCTAATTACCTTTTAGATCAATAATACATGCTTGAAGCATATCTTTCAAAATCTAATTCATTATCTCCATTTACCTATGCATCTGAAGGTGAAAGGCTGTACTCAATTTCAAATTTGTCTCCATAACCTGCTGAAAGCTTACCCAAAATTTAGAGACAAATCTAAAATCTCTATCTGACATAATACTCACTGAAACTCTATGCAATTGGATAATTTTATCTATGTACAATTATGCTAGTTTATCAAGTGGAGTAGTCAAATGATAGGTAAAAAATAAGCTGATTTAGTTAGTCTATCAACAACTACCCACAATGCATTATTCCTTTTCAATGACTTAGGTAATTCTATCATGAAATCTATAAAGATATGCTCCCACTTCCATTTTGGTATCTCCAAAAATTACAATAACCCTAATGGTCTTTGGTGTTCAACCTTAACTTGTTGACATACTAAACATTGGGACACAAACAGAGCTATTTCACATTTCATGTTATTCCACCAAAAACTTTCTTTCAAATCCTTGTACATCTTAGTGCCTTCAAGATGTATAGTGAATTAAAACTCATGTGCTTTCTCTAAGATCTCTTATTTTAGCTCAAAATCATTTGGTACACATAATCTGTTCCCAAAGCGAATATGCCATCCTCGTGAAGCTTAAACTCTAATCGTAAACCATTTTGCATATCTTCTTTGATTTTGTATAACTCACTATCTAATTTTTGTGCTAATTTTATCTTTTTGATCAAAGTTGGTTGAACCAACAAACTAGCCATAACAACCCCCTTTCCCTATATATTCACCTCGATTTGCTACGCATCAAGTTCTTTCAATAATTTTAGTTGTGAAGTAATCAAAGCAGCCATACTCCGAGTGGACTTTCTACAAAAGCATCAGCGACTACATTAGCTTTGCTTAGATGATAATTAATGGTCAAATCATAATCTTTTATTAGTTTCAACCATCTCTTTTGTCTCATGTTCAACTCTTTTTGTGTGAACAAATACTTTAAACTCTTATGATCTGTATAAATTGTACAAAGTTCCCCTACAAATAGTGTCTCCATATTTTCAAAGTAAACATAATGGTGGCCAACTCTAAGTCATGATTCAGATAATTCTATTTGTAGGGTTTTAATTACTTAGAAGCATAAGTAATTATCCTATCATTATGCATTAATACATAACCCAACATTTTCTTGGAAGCATCACTATAAACGGTAAAATTACCAATATTAGAAGGTAGGGTAAGGACAGGTGTTGACACCAATCGTTGCTTTAACTTTTGAAAACTCTATTTACATTTTTTAGTCCATTCAAATTTCGCTCGCTTTTGAGTTAAACGAGTCAATGGCACAGCAATTTGAGAAAACCCATCAACAAATCTTCTATAATAACTTGCCAAGCCTATAAAACTTCTTACTTTTGTCACATTTATCGGGCGAGGTCAATTCACCACTGTCTCAATCTTTTTCGGATCAACTGAAATTTCATCTTTAGAAACAATATGGCCGAGGAAAGTAACACTTGTTAACCATAATTCACATTTGCTAAACTTTGCAAAGAGTTATTTATCTCACAAGGATTATAATACAATCCTCAAATGTTTATTATGTTCTCATCACTCTTAGAATAAACTAAAATGTCATCAATAAAAATAACAGCAAACTGATCCAAAAATTGTTTAAAGATTCTATTCATCAAGTCCATAAATGTAGCAAGTGCATTTGTTAATCTAAAAGGCATAACCAAAAATTCATAATGGCCATACCTAGTTCGTAAAGCAGTCTTGGGTACATCACCTGCCTTAATATTCAACTGATGATATCTAGACTGTAAATCAATCTTTGAAAAGACCTTTGCTCTTTGTAACTGATCAAACAAGTCATAGATTCGAAGAAAATAACATTTGTTCTTCATAGTTACTTTATTTAACTCCTTATAATCAATGCATAAGTGCAAACTCCCATATTTCTGTTTAACAAACAACACAGGAGCTCCCTAGGGTGACACACTAGGACGAATTAACTTTTTCTCTAACAGTTCTTAAAGTTATACCTTTAATTCATGTAACTCAGATGTAGCCATATGATAAAAATGCTTAGATATTGGTCCAATTCCAAGGATAAGATCGATTTCAAATTCAATTTCTCAATTAAGAGGTAGGCCAAGCAAGTCCTCAGGAAAGACATCAAAAAAATTTCTAACAATCGAAATATCTTCTAATCATGAGCTTACATTCATTTGAGTGTTTTTCACATAGGTGAGGTAGCCTTGACACCCTTTTTTTAATGATTGCATGGCACTTGAGATCAACACAATCCGACACGAAAGACTCAAATGATCACTTTTATATACAAGTTCTAATTATCCTGGACACTAAAATATTACTCTCTTTCCATAGCAATCAATAAATGCATGATGTATAGACAATCAATTCATCCCTAAAATCACATCAAATTCTAGCATCTTTAATTATATTAAGTTCGCTAGTAGTTCACAACCCCTTATATGTATAACACAATTTTTATAAATAGTATCAGCACATAATTTTTTTTTTTAGGAGTAGCAACATATGAAAGCTCTATTCAATTTCTCAGGTTCAATACTCAAAGATATAGCAAACTTGACAGATACAAAGCTATGAGAGCCACCGAAATCAAATAGAACATTGAAATTGACATCATTAATGAGAATAGTACCTATCACCACATTGTCACTTGCATTAGCATCTTGGCAAGTTAAAGTGAAAACTCGAGCATTTTCTTTTTGTGGTTATTCCCCTAGTTTAGCTTTAAAAGCATCATTATTCTTGTTTGGGCAATCTCGAGCAATATGCCCATATTTTTCACATTCAAAACAAACTCCTGCTTTCTTAAGACATGGTTTGAAATGAAACCGCTCATAAAAATCACATTTCTCGAGCTTAATGTCAGATTTCATCCCCCATTTTTTACCTATGTTTCCTCTTATGTTTTTTTGGCCATTACTCTAATCTCCATCAAACCTCGGGCATTTCTTATCACCCCTCTCTTGCTCATATCTTTTCATGTTTGACTCAACCTTTAATGCTTGTTGTAACACATCTTTGTAACTATCAATTATGTGAGAAGACAAATAAGACTGAATACTTGACTTCAACCCATGCTCGAATTATATCACCTTATTTTTATCTGAGTCACTGATACGAGTGCAAAAACGTCCCAACTCGTTAAACTTGTTGGCATACTTCAGCACAGATATATCATGCTTTTGCTATAACTGTAAAAACTCATTCTTCTTCTTTACTTTCAGTAACTCTGAAAAATATTGATCAAAAAATTTTTTTTTAAACTTTTTCCAAGTCAGAGGCTTGCATGAATCTTCAAATGTGGGATTTATATTATCTCACCAATACTCAGCATTTCCCCTTAGTTGAATGACAGCCAAACCCAACTTCAAATCTTCAGAGATTCGCATCGCCTTAAATAATTTTTTTAACTCTTTAACCTAAGCTTCTACAACCAAAGGATTAGGGCTGCCTTCAAACTGAGGTGGGTTAACCCTCCGAAATTGTTTATAAGTTGTCTCACATTGTTGCAAATTTTCTTGCATATGTTGCTATTGTTATATCAAATTAGATACCACCTTACACACCCCAACTAAATTATTTTGCATCACAAAAGCAATATGAGCATTTCCAATATTAATTTGCTCATCTCGAACATTGGTATTTTCATATTCATCATATTTTCCTATCAGTTCTTTTACTTCGACCAGTAAGGTCTACCAATGTCTCATTTTAACCACTCATTATCACCTAAATTAGTACCAGCAAAAATAGTTCATAAATGATCAAAATGAAATAATTTAATCTTATTAGCGTAAATGCTAAGAATACTTAAGTTCTACACTAACTATAACTCAACGCCTTACAAATTTAGGTTTAAATCTTTACATATATCTTTAGGTTTATATTGCTACATATCTATCATTCTTTGTCTACACTTTTTTTTTAATGTGAGATTTTGGATGTTACAATCTCTCCATCTTTAAAACTTGACATCTCTGTCAAGTCGAATCCAACCACAAGACCAAGATTACATCAAATGTTGAGATTTAAAAGGTTGGGTTACTCACTATGTAGCACTTAGTGACTATTATGGTCCTACCGTGTAGTACTTAGTGACTCCTACGATGTAGCACTTAGTTCTCATCTATTAGTGACCACTTTTATACTATTTGTGGAGATCTACACGCAACCTACGAGGTATTATCTATTTTCACCTGAAAGACTCATTATTTTATCTCATAAAAAGCACATTACAAGTTTAAATTTAAATCTTTATATATATGTTCGAATTTAATTCTCTACATATATATATATATTTTTATCTATATATTTTTTAAAATGAAATTAGAAGCGTTACAGTAACGATGGACGGCATTCCATGACAATGACCATATTTAGTATTTTTCACAAATTGAGGCTGCTGATATCTATTGTCTCAAAGAAAAATGAATTAATGGTAAAAAAAAAAAAAAAAGGAAGCGTGATAAAGGGAACAAGACTTTCTTGTGTCTAAATGTATGCAGCTTATAAATTATTCTCAAAATAACTACTTTCAACAAGCATCGAGTGAGAATATTATGAGCATCTGTTGATATTTCTTCCCACGATATAGCATCCTAGCGATTATAGCAAAGCAAGAATGAAAAAAAAATAATACTAGTAAGGCAGGAAGAGGACTGACACTTAGACAAGCCCAATTAATTAAAGATAAAAGCAACAGGAATTGTGGTCTGGCACAACCCCAATTCCACTTTTAAAATGCAATGGCATGGCTCCACCTTTCATCAGCAACATATCTGATCAACTGCAGGTCGTTGCTAAGAAATAATCAGGTTGGCTAGTAGAGAAGTTATTGTTGATGTTAGTTTAAAAGATGACCTATTTTATATTAAATAAAAAAATTATATATATTATTTAAATAATTAAATTAAGTGTTGAAATAAATAAAATCATTTGAGTTTGTTAAAAAAATTTTTAGTGAGTCAAATAATTTTTAAAGTTAAAGATTGAACATTTGGACTTATTTAATAAATAAATTTATTTTTTATTTAAATTTTTTTTAAAATTTTGAAAATTAGTAAAATATTATTTTATTTAAAGGTAAAAAATTAGACATTTGGGCTAATTTGATAAAAAGATTTATTTTTATTTAAATCTTTTACTTTTTTGAAATTAAAAAATAAATAAAATATTATTTTATTTTGAATAAATATACTTAAATAAAAAAACATGATTGTCTGAATATGTTTGAGCAAAAAAAATATAATTATCCAAATAAATTTATTTAAACAAAAATATGATTACACAAATTATCATAATTTTTTAAATAAAAATTTTGTGACCATTGATTTATTATAAATAAATATTTTTACTTCATCAATTTCATTAATTCTGATTTGACAAATCTATTACAAGAGCTACAAACCATTCATTCACTCATGAAATTTCAGCAAGGTAAGTCAAGGGAAAGAGTTGGATTAAATCAGGAAAATAAATCGTATGAAGCACACAAACCACTCATGCAATGCAAGATTTTTAGTGCACCACAAGGGTCACGTGTGTATGCTTTCTCCGACATTATGATAGCAGCATCAGCAATTGCATTACTCGGGCATGCATCATCAACTCAAGGTTTTGACGAATTTGCTCGACAGCTCTGAGTGCACTGCCACTGCCACCAAGACTGTCGAACAAGTGAAAAAGAGAGGAAGAAGTAATGTTATTCAACTGGCAGAGCAATGTCAAAACTCTGATTCAAATAATCAAGCAAAAATCTAGCATCCCACTTCAAAATTCATTGAATACGCTTATGCTAAACAGGTTTAGAAACCAAGTTTTTCTGACACATAATAGATTGATAGAAATATTCATTTTCTAACTAATATGACCGAGGGCCCGTTCGCCAGCCTTCGGCATAGTGTGGTTGGTCTCATTTTGGTCCAATCCCAACCAAGCCAGAAGCCTCCATTGGGTTACTCAGGCCCTCATGGCTTAGTTGGACCAGGCCCTACTGCTCTAGACCTCTAGTGGCTGCCCCAAAAATGCCATTACTGGAAAAGTCCAATGAGCCCAACACGCTGGATTTGCATTCACTGTACTTTTCCATTTATGCCATTGCTTTTTATTTCTATTTTTCATTTTCACCCTTCAAATTTCAATCTTCCCATTTTGTCTACGCTTTTAGTTATTTTTCCTTAATTTTTTATACTTGACAAATAAATATAATTATAATAAAAATTTTGGTATATAAGTTCCTTATTATTTTATCATTTCAAAAAAAAATTATTTTTACTAACTAATATATCAAAAATTATAAATCTCTATATCAAATTAATAATTTTATTATTATCATTATTTTTAATTTCATTATAAATAATTTTACTTTGCGTCTGAGTGAATTGAACCCATAGCTTCACCCGTCACATTCCCTTATGCCTTTTTGTATACCATTTATCCTCTATGAATGATGATGTACCATATTGATTTAAATTTACAGTGTATTTCTAAATAATATGGCTTGTGATAAAATTGGCAGGTAGAATCTTTAAAATTTTAAACTTTGTATTTATGAATTTTTTTCATATCAAAAATAGCAAAAAATAAAGACTAAAATGTATGCTCAAATAATATTAGAAACTAGAGGTCACAATTGGATAATACAAATAATTTTGATCCAAGTTGAAAAAACTTAAATAATTTTGGATCGAATCATTTTTAATTTGAATTAATTTAAATTTAAATCATTCAATTTTTATTTAGATTATTTTTTATTAGAGTCATTTGAATTTAACAATTACATTAATTGAATTTAAATCATTTCATATTCAAGTAGTTAGCTTTAAATTTAAATCTAATTTAGAAAAAAATCATTTAAACAAATCAAATTTTATCAATCAAAATTATGTATTTGAAATCATGTTTTCATCAACTTGCGTTATACCTCCAATTTCAATTTTTGATGTCATAAAAATAAAATTTTCAAACAGTCATTTCATCTTACATAAAAGACAAAAATATATATATGAATTTAAAAGTCATTTACTAATTTAGAATTATTTTGTGTAAAAAATTAACAATTTAGTTTCGAAAAATTGATATTTAATTTTCATTTTCATTGCATTAATTATTGTTAGTAATTCAATTTCTAAAAATTTCAAACCTAAATCCATATGTTCTTTTTTTTATGTTAAAAGGACACTAATAAATTTACTCAATGAGTTAGCAAAGTTAGAACGTCAGGTTAGGGTCCAAAAGTCTGATAGAAATGATTCACAGACTCTCTTTCTAATTCTTTATCATTAATGAATTTGTTATTATTAGTCAATCATAAGTTTGAAAGTAGAAATTAGGTTATTGCTATAGTGAATGATCTTTGTAAAATAGGCAATAGAAGGTGCTATTAAGTTGACAAGGATGATGAAGAAAGCGGTTCTCAGCCAAACATTGTTTTGTAACATACAGCACCATCATTGACAGTGTTTGTAAGGACAACGTCCCTGTAACCGAGGCGTAATATGAACCGCTTTTCGGAAATGACATGTAAAGGCAAGATGGATGAAGCTAGAAAATTAAGTTCTTTTTTTTTTTTATTGCTAGGGGCTGTGCAGCTACGCCATCACGGTCAATGGATATTGTAAATGCCCAAAAGGATAGATAAGGCAGTGGAACTCTTTTCATGAAATGTCTCAAAAGCAATCAAATAAATACAATTTTAGCAACTCTTTTCTGGCCTTTCGCACTTGGGTTGAAAATCCACTCAAGGCTGCAATCTCTATTCTCTACTAGCTATAATAGGATAGATTGAAAAAGCATGCTAGTCCCTCTATAAAACATTGAACCTATTGAAATTTCCCTCACCAAAAATCTATTTCCACCTTCACTTAGAACAACTTGTCACTCTCAACCGCTTCAGCAGAAATCGTAGCCCCTTCTGGACGCCTTGGTTGCCTCACAAAGGGAAATTTCTTCTGCACTTGCCTGGGAGGCATAGCCATCAATATATTCACCATGGCATTCGTTAGATTATTATTTTTAATTCTTCTACTCCGAGATTTGGTTTCTGTATCTGGCAATAGCGATCCAGCCTATCATCGTCATCTTCACCATTCTTTCCTTAAAGACAAGGCTGCTCTTCTAGCATTTAAAGAGTCCATATTAGTTGATCCAAATTCCAAACTTACAAACTGGGAAGAGGTTGTTCCTGTTTGCAACTTCACTGGTGTCACATGCAACAAGCGACAGCGCCGTGTGATACAAATCGACCTGTCTAGCTCTGGACTTGTGGGGAAGATTTCACCCTTCCTTTCAAACCTCACTGGCCTTCTACTCCTAAACCTTGATGACAACCACTTCTTCGGCACCATTCCGCCTGAACTTTCCTCCCTCCGACTTCTCCAAACTCTCATCCTAAATACAAATAGCTTAAATGGTCCAATACCAGACAGTTTCGCCCTCCTCACCAACCTCACTTTATTTGAAGTTATGGAAAACAATTTAACAGGTCCCCTGCCGCCTTCTTTTTTCTCAAACTGCACACAGTTACAAGTTATAGATCTCTCTTTCAACCACATCAGAGGTCAAATTCCAGCAGAAATCGGAAATTGTCCAAGTTTATGGACTATCAATTTATACAACAATCAATTTACAGGGCAACTTCCTGCCTCCTTAACCAATATTACACTGTATGTTCTAGATGTGGAGTACAATCTTCTATCTGGTGAACTTCCTACAGACATAGTACAGAAGCTGCCTACGCTCATCTTTCTTCATTTATCCTATAACAACATGACAAGTCATGATAATAACACCAATCTCTATCCATTCTTCGCCACATTGGGAAATTGTACTAATTTAATGGAGCTTGAATTGGCTGGAATGGGCCTTGGAGGAACATTACCCAGCACCATCGGCCATCCTAGACTAAAGCGTCTAGAATTGCAAGAAAATCACATCTTTGGGTCGATTCCCCCAGAAATAGGAAATCTTTCAAATATTACAATGCTGAACTTGGCATCCAATTTTCTAAATGGAACAATCCCGGGAGAAGTCAGTCTGTTGTTACATTTGGAGCAGTTTTTTTTGTCCCACAACTTTTTCAGCATCAGAATTCCTGTAGCATGAGGGAAACTCCCTTCTCTTGGTCAGCTAGATCTATCAAACAACAAATTCTCCGGAGAAATTCCATCCAGCCTGGGAGATTTAGTTGCAATTCGATATTTGTTTCTCAATAACAACCTCCTTTCAGGGACAATACCACCAAAACTACTCAAATGTACAAATCTTGACGTGCTTGATCTGTCCCACAATAGATTAACAGGGAGGATCCCTTCAGAGATAGCAGACCTACGTGAAATCACACGATTTATAAAATTTTCACACAATCTTCTCCAAGGTCCTTTGCCAATTGCGCTCAGCAAGCTCGAAAATGTTCAAGAAATGGATCTTTCGTCAAACAACTTCAGTGGGAATATCTTCCCCCAAACATCAAGTTGCATCTCAGTGATGATGATAAATTTCTCACACAATTCCCTTGAAGGGCAGCTTCCAGATTCTCTAGGTGATCTGTGGAACCTCCAATCATTTGATGTTTCAAGCAACAATATAGCTGGAAAGATACCAACGAGCCTGAGCAAAATTAACCTCACATTTCTGAATCTTTCCTTTAACAACTTTGAAGGAATGATTCCCTCTGGTGGCATATTCCATTCAGCCACAAAAATGTCATTCTTAGGCAATCCGCGTCTATGTGGAGCAGCTTCTAGTAGGCCGATATGGCCTCAAAAGAAACACTGGTTTCGATCACATATGTTCTTGATTATTCTTATCATAGTTATAGTTGTTCCAGTGCTCTTATCAGCACTAGGCTGTGTGATTGGAATCCACCGCATTAAACTAAAGGTTTCTTCCAGGAAAACTGAAAGATCAAGAAAACCTCCAACACAAGAAATAATGCACAATTTCCCCAGAATCACTTGCAAAGAACTGTCAGAAGCCGCTGGAGGATTTGATACCCAGAATCTAATTGGGACAGGGAGCTATGGACGTGTTTACAGAGGAGTTCTTAAAGATGGGACAAGCATTGCTGTGAAGGTGTTACATTTGCAGTCTGAAAATTCAGCCAAAAGTTTCAACAGAGAATGCCAAGTTTTGAAGATTATTAGGCACCGAAACCTTATCCGAATTATAACAGTGTGTAGTTTACCCGATTTTAAGGCTTTGGTTTTTCCTTATATGGCAAAGGGAAGCTTGGATAGCCGTCTCTATCCCCAATCTGAGTCAGGTTTGAGTTCAAGCTCTTCAGATTTGAGTCTAATTCAGAGAGTTAGCATTTGCAGTGACATTGCTGAAGGGATGGCCTATCTGCATCACCATTCCCCGGTTAGAGTCATACACCGTGATCTAAAGCCTAGCAATGTTCTTCTAAATGATGATATGACAGCCTTGGTTTCGGACTATGGGATTGTGAGGCTGGTTACGACAGTAGGAGCTGACAATGGAGGTGGGGCTATTGAAAGCATGGGAAATTCTACTGCAAATATGTTAGCCGGGTCCATTGGTTATATTGCACCAGGTAATCCTCCTTTTTGTCTATAGTGCATCATCATTTGTATCCTCTGACATGAACAAATTTAAGTCATTTCCAGTAATGTAAACAAATTGTATCTTTACCCCAAATTTTCAAATCATTTCATCATAAAACTACAACAAAAACATCAAAATGGCACACTCATAAGTTGCGTATGCCTTGATAAGCCTTGGTTCATGCCAAATTATCACTTTTACACATGATTCACTTATCAGTGTCAGAGTTATTGCTGCCATTGGACTTTCATTCTGTTTTTTTTTTTTTTTTTTTTGGCAGAAAAACGTTTCAGTATTTTTAGGGAGATTTGCTTCTTTTTTCTTTAATGATGCCTTAAATTCAAAACAATACATATTAAATCAATCAACTTTATGCTGCAGAGTATGGATTTGGATCTAATATATCTATCAAGGGAGATGTATACAGCTTTGGAATTGTAGTTCTTGAGATGGTGACTAGAAAACGACCAACTGATGACATGTTTGTTGGTGGTTTAAGTCTGCACAGATGGGTGAAGAGTAACTGCCATGGAAGGGTAGAAAAAGTGGTTGACTCATCTCTGATCAGAGCTTCGAAGGATCAATCCCCAAAAGTGAAAAGAATGTGGGAAGTTGCAATTAGAGAATTGATCGAATTAGGTATTCTGTGCACTCAGGAATCTCCCTCTACTAGGCCTACCATGCTTGATGTTGCTGATGACCTGGCTCGCCTTAAAAGATACCTTAGTGGGGATACTACTACGACATTCGCCTCATCTCTGGGAATATCTTCTTCCACTCTAGGTGATGACTAACAGCTTCTCAAATTGTACTAGACTGAATTTTACTATTGCCCTTTTGGAAAGTTTGACTTGGAATCAATCAGAAAAGAGAGCAAAGATGCTTTGAGAACTATATCTGATAACTATAACACTAACTATAGGTTTTTTTTACATTTCTATGCTGCATATTTGTACATTATTGTCCCTGTTAATAGTAATAGTAAGTTGGAAATTGAGGTTCAAACAGCTGTGAAAAATTTTTTGGTAAATGTCAAATAAAAAAAGACATCAGAAGCTATATTTAATCCGAGGTACAATCTATATTCATACCCAGCTGAAATGCCTTAGGACAGCTTCTTTACTTTCCTACAGGTAAAATCTATATGGTAGAGCAGAATTCAAAAAAATAAGAAGGGAAAAAGGAAAAAAAAAAAAAAAGAATCTTGTGACTTGCTTAGCATTTGAGTCAAGTAATCATACATCCCAAGCTATGGAAAACGAGAAACTCCCCTATCCATATTCTCAAGCTGTTGCCTCCTTTGTTCAAAAGAAAAGGAGAAACCCCGGAACTGTTTTGAAAGACTAGCGAATAAAGTCTAAACCATCCAGGCAGAGCCTCTTTTACTTGTCATGTATAGAAGGCATGAGGAAGCTACTTAGCTACATTCAATCAGACGTCAACTGATACCAGAAAGATATATTAACGTTTGGTTTCACATATTAACCACATTTACAATCCATATCAGTGAGAAAAAATTCAAAAATAGCCACAGAAATTGAATGAAACACAAGATGATTGATCCATTTCCCTCTCTCCTGTGATATTCCTTTTCTTAATATTAATAAAAGAAAGGAAAAGAAAAGAAAGTAAAGTAAAGGAAAAAGAAAATTTTTTAAAAAATATATACATGTACTTTTTATTTGGATAATTAAATTTAATAAAGGAAAAAAAAAGAATTTTAATAATTATTATTTGGATAAATAGTGAAAAAAAAATGACATAATATAATAATTTTTTCAATTATAATATTTCATTGATTATGATTTTAGACTATCTCTGGATATAATAGTCTTTTAAAAAAATAAAATTTTTTCAACTTTTCTTTTTTTAATTTTTCCCTCAAATTAGAGTATTAAAAAAGTAAGGATTGCAAAAAAGAATAAAAAGTTATTAAATTTTCTTTTTTTTTTCTTTCAAATTAAAAGTTTATCTAATCAAAAAAATAAAGATTTTGTGTTTCCATTACTATATTTTATTTTCCTTTCCTTTTCTTCCCCTCCCCTTAATTCAAACATAGTATTAAAAAAAAAAACAATCAGATGTTGAAAATGAAGAAAATATTATGGTGTGACTGTATTGTAAGTGGACCTCCCACCAAGACTTGGAATGAATTTTATATATATATATATATATATATATATATATATATAAATATAAATGTTAGTAGTGGTGGATGGCATTCCATGACAATGACGATATTTAGTAGTTTTCACAAATTGAGGCTGCTGATATCTATTGTCTCAAAGAAAAATGAATTAATGGTAAAAAAACGGAAGTGTGATTAGGGAACAAGAATTTCTTGTATCTAAATGTATGCAGCTTATAAATTATACTCAAAATAACTACTTTCTACAAGCATCATGTGAGAATATTATGAGCATCTGTTGATATGTTATAGCATCCTAATGATTATAGTAAAGCAAGAATGAAATAAAAATAATACTATTAAGGGAGGAAGAGGACTGACACTTGAACAAGCCCAAATAATTAAAGATAAAAGCAACAGAAATTGTGGTCTGACACAACCCCCAATTCCACTTTTAAAATGCAATGGCATGGCTGCACCTTTCATCAGCAACATATCTGATCAACAGCAGGTCGTTGCTCAGCAATAATCACGTTTGCAAGTGTAGCAGTCATCTCTAATTGTCAACGTAATTGATTTCATCATTTTTTTCTTGACGGTTTGTCCTTGTTACCGAATGCCAACCTAAAAGTTTTCATAGTAAAATTAATTCTGAAATTTTCTAGAACATGCTTGATCTGATAACTGAAAAACAAATACAGACTTTTTGCTAAGAATTGGATGGTTTGACATAATGAAGAAGTTCATGAGTTATCTACACAATTTAGCTTGATGTTCTGGCATATAAACAAGATATGGCAATTCTATTGCAATAGCTGCAAACCATTCATTCACTCATTAAATTTCTGGCAGGTAGGTAAAGGGAAATAGTTGGATAAAATCAGAGAAATAAATCAAATGAAGCACACTCACTATTCATGAAATGCAAGATTTTTAGTGCACCACAAGTGTCACGTGTGCATGTTTTCGTCCGACATAATGATAGCAGCATCAGCAATTGCATTACTCAAATATGCATCAACTCAAGGTTTTGAGGAATTTGCTCAACAGCTATGAGTGCAATGCCACTACCTCCAAGACTCTCGAACAAGTGAAAAGGAAAGGAAGAAGTATTGTTATTCAACTGGCAGAGCAATGCTAAAACTGTATTCAAATAATCAAGCAAAAATCCAGCATCACAGTTCAAAATTCATTGAATATGCTTATGGTAGACAGGTTTAGAAACCAAGTTTTTCTGGTACATAATAGATTGATAGAAATGTTCATTTCCTAACTAATATGACTGAGGGCCCGTTAGGCAGGCTTCAGCGTTATGCGGTTGGTCTGATTTTGGTCCAATCCCAGCCAAGCCTGCAACCTCAATTGGGCTAGCCAGGCCGCATGGCTTGCTTGGACCAGGCTCTAATGAACTAGACCCCCAGTTGCTGCCCCAAAAGTGCCATTATTGGACAAGTCCAATGAGCCCAATGCACTGGATTTGTTTTCACTGTACACTTCCATTTATGCCATCGATTTTTCTTTCTATTTTTCATTTTCACCCTTCAAATTTCAATCTTCCCATTTTGTGTACGCTTTTCGTTATTTTTCCTTAATTTTTATACTTGACAAATAAATATGTAATAATTATAATAAAAACTTTGGTATATGAGGTCATTATTACTTTATCATTTCGAAAAAAAAAAATTTTACTAATTAATATATCAAGAATTATAAATCTCTATATCAAATTATTAATTTATTATTATAATTATTTTAATTTCATCATAGTCAATTTTACTTTACGTCGAGTGAATTGAACACTTAGCTTCACCCGTCACATTCCCTTCGCTTTATTTTTTTTTTTTTTGTATACTATTTATCCTTCATGAATGATGATGTACCTTATTGATCTATTTTAAACATTGTATTTATAAATAACATGGCTTGTAATAAAATTGGCAGGTAGAATCTTTAAAATTTTAAACTTTGCATTTATGTTTTTTTCCACATCACAAACAACAAAAGATAGGAAATAAACTATATGCTCAAATAATATTAGAAACTAGAGATCACAATTGGATAATACAAGTCATTTTAATTCAAGTTGAAAGAAATTTAAATAATTTTGGATCGAATCATTTTCAGTTTGAATTAATTTGAGTTTAAATTATTCATTTTTTTTATTTAGGGTATTTTTTATTTGAGTCATTTAAATTTAATAATTAAATTAATTGAGTTTAAATCATTTTACATTTCCATAGTTAATTTTAAATTTAAATCAAATTTAAAATAAATTATTTAAAATAAATCAAATTTTATCAATCGAAATTATTTATTTAAAATCATGTTTTCATCAACTTGGGTTATATTCAATTTTTGATGTCATAAAAATAAAATTTTCAAACAATCATTGCATCTTACATAAAGACAAAAAAATTAAATTAAATTAAATTAAAAAAATAAATTTAAAAGTCATTTACTAATTTAGAATTATTATGTACAAAAAATTAAAATTTTAATTTCGAAAAATTGATATTCAATTTTCATTTTCATTGCATTAATTATTATTAGTAATTCAATTTCTGAAAATTTCAAACCTAAATCCATGTGTTCTTTTTTTCATGTTAAAAGGACACTAGTAAACTTGCTCATGAGTTAGCAAAGCTAGAACGTCAGGTTGGGGTCCAAAAGTCTGATAGAAATTACTCACGGACTTTCTTTATAATCCTTTATCATTAATGAATTTGTAATTATTAGTCAATCACAAGTTTGAAAGTTAGAAATTATGTTATTGCTATAGTGAATGAGCATTGTAAAATAGGCAATAGCAGCGGTGCTATTACGTTGCCAAGTATGATGGAAGAAAGTGGTTCTCAGCCTAACATTGTTTTGCAATACACAGCACCATCCTCAACGGTCTTTGTAAGGACAAACGTCCTTGTAACTGAGGCTTAATTTGAACCTCTTCCGGAAATGACATGTAAAGGCAAGATGGATGAGGCAAGAAAATTAAGTTCGTGATTTGATGATTGCTAGGGGTTGTGCAGCTACACCACCATGGTCAATGGATATTGTAAATGTAAAAAAGGATAGATAAGTCAGTGGAACTCTTTTCATGAAATGTCTCAAAAGCAGCAATCAAATCAATACCATTTTAGCAATTCTTTTCTGCTCTTTCAAACTTGGGTTGAAAATCCACTCAAGGCTGCAATCTTTATTCTCTACTAGCTATAATAGGATTGATCGAAAAAGCATGTTAATCCCTCCATAAAAACATCATCCCTAATGAAATTTCCCTCACTAAAAATCTATTTCCACCTTCCAACAACTTGTCACTCTCAACCGCTTCAGCAGAAATCATAGCCTCTTCTGTCTGCCTGGTTGCCTCACAAAGAGAAGTTTCTTCTGCACTTGCCTGGTAGGCATCGCCAGCAATATATTCACCATGGCATTCATTAGATTATTATTTTTTATTCTTCTACTCCGACATTTGGTTTAGGTATTCGGCAATAGCGATTCAGCCTATCTTCATCATCTTCACCATTCTTTGCTCAAAGACAAGGCTGCTCTTCTAGCATTCAAGGAGTCCATATTAGTTGATCCAAATTCCAAACTTACAAACTGGGAAGAGGTTGTTCCTGTTTGCAACTTCACTGGTGTCACATGTAACAACATCACCGTGTGATACGAATCGACCTGTCTAGCTCTGGACTTGGGAAGATTTCACCCTTCCTTTCAAACCTCACTGGCCTTCTATTCCTAAACCTTCAAGGCAACCACTTTTTCGGCACCATTCCGCCTGAACTTTCCTCCCTCCAACGCCTCCAAATTCTCCGCCTAAATAGAAATAACTTAAGTGGTCCAATACCAGACAGTTTCGTCCTACTCACCAACCTCACTCTATTTGAAGTTAGTGAAAACAAATTGACAGGTCCCCTGCCGCCTTCTTTTTTCTCGAACTGCACACAGTTACAAAATATAGACCTCTCTTTCAACTACATCAGAGGTCAAATTCCAGCAGAAATCGGAAATTGTCCAAATTTATGGACTGTCAATTTATTCAATAATCAACTTACAGGGCAACTTCCTACCTCCTTAACCAACATTACACTGTATAATCTAGATGTGAATTACAATCTTCTATCTGGTGAACTACCTACAGAGATAGTACAGAAGCCGTCTTGTCTCGCCTATCTTCATTTATCCTATAACAACATGACAAGTCATGATAATAACACCAATCTCTATCCATTCTTTGCTACATTGGGAAATTGTACTTATTTAACGGACCTTGAATTGGCTGGAATGGGCCTTGGCGGAACATTACCCAGCACCATTGGCCATCCTAGACTAAAGTGTCTAGAATTGCAAGAAAATCACATCTTTGGTTCGATTCCTCCAGAAATAGGAAATCTTTCAAATATTACAGTTCCGAACTTAGCATCCAATTTTCTAAATGGAACAATCCGGAAGAGGTCAGTCTTTTGTTAAATTTGGAGCAGCTTCTTTTGTCCCACAACTTTTTCAGCTTCAGAATTCCTGTAGCATTAGGGAAGCTCCCTCATCTTGGTCAGCTAGATCTATCAAACAACAAATTCTCTGGAGAAATTCCATCCAACCTAGGAGATTTAGATGCACTTCTATATTTGTTTCTCAATAACAACCTCCTTTTAGGGACAATACCACCAAAACTACTCAAATGCATAAATCTTTACATGCCTGATCTGTCCCACAGTAGATTAACAGGGAGGATCCCTCCAGAGATAGCAGAACTACATGAAATGAGACGATTTATAAATTTTTCACACAATCTTCTTGAAGGCCCTTTGCCAATTGCACTCAACAAACTCGAAAATGTTCAAGAAGTGGATCTTTCATCAAACAACCTTGGTGGGAATATCTTTTGTAACACCCACAATCCCACATCGGAAGGATGTGTGGATAACGAATGATATATATGTAGAGACTTAATTCTAATCTATAAAGCGTCTTTGGTGAGACAAAACCGTGAGACCTTCGGGTCAAAGCGGACAATACCTCACAGGTTGGATGCGAGTCTCCATAAATAGTATCAGAGCCAGGTTTAAGATCTAAGAAAAGAAAGAACTGAGTTATAGTTAGTGTCGAACTTAAGTATTCTTAGCATTTATACTAATAAGATTCGATTATTTTATTTTGATCGCTTACGAACTATTTTGTTGGTAATAATTTAGGTAAGAATGAGTGGTAGAAATGAGACATTAGCAGACCTTATTAGTCGAAGGAAAAGAACTGACAGGAGAAGGGATGAATCTGAAACCATCAATGTTCGAGATGAGCAAATTGATATTGGAAATGCTCATAATGCTCTGGTGATACAGGATGATTTAGCTGGAGTGTATCAGGTGGTGTCTAATTTGATACCCCAACAGCAGTAGACATAAGAGAATCTACAACAACGTGAGACAACTTATGAATGATTTCGAATGGTTAATCCACCTTAGTTTGAAGGCGGCCCCAATCCTTTGGTTGTAGAAACTTGGGTTAAAGAGTTGGAAAAACTCTTTAAAGCGATGCGAATCTTTGAAAATTTGAAATTGAGCTTGGCAGTCATTCAACTAAAGGAAATGCTAAGTACTAGTGGGATACTATAAATCCCACACTTGAAGATTCAAGTGAGCCTCTGACTTGGGAAAAGTTTAAAGAAATTTTATTTGATCAATATTTTCCAGAGTCCATGAAAGTGGAAAACGAGAATGAGTTTTTGCAGTTGCAACAAAAGCATGATATGTCTATGCTAGAGTATGCCAACAAGTTTAATGAGCTGGGACATTTTTGTTCTCGCATCATTGACTCAGATAAGAATAAGGCGATACGATTCGAGCATAGGTTGAAGCCAAGTATTTGATCTCATTTGTCTTCTCATATAATTGATAGTTACAAATATGTGTTACAGTGAGCACTGAAGATTGAGTCAGACATGAAAAGATATGAGCAAAATAGAGGTGATAAGAAATGCCCTAGGTTTGAGGGAGATTAGAGTAATCGCCAAAAAAATGTCAAAGGAAACATGGGTAAGAAATGGGGGATGAAATCTGGTACTAAGCTCGAGAAATGTGATTTTTTTAAGCAATTTCATTCTGGACCATGTCTTAAGAAAGAAAAAGTTTGCTTTAAATGTGAAAAATATGGGCATACTGCTCGAAACTGCCCAAATAAGAAGAATGATGCTGTTAAAGCTAAATCAATGGAACAACCACAAAAGAGAAATGCTCGAGTTTTCACTTTGACTCACCAGGATGCTAATGCAAGTGACAATGTGGTGATAGGTACTGTTCTTATTAATCATGTCCATGCTAATGTTCTGTTTGATTCCAGTACCTCTCATAGCTTTGTCTTTGACAAGTTTGCTGCATCTTTGAGTATTGAACCTGAGAAATTGAATGAGCCTTTATATGTTGCTACTCTTATGGGAAAAATTATGTGTGCTGATACTGTTTATAAGAATTATATTGTACATATAGGGGGTTGTGAACTACTAGCAGACTTGGTGCAGTTAAGATGTTAGAATTTGATGTGATCTTAGGGATGAATTGGTTATCTGTACATCATGTATTTATTGATTGCTACAGAAAGAGAGTAGTACTTCAATGTCCAGGATAATCAGAACTTGTATATGAAGGTCATCATTTGAGCCCTCTGTGTCGGATTATGTCAATCTCAAGTGCCATTCAATCTTTAAAGAAAGGGTGTCTAGGCTACCTCGCCTATGTGAAAAACACTCAAATGAATGTAAGCTCGCAATTAGAAGATATACCGATTGTTAGAGATTTTTCTGATGTCTTTCCTGAGGACTTGCCTGGCCTACCTCTTAATCGAGAAATTAAATTTGAAATTAATCTTATCCTTGGAATTAGACCAATATCTAAGCCTCCTTATCGCATGGCTCCATCTGAGTTACGTGAATTAAAGGTATAACTCCAAGAACTATTAAAGAAAAAGTTCATTCGTCCTAGTATGTCACCTTGGGGAGATCCCGTATTGTTTGTTAAAAAGAAATATGGGAGTTTGCGCTTATGCATTGATTATAAGGAGTTAAATAAAGTGACTGTGAAGAACAAATATCCTTTTCCTCAAATTGATAACTTGTTTGATCAGTTACAAAAAGCAAAAGTCTTTTCAAAGATTGATTAATGATCTGGATATCATCAGTTGAAGATTAAGGCAGGTGATGTACCCAAAATTATTTTTCGAACTAGGTATGGCTATTATGAATTCTTGATTATGCCTTTTGGATTAACAAATACACGTGCTGCATTCATAAACTTGATGAATAGAATTTTTAAGTAGTATCTGGATCAATTTATTGTTGTTTTTATTGATGATATTCTGGTTTATTCTAAGAGTGATGAAGAATATAAGAAACATTTGAGGATTGTATTACAGATCTTACGGGATAAACAACTCTTTACAAAGTTTAGCAAATGTGAATTTTGGTTGACAAGTGTTACTTTTCTTAGCCATGTTGTTTCTGAAGATGGGATTTCAGTTGATCTGAAAAAGATTGAGGCAATGGTGAATTGGCCTCGCCCAACAAATGTGACAGAAGTAAGAAGTTTTATAGGCTTGGCAGGTTATTATAAAAGATTTGTTGAGGGGTTTTTTCAAATTACTGTGCCATTGACTTGTTTAACTCAAAAGTGAGTAAAATTTAAATGGACTAAAAAATATGAACAGAGTTTTCAAGAGCTAAAGCAACGATTGGTGTCAGCACCTGTCCTTACCTTACCTTTTAATATTGATAGTTTTACCATTTATAGTGATGCTTCCAAGAAGAGGTTGGGTTATGTGTTAATGCAAAATGATAGGGTAATTGCGTATGCTTCTAAGCAATTAAAACCTTATGAATAGAATTATCTGACTCATGATTTGGAGTTGGTCGTGATTGTGTTTGCTTTAAAAATATGGAAGCATTATTTGTATGAGGAGTCTTGTGCAATTTATATAGACCATAAGAGTTTAAAGTATCTATTCACGTAAAAAGAGTTAAACATGAGACAAAGAAGATGGTTAAAACTAATCAAAGATTATGATTTGACTATCAATTATCATCCAAGCAAAGCCAATGTAATCACTGATGCTCTTAGTAGAAAGTTCATTAAGAGTATAGCTGCTTTGATTACTTCACAACCAAAATTGTTAGAAGAACTAAATACTCAATAAATTAAAGTGACTATAGAGGGAAATGGTGTTGTTATGGCTAGTTTGGTGGTTCAACCAACTTTGATCAAAAAGATAAAATTGGCACACAAAAAAAATAATAAGTTAGATAGAATCAAAAAAGATGTGCAAAATGGTTTGCAGCCAGAGTTTAAGCTTCACGAAGATGGTACATTATGTTTTAAAAATAGATTGTGTGTACCAAATGATCTTGAACTAAAACAAAAGATCTTGGAAGAAACACATAGGTATCGATTTACTATACATTCTTGAGGCACCAAGATGTATAAAGATTTGAAAGGAGGTTTTTGGTGCAATAACATGAAACGTGACATAGCTTAGTTTGTGTCCTAATGTCTAGTGTGTCAGCAAGTTAAGACTGAATACCAAAGACCATCAAGGTTGTTGTAACCTTTAGAGATATCGAAATGAAAGTGGGAGCACATCTCTATAAATTTCATGATGGGATTACCTAGGTCATCTAAAGGGAATAATGCAGTGTGGATAGTTATTGATAGACTAACTAAATCAGCTCATTTTCTACCTATCAAGTCGACTACTCCACTTAATAAACTAGCATAATTGTACATGGATGAAATTATCCGATTGCATAGAGTTTCAATGAGTATTGTGTCAGATAGGGATACTAGATTTGTCTCTAAATTTTAGGTAAGCGTGCAGCGAGCTATGGGGATAAATTTGAAATTGAATACAGCCTTTCACCCTCAAACGGATGGATAAATGGAGAGAACGAATTAGATTATGAAAGATATGCTTCAAGCATGTGTGATTGATTTAAAAAATAGTTTGGATGATTACTTACCTTTAGCAGAGCTCGCTTATAATAATAGTTATCAATCCAGCATTGGGATGGCTCCTTTCGAAACCTTGTATGGTAGAAAATGAATATCCTTTTTACATTAGGATGATGTTGGGTAGAGAAAACTTTTAGGGTCGAAAATAGTGCAACTGACTATAAAAAAGATCAAGGTGATTAAGAAAAGACTTAAAGCAACACAAGATCGTCAAAAGAGTTAGGCAGATAAAAAGAAAAGGAGTTAAAATTTCAACAAAGGAATTTTGTCTTTTTAAAGGTGTCACCCATAAAAGGTGTTATGCGATTTGGGAAACGAGGAAAGTTAAGCCCACATTATATAGGTCCGTTTGAAATTCTTGATAAAGTGGGAAAAGTTGCATATAGGATACCATTGCCACCTTAGCTATCTAGTGTGCACAATGTTTCTCATGTATCAATGTTGAGAAAGTATGTCTTTGACCCAAGCCACGTGGTAGAGTATGAAGCTTTAGAAGTTCAAGAATATTTAACATACTTGGAACATCCTATTCGAATAATTGATCGGAAAGAGCAAGTTTTAAGGCACAGAACTATTCTTTTTATAAAAGTTCAAAGGAATAATCATACACTAAAAGAAGCAACTTGGGAAATGAAAGATGATATGAAGAAATGGCATCCTCAGTTATTCGAAAATGAAGGTAAATCAAGTTTTGATGACGAAACTTTTTATAAGTTGGGGAAAATGTAATACCTGTTAAAAAAATGAGGGGGCTATTTTTAAGTTTTTTTTTTTTAAGTGGGGGGACTCCTTAGTAAAGACTAAGAAATGCAGAGGACCTATTGATAAATAACTCAATTTTCATTATAAGGTTAACTTATTCAGTTTTCAATCAACGACTAACAAAAAAAAAATGCAAACTTATTTTTCCCTCTATTTCTTATACAAAAAAGATAAATTGAAGGATTTTAAGTGAATGGAAAGAACAAATCTATAAGGAAAATTATCTGTTAGAGGTGAGTAAATAATCTTTTTTAATTTTAGAGTATTGATTATTAAGTCTTAAGGTATAATTTGTCATCGAAAAATCCTAAAATTTTAGGGTTTCCATTATCCTTCTTCAGGCAGATAATTTAGGCTTTAATTAGGGTCAAATTAAGTGTTGAGAAAGTTGGTAATGTGAATTTATTGCTAAAACAAAATTTTGATGGGAATAGAAAGGAAATTTTTTGTTTCGTATGAATCTTGATATGAACCCTGTGTTTGCAATGATAGATTAAGATTATATTTTGTATTAAAGGGTTAAATACTACTATGATTATTCTATATCGTTGGAAAACATGTTGAATTTACTTTTTAATGAAACAAACGGGAGTCGAATTCGAGTTTTCTATGAAGAGTTATCCAATTTTTTTCCTAAGAATGTGTAGGCTACCTAGTAGCAGCAGTAGGGAGGTATTTCAAAATTCTCTTTAATTTTTATACAAGGATTTACAGATTAAGCCATATATGTTTAGAAAGCTTATTGAGTCTACTTTCCAATGAATCAGTATAATTGAATTTGGAGTTTTTTATGAATAAATACGTAATTTTTAGGAGAAGGTATACAAGCTATCTAGCAGCAGCATATGACGTGGATTACAAAAATTGTTATAATTAATCTACAAGGAATCACGAGATGAACCATATATGGTTAGAAATCTTGTCGAGTTTAGTTTCTAACGCATAAAAAGATTTTAATTCCAAATTGGATATCTTGAGATATAGTCATTTTAGTAAAAGTAGTGCAGGTTGCCAAAATTAGTTACTAGAGTTATTTCTTGTTTAGCTTAATTGTTTTGGTATAAGCGGTCTCAAATGGGTTGATTAATAACTGTTATGTTGAAATTTTCTTGAATAGGCCATTAATTATTGAGGGAGAAAAACTAAGTGGTGGAATCGAAAGAAGGTAAGTAAAATCTCACACACTTTGCTTATTTTCGAATCTATGTATATATGTATATTTTAAATAAATGAATGCTTGATTTCATTATTTTCGATGTATGAATAGGATCAAACATATGATTATTTTGTGTTTTTGCTATATAAATGATGGATCATGCATGTGAATGAAATGAGAAAGTGATTTTTGTTTAAAGAACGGTTTTATGATAGCTATGTTTTTATATCCCTGAGAGGTGGGATCATCGATACCAGAACTAGTTCTACGGCCCTGATTAATGGGTTAAAGTAGTTAGCAAAAATATGATCATACGACCCTACTAACGGATTATAGTAGTTAGTGTAAGGTCCTGACTAGCGGGTTATAATAGTTAGCAATGATCATGAGAATGAAATTGTCGATATAACCAATGTCACGAGTTATAGCAGTGACCATAGCTAACAATAAATGAATGATAATGATGATTTATAACAATGATGATTTGTGATGAATGATTTTTATAAATTGATCCATGATTTGGTGACATGTTTTGATTCTGATTTATGATCTATGAATGCTTAATAGATTGTTGAGTTTTGAATTATTTTTTACATTATGAGTTGATAAATGTTTGTGAGAATGATCTATATAGTACATATGAAAATGATGTTTAATCCAGTAAGGTGTGTGAGCCTTTACTTACTGAGCTGTAGTTTGTTCATTCCCTATTTTCTTTTCTTTTATAGATGTTATGAATGATAAGTATGATTAGTCTTAAGAGGATCTAGAAGAATCGAGTATTGGAAAACTACTTAAAAATTAGGATTTTATGAAGTATTATTTTCTTTTAGTTGTAATATTCGACTTTGAACCTTTGAAAACTTGTTATTTAGTTATTTTACTTAATGAGAACCTTATTATATTTGAGAGTTGTTCAATGGTTATGGATTAGGCTTCATATTGCTTTGGGGTTTTACTTCAAGGTAATATGATCGTGTTGCGTCTTGGTCTCGGGATGTGACATAAAATAATATCAGAGCAATCATCGTCGGTAGCCATGAGAGTCACTAAGTGCTACACGATGGGACCGTGGGAGTCACTAAGTGCTGCACGGTGGTCTGGTGTGATCTTGGTCCTGTGGATGGACTCGGCTTGATAGGGATGTCAAGCATTAAAGGTAAAGAGATTGTAATGCCCCACAATTCCACATTGGAAGGATGTGTGGATAAGGAATAATAAATATGTAGAGACTTAATCCTAAACTTGTGAGACACCTTTTATAGGACAAAATTGTAAGACCTTTGGGTCAAATCTGATAATACCTAGCAGATTGGGTCCGGGTTCCACAAATAGTATCATAACGATCACCAATTGACAGTTGTGGGAGTTACTAAGTGCTATACGGTGGGACCGTGAGAGTCTCTAAGTGCTACACGGTGATTTGGTGTAATCTTGGTCTTGTTGATAGATTCGGCTTGACAGGGACATCAAGAATTAAAGGTGGGGAGATTGTAACGCCTTCAATCCCACATAAGAAGAATGTATGGATAAAGAATGATATATACGTAAAGATTTAATCCCAAATCTGTGAGGCGCTCTAGGTGATACGAGGAACCTCCAATCATTTGATGTTTCAAGCAACAATATAGCTGGAAAGATACCAAAGAGCCTGAGCAATTCCTTTAACAACTTTGAAGGAATGATTCCCTCTGGTGACATATTCAATTCTGCCACAAATATGTCATTCTTAGGCAATCCGCGCCTACGTGGAGCAGCTTCTAGGAGGCCGATATGCCCTCAAAAGAAACACTGGTTTCGATCACCTATGTTATTGATTATTCTTATCATAGTCATACTTGTTTCAGTGCTCTTATCAGCCCTAGGCTGTGTGATTTTAATCTGCCGCATTAAACTAAAGGTTTCTTCCAGGAAAACTGAAAGATCAAGAAAACCTCCAACACCAGAAATAATGCACAATTTCCCCAGAATCACTTGCAAGGAACTGTCAGAAGCCACTAGAGGATTTTATGACCATAACCTAATTGGGACAGGTAGCTATGGACGTGTTTACAGAGGAGTTCTTCAAGATGGGACAAGCATTGCTGTAAAGGTGTTACATTTGCAGTCTGAAAATTCAACCAAAAGTTACAACAGAGAATGCCAAGTTCTGAAGAGCGTTAGACACCGAAACCTTATCCGAATTATAGCAGTGCGTAGTTTACCCGATTTCAAGGCTTTGGTTCTTCCTTATATGGCAAATGGAAGCTTTGATAGCCGTCTCTATCCGCATTCTGAGTCAGGTTTGAGTTCAGGATCTTCAGATTTGAGTCTAACTCAGAAAGTTAGCATTTGCAGTGACATTGCTGAAGGGATGGCCTATCTGCATCACCATTCCCCGGTTAGAGTCATACACTGTGATCTAAACCGGAGCAATATTCTTCTAAATGATGATATGACAGCATTGGTTTCGGACTTTGGGATTGCAAGGCTAGTTATGGCAGTAGGAGCTGGCAATGGAAGTGGGGCTACTGAAAACATGGGAAATTCTACTCCAAATATGTTAGCCGGATCCATTGGTTACATTGCACCAGGTAATCCTCCTTTGTGTCTCTAGTGCATCATCATCTGTATTCTCTGACATTAACAACTTTAAGTCATTTTCAGTAATGTAAACAAATTGTATTTTTATCCCAAATCTTCAAATCATTTCATCAAAAAACTACAACAAAAACATCAAAATGGCACACTTATCAGATGCGTATGCCTTGCTAAGCCTTGATTCATGCCAAATTATCAGTTTTACACATGATTCACTTATCAGTGTCATTATTGTAGATATTGGACTTTCATTCTGTATTTTTACGCAGAAAAACTTTTCAGTCTTTTCAGGGAGGTTTGCTTCTTTTTTCTTTAATGATGCCTTAAATTCAAAACAATACATATTAATTCAGTCAACTTTATGCTGCAGAGTATGGATTGGGATCTAACACATCTATCAAGGGAGATGCATACAGCTTTGGAGTTGTAGTTCTTGAGACAGTGAGTAGAAAACGACCAACTGATGACATATTTGTTGGTGGTTTAAGCCTGCACAGATGGGTGAAGAGACACCACTATGGAAGGGTAGAAAAAGTGGTTGACTCATCTATGATCAGAGCTTTAAGGGATCAATCCCCAAAAGTGAAAAGAATGTGGGAAGTTGCAATTGGAGAATTGATTGAATTAGGTATTCTGTGCACTCAGGAAACTCCCTCTACTAGGCCCACCATGCTTGATGCTGCTGATGACCTGGATCGCCTTAAAAGATACCTTAGCAGGGATACTGCTATGATATTCGCCTCTCCTCTGCGAATATCTTCTTCCACTCTCGGTGATGACTAACAGCTTCTCAAATTGTACATGGACTGAATTTACTCTTAGCCTTTTGGAAAGTTTGACTTAGAATCTGTGCATCCCAACCTAAGATTACTAAGATAAGTCATAATTATATAAGTAAAAATATAAATCTAAATTTATAAAAAAAATCATGAGATTTTTGAATCAATGTAGATAATATTTTATAAATAGAATGTGAATTTTCACAAATAATATCAAAACAATTACCAATCAAATGAGAACTAAGTATTATATAATAGGAGCTTCTTCTAAAATCCCGATAGAGCTAAGTACTAAAAGATTTAAGTCATCTCTAAAATTTTAATTTCTGATGTAATCTGATTTTGTGATTATGTGTATTTGATTTTGGTTCTATGATTCTATGTATATGATTCTATAGTTTTGTCTATTTTTTATGTTGGCATAATTTTGTCTCTATAAGATTTGTGACATCCAAATTTTATAATGAGAAATTCTGAAAAATTTTTATGATATATAAATAGAAATTTAAAATTAAACTTTTGAGGAGCTTTTTGTAAAAAAAAAAAAATTATAAAATTTTTGAATTAAAATAAATAATAAATATAGATTTACAGAATCAATTAGAAAAGGGAGTAAAGATGCTTTTGAGAATCATATAAGATAACTATAACACTAACTATAGGTTTTCTACATTTCTAATAAGGATATTTGTTCATCATTGGCCCTGTTAATACATTATTTGACAGCTTCTTTATTTTGCTACATAAGATAGTGCAGAAATTGAAAAAAAAAAGATGGAAAAAAAAAGGGAAAAACAAACTTGTGAGTTGCTTAATATTTGAGTCAAGTAACCATACATCACAGGCTATGGAAAATGAGAAACTCCGCTATCCCTATGACCTTTTTTTTGTAAAAAAAACAAAAAAAAACAAACATAAAAACCTCTGGAACTGTTTTCAAAGACAAGGAAAGTTCAAACCAATCCAGGCAGAGGCTTCCTTACTTTTCAAGTATAGAAGGCATGAGGAAGCTACTTAGGTACATTCAATCAGACTTGAACTGATACCAGAAGGATATATTCACGTTTGGTTTCACATATTAACTACATTTACTATCCATATCAATCAGAAAAAATTCAAAAATAGCCACAGAGATAGAACGAAACACAAGATGATTGATCCATTACCCTCTCTCCTATGATATTCCTTTTCTTAAAAAAATCAGACGTTGAAAATGAAGAAAATGTTATGATGTGACTATATTGTAAGCGGACCTCCCACCAAGGCTTGGAATGAATTATATATATAATATGGATTGTAAACGTTTGTAGTGGTGGATGACATTCCATGACAATAACCATATTTAGTGTTTTCACAAATTGAGGCTGCTGATATCTATTGTCTCAAAGAAAAATGAATTAATGGTAAAAAAAAAAAAGAAAGCGTGATAAAGGGAACGTGATTTTCTTGTGTCTAAATGTATGCAGCTTATAAATTATTCTCAAAATAACTACTTTCAACAAGCATCAAGTGAGAATATTATGAGCATCTGTTGATACTTCTTCCCATGTTATAGCATCCTAAGGATTATAGAAAAGCAAAAATGAAATAAAAATAATACTAGTAAGGCAGGAAGAGGACTGACACTTGAACAAGCCCAAATAATTAATGATAAAAGCAACAGAAATTGTGGTCTGGCACAACCCCAATTCCACTTTTAAAATGCAATGGCATGGCTGCACCTTTCATCCGTAACATATCTGATCAACAGCAGGTCGTTGCTAAGAAATAATAACGTTGGCAAGTATAGAAGTTATTGTTGTTGGTAGTTTACAACGTGACCTATCTCATATTAAATAAAAAGATTATTTGTATATAGTTTAAATAATTATTTATATTATTTAAGTAATTAAATTAAATGTTAGAGTGAACAAAATTATTTGAACTTGTTAAAAAATTTTTTAGTGGTTCAAATAAATTTTAAAGTAAAAAATTAGACACTTTGACTTATTTGACAAATAAATATATTTTTTATTTAAATTTTTTACTTTTTAAAATTTGAAAATTAATAAAATATTATTTTATTTAAAAGTAAAAATTTGTATAATTGGACCAGTTTGATAAATAAATTTATTTTTATTTAAATCTTTTGCTTTTTTAAAATTAAAAAATAAATAAAAATTTATTTTATTTTAAATAAGCATGCTTAAATAAAAAAAAATTGATTGTCTAAATAAATATGTTTGAGTAGAAAAATATATATGTCCAAATAAATTTATTTAAATAAAAATATGATTACACAAATTATCATAATTTTTTAAATAAAAATTTTGTGACCATTGATTTATTATAAATAAATATTTTTACTTCATCAATTTCATTAATTCTTATTTGACAAATCTATTACAAGAGCTACAAACTATTCATTCACTCATGAAATTTCAGCAAGGTAAGTAAAGGGAAAGAGTTGGATTAAATCAGGAAAATAAATCGTATGAAGCACACAAACCACTCATGAAATGCAAGATTTTTAGTGCACCACAAGGGTCACGTGTGTATGTTTTCTCCGACATTATGATAGCAGCATCAGCAATTGCATTACTCGGGCATGCATCATCAACTCAAGGTTTTGACGAATTTGCTCGACAGCTCTGAGTGCACTGCCACTGCCACCAAGACTCTCGAACAAGTGAAAAAGAGAGGAAGAAGTAATGTTATTCAACTGGCAGAGCAATGTCAAAACTCTGATTCAAATAATCAAGCAAAAATCTAGCATCCCACTTCAAAATTCATTGAATACGCTTATGCTAAACAGGTTTAGAAACCAATTTTTTCTGACACATAATAGATTGATAGAAATGTTCATTTTCTAACTAATATGACCGAGGGCCCGTTCGCCAGCCTTCGGCATAGTGTGGTTGGTTTCATTTTGGTCCAATCCCAACCAAGCCAGAAGCCTCCATTGGGTTACTCAGGCCCTCATGGCTTAGTTAGACCAGGCCCTACTGCTCTAGACCTCTAGTGGCTGCCCCAAAAGTGCCATTACTGGAAAAGTCCAATGAGCCCAACATGCTGGATTTGCATTCACTGTACTTTTCCATTTATGCCATTGCTTTTTATTTCTATTTTTCATTTTCACCCTTCAAATTTCAATCTTCCCATTTTGTCTACGCTTTTAGTTATTTTTCCTTAATTTTTTATACTTGACAAATAAATATAATTATAATAAAAATTTTGGTATATAAGTTCCTTATTATTTTATCATTTCAAAAAAAATTTATTTTTACTAACTAATATATCAAAAATTATAAATCTCTATATCAAATTAATAATTTTATTATTATCATTATTTTTAATTTCATTATAAATAATTTTACTTTGCGTCTGAGTGAATTGAACCCATAGCTTCACCCGTCACATTCCCTTATGCCTTTTTGTATACCATTTATCCTCTATCAATGATGATGTACCATATTGATTTAAATTTACAGAGTGTATTTCTAAATAATATGGCTTGTAATAAAATTGGCAGGTAGAATCTTTAAAATTTTAAACTTTGTATTTATGAATTTTTTTCATATCAAAAATAGCAAAAAATAAAGACTAAAATGTACGCTCAAATAATATTAGAAACTAGAGGTCACAATTGGATAATACAAATAATTTTGATCCAAGTTGAAAAATTTTAAATAATTTTGGATCGAATCATTTTTAATTTGAATTAATTTAAATTTAAATCATTCAATTTTTATTTAGATTATTTTTTATTAGAGTCATTTGAATTTAACAATTACATTAATTGAATTTAAATCATTTCATATTCAAGTAGTTAGCTTTAAATTTAAATCTAATTTAGAAAAAAATCATTTAAACAAATCAAATTTTAGCAATCAAAATTGTGTATTTGAAATCATGTTTTCATCAACTTGCGTTATACCTCCAATTTCAATTTTTGATGTCATAAAAATAAAATTTTCAAACAGTCATTTCATCTTACATAGAAGACAAAAAAAAATATATATATATATATGAATTTAAAAGTCATTTACTAATTTAGAATTATTTTGTGTAAAAAATTAACAATTTAGTTTCGAAAAATTGATATTCAATTTTCATTTTCATTGCATTAATTATTGTTAGTAATTCAATTTCTGAAAATTTCAAACCTAAATCCATATGTTCTTTTTTTCATGTTAAAAGGACACTAATAAATTTGCTCAATGAGTTAGCAAAGTTAGAACGTCAGGTTAGGGTCCAAAAGTCTGATAGTAATGATTCACAGACTCTCTTTCTAATTCTTTATCATTAATGAATTTGTTATTATTAGTCAATCATAAGTTTGAAAGTTAGAAATTATGTTATTGCTATAGTAAATGATCTTTGTAAAATAGGCAATAGAAGGTGCTATTAAGTTGACAAGGATGATGAAGAAAGCGGTTCTCAGCCAAACGTTGTTTTGTAACATACAGCACCATCATTGACAGTGTTTGTAAGGACAACGTCCCTGTAACCGAGGCGTAATATGAACCGCTTTTCGGAAATGACATGTAAAGGCAAGATGGATGAAGCTAGAAAATTAAGTTCTTTTTTTTTTTTATTGCTAGGGGATGTGCAGCTACGCCATCACGGTCAACGGATATTGTAAATGCCCAAAAGGATAGATAAGGCAGTGGAACTCTTTTCATGAAATGTCTCAAAAGCAATCAAATAAATACAATTTTAGCAACTCTTTTCTGGCCTTTCGCACTTGGGTTGAAAATCCACTCAAGGCTGCAATCTCTATTCTCTACTAGCTATAATAGGATAGATTGAAAAAGCATGCTAGTCCCTCTATAAAACATTGAACCTAATGAAATTTCCCTCACCAAAAATCTATTTCCACCTTCACTTAGAACAACTTGTCACTCTCAACCGCTTCAGCAGAAATCGTAGCCCCTTCTGGACGCCTTGGTTGCCTCACAAAGGGAAATTTCTTCTGCACTTGCCTGGGAGGCATAGCCATCAATATATTCACCATGGCATTCGTTAGATTATTATTTTTAATTCTTCTACTCCGAGATTTGGTTTCTGTATCCGGCAATAGCGATCCAGCCTATCATCGTCATCTTCACCATTCTTTCCTTAAAGACAAGGCTGCTCTTCTAGCATTTAAGGAGTCCATATTAGTTGATCCAAATTCCAAACTTACAAACTGGGAAGAGGTTGTTCCTGTTTGCAACTTCACTGGTGTCACATGCAACAAGCGACAGCGCCGTGTGATACAAATCGACCTGTCTAGCTCTGGACTTGTGGGGAAGATTTCACCCTTCCTTTCAAACCTCACTGGCCTTCTACTCCTAAACCTTGATGACAACCACTTCTTCGGCACCATTCCGCCTGAACTTTCCTCCCTCCGACTTCTCCAAACTCTCATCCTAAATACAAATAGCTTAAATGGTCCAATACCAGACAGTTTCGCCCTCCTCACCAACCTCACTTTATTTGAAGTTATGGAAAACAATTTGACAGGTCCCCTGCCGCCTTCTTTTTTCTCAAACTGCACACAGTTACAAGTTATAGATCTCTCTTTCAACCACATCGGAGGTCAAATTCCAGCAGAAATCGGAAATTGTCCAAGTTTATGGACTATCAATTTATACAACAATCAATTTACAGGGCAACTTCCTGCCTCCTTAACCAATATTACACTGTATCTTCTAGATGTGGAGTACAATCTTCTATCTGGTGAACTTCCTACAGACATAGTACAGAAGCTGCCTACGCTCATCTTTCTTCATTTATCCTATAACAACATGACAAGTCATGATAATAACACCAATCTCTATCCATTCTTCGCCACATTGGGAAATTGTACTAATTTAATGGAGCTTGAATTGGCTGGAATGGGCCTTGGAGGAACATTACCCAGCACCATCGGCCATCCTAGACTAAAGCGTCTAGAATTGCAAGAAAATCGCATCTTTGGGTCGATTCCCCCAGAAATAGGAAATCTTTCAAACATTACAATGCTGAACTTAGCATCCAATTTTCTAAATGGAACAATTCCGGAAGAGTTCAGTCTATTGTTAAAATTGGAGCAGCTTATTTTGTCCCACAACTTTTTCAGCTTCAGAATTCCTGCAGCATTAGGTAAACTCCCTCATCTTGGTCAGCTAGATCTATCAAACAACAAATTCTCCGGAGAAATTCCATCCAGCCTAGGAGATTTAGTTGCACTTCAATATTTGTCTCTCAATAACAACCTCCTTTCAGGGACAATACCACCAAAACTACTCAAATGTACAAATCTTGACGTGCTTGATCTGTCCCACAATAGATTAACAGGGAGGATCCCTTCAGAGATAGCAGACCTACGTGAAATCACACGATTTATAAAATTTTCACACAATCTTCTCCAAGGTCCTTTGCCAATTGCGCTCAGCAAGCTCGAAAATGTTCAAGAAATGGATCTTTCGTCAAACAACTTCAGTGGGAATATCTTCCCCCAAATATCAAGTTGCATCTCAGTGATGATGATAAATTTCTCACACAATTCCCTTGAAGGGCAGCTTCCAGATTCTCTAGGTGATCTGTGGAACCTCCAGTCATTTGATGTTTCAAGCAACAATATAGCTGGAAAGATACCAACGAGCCTGAGCAAAATTAACCTCACATTTCTGAATCTTTCCTTTAACAACTTTGAAGGAATGATTCCCTCTGGTGGCATATTCAATTCAGCCACAAATATGTCATTCTTAGGCAATCCGCGTCAACGTGGAGCAGCTTCTTGTAGGCCGATATGCCTTCAAAAGAAACAATGGTTTCGATCACGTATGTTCCTTATTATTCTTATCATAGTCATACTTGTTTCAGTGCTCTTATCAGCACTAGGCTGTGTGATTTTAATCCGCCGCACTAAAGGGTTCTTCCAGGAAAACTGAAAGATCAAGAAAACCTCCAACACCAGAAATAATGCACAATTTCCCCAGAATCACTTACAAACAACTGTCAGATGCGACTAGAGGATTTGATGACCAGAACCTAATTGGGACAGGTAACTCTGGACGTGTTTACAGAGGAGTTCTTCAAGATGGGACAAGCATTGCTATAATGGTGTTACATTTGCTGTCTGAAAATTCAACCAAAAGTTTCAACAGAGAATGCCAAGTTCTGAAGAGGGTTAGTCGAAACCTTATTCGAATTATAACATTGTGTAGTTTTCCCGATTTTAAGGCTTTGGTTCTTCCTTATATGGCAAATGGAAGCTTGGATAGCCGTCTCTATCCGCATTCTGAGTCAGGTTTGCGTTCATTCTCTTCAGATTTGAGTCTAATTCAGAGAGTTAGCATTTGCAGTGACATTGCTGAAGGGATGGCCTATCTGCATCACCATTCCCCGGTTAGAGTCATACACTGTGATCTAAAGCCGAGCAATATTCTTCTAAATGATGATATGACAGCATTGGTTTTGGGACTTTGGGATTGCAAGGCTGGTTATGACAGTAGGAGCTGGCAATGGAAGTGGGGCTATTGAAAACATGGGAAATTCTACTGCAAATATGTTAGCAGGATCCATTGGATACATTGCACCATGTAATCCTCCTTTTTGTCTCTAATGCATCATCATCTGTATTCTCTGACATTAATAACTTTAAGTCATTTTCAGTTATGTAAACAAATTGTATCTTTATCCCAAATTTTCAAATCATTTCATCAAAAAACTACAACAAAAACATCAAAATGGCACACTCATCAGATGCGTATGCCTTGCTAAGCCTTGATTCATGCCAACTTATCACTTTTACACATGATTCACTTATCGGTGTCAGAGTTATTGTAGACATTGGACTTTCTTTCTGTTTTAGTAAGCAGAAAAACGTTTCAGTCTTTTTAGGGAGGTTTGCTTCTTATTTCTTTAATGATGGCTTAAATTCAAAATAATACATATTAAATCAATCAACTTTATGCTGCAGAGTATGGATTGGGATCGAATACATCTATCAAGGGAGATGTATACAGCTTTGGAGTTATAGTTCTTGAGATGGTGACTAGGAAACGACCAACTAATGACATGTTTGTTGGTGGTTTAAGCCTGCACAGATGGGTGAAGAGTCACTATTATCGAAAGGTAGAAAAAGTGGTTGACTCATCTTTGATCAGAGCTTCAAGGGATCAATCCCCTAAAGTGAAAAGATTGTGGGAAGTTGCAATTGGAGAATTGATTGAATTAGGTATTCTCTGCACTCAGGAAACTCCCTCTACTAGGCCTACCATGCTTGATGCTGCTGATGACCTGGATCGCCTTAAAAAATACCTTTCTGGGGATACTACTATGATATTCGCCTCTCCTCTGCGAATATCTTCTTCCACTCTAGGTTATGACAACAGCTTCTCAAATTGTACATAGACTGAATTTTTACTCTTGGCCTTTCGGAAAGTTTGACATCCCAACCCGAGATTACGAAGATACATTATAATATATAAGTAGAATCTTAAATTTAAATTTATGAAGAAAATCATGAGATTTTTGAATTAAAGCGAATAATACTTTACAAGTTGAATATGAATTTTCACAAATAATATCAGAACAATCACCAATCAAACATGAACTAAGTATTATATAATGAGAATAATCTCTAAAATCCCAAAAGAGTTAAGTGTTAAATGATGGAAGTCACCTCTAAAATCTCAACTTTTTGTGTGATTCTGGTTTTGTGATTATGTGTGTTTGATTTTGGTTCTGTGATTCTTATATACAATTATCTAATTCTGTCTATACTTTATGTTGGCCTCTCCTCTGCGAATTTCTTCTTCCACTCTAGGTGATGACTAACAGCTTCTCAAATTGTACATAGACTGAATTTTACTCTTGCCCTTTTGGAAAGTTTAACTTGGAATCAATCAGAAAAGAGAGCAAAGATGCTTTGGGAATCATACCTGATAACTATATCACTAACTATAGGTTATTCTACATTTCTAAGCAGGATAATTGTACATTATTGGCCCTGTTAATACATTATTTGACAGCTTCTTTATTTTCCTACGTAAGATAGAGCAGAAATTCAAAAAATAAGAAGGAAAAAAAGGGAAAAACAAACTTGTGAGTTGCTTAACAATTGAGTCAAGTAATCATACATCCTAAGGAAAATGAGAAACTCCCCTATCCCTATTCTCCAGGTGTGACCTCTTTGGTAAGGGAAAAAAAAAACTCTGGAACTGTTTTGAAAGACTAACAAGTCCAAACCAATCCAGGCAGAGCAGCTTTTACTTTTCAAGTACGGAAGGCATGAGGAAGCTACTTAGCTACATTCAATCAGACTTGAACTGATGCCAGAAGGATATATTAACGTTTGGTTTCACAGATTAACTACATTTACTATCCATTTCAGTCAGAAAAAATTCAAAAATAGCCGCGGAGATCGAACGAAACGCAATATGATTGATCCATTGCCCTCTCTCCTATGATATTCCTTTTCTTTAAAAAAAAAAAAATCAGATGTTGAAAATGAAGGAAATGTTATGATGAGACTGTATTGTAAGTGGACCTCCCTCAAAGACTTGGAATGAAATTTATATATATAATATGGATTGTAAATGTTTGTAGCGGTGGATGGCATTCCATGATAACGACCAAATTGAGACTGCTGATATCTATTGTCTCAAAGAAAAATGAATTAATGGTAAAAAAAAAAAAAGTAAGCGTGATAAGGGAACAAGATTTTTTTGTGCCTAAATGTATGCATCTTATAAATTATTCTCAAAATAACTACTTTCAACAAGCATCAAGTGAGAATATTATGAGCATCTGTTGATATTTCTTCCAATGTTATAGCATCCTAATGATTATAGCAAAGCAAGAACGAAAAAAAAAAATAATCAAGGCAAAAAGAGGACTGACACTAGAACAATATCAAATAATTAAAGATAAAAGCAACAGAAATTGTGGTCTGACACAACCCCCAATTCCACTTTTAAAATGCAGTGGCATGGCTGCCCCTTTCATCAGCAACATATCTAATTAACAACAGGTCGTTGCTAAGAAATAATCACGTTGGCAAGCATAGAAGTCATTGTCGGTATTCCCTACAATTTAGAAATATCATTTGTATATAATTTAAAAGAGATTATTTATATTATTTAAATAATTAAATTAATTATTTAAGTTATTAAAGTAAGAGTTGAAGTGAGTAAAATCATTTAAATTTATTAAAAAAAATTTTAACGAGTCAAATAATTTTAAAATCAAAGATCGGACACTAAAATTTATTTAGTAATAAATTTATTTTTATTTAAATTTTTTACGTTTTTAAAATTTTGAAATTAATAAAATATTATTTTATTTTGAATTAATATACTTAAAAAATATATATTTATATATATAACTATTTGAATTAATTTGTTTGAGAAAAAAAACTTGAATGTTTAAATAAATTTATTTGGATAGAAAAATATAATAACATAGATTATCATAACTTTTTAAAAATTTTATAACTATTGATTTATTATAAATAAGATTTGGCAAATCTATTACAAGCGCTGCAAACCATTCATTCACTCATAAAATTTCTGGAAGGTAGGTAAAGGGAAAGAGTTGGATAAAATCAGGGAAATAAATCAAATGAAACACGCACAGCATTCATGAAATGCAAGATTTTTAGTGCACCACAAGTGTCACGTGTGTCAGTTTTCTCCGACATTATGATGGCAGCATCAGCAATGGCATTGCTCAAGCATGCATCAACTCGAGGTTTTGACGAATTTGCTCAACAGCTATGAGTGCACTGCCACTGCATCCAAGACTCTCGAACAAGTGAAAAAGAGAGGAAGAAGTTATTATATTCAACTGGCAGAGCAATGTCAAAATTCTGATTCAAATAATCAAGCAAAAATCTAGCATCCCACTTCAAAATTCATTGAATATGCTTATGGTAGACAGGTTTAGAAACCAAGTTTTTCTGGTACATAATAGATTGATAGAAATGTTCATTTCCTAACTAATATGACTGAGGGCCCGTTCGGCAGCCTTCGGCATAGTGCGGTTGGTCTGATTTTGTTCCAATCCCAACCAAGCCGAAGCCTCCATTGGGCTAGTCAGGCCCTCGTGGCGTGGTTGGACCAGCTCTACAGGTCTAGACCTCCAGTGGCTGCTCCAAAAGTGCCATTACTGGAAAAGTCCAATAAGCCCAATACGCTGGATTTGTATTCACTGTACTCTTCCATTTATGCCATTGGTTTTTATTTCTATTTTTCATTTTCACCCTTCAAATTTCAATCGTCCCATTTTGTCTACGCTTTTAGTTATTTTTCCTTAAATTTTAATACTTAGACAAATAAATATGTAATAATTATAATAAAAATTTTGGTATATAAGGTCATTATTAATTTATCATTTCTAAAAACAAATTATTTACTAATTAATATATCAAAAATTATGAATCTCCATATCAAATTATTAATTTTATTATTTATCATTATTTTTAATCTTATAACAATCAATTTTACCTTACGTAGAACAATCCCAAGTCAATTGAACCGTTAGCTTCACCTGTCACATTCCCTTCCCTTTAGGGTTTTTTGTATACTATTTATCCTTCATGAATCATGATGTAGCATATTGATTTAATTTTAAATATTGTATTTATAAATAACATGGCTTGTAGTAAAATTGGTAGGTTGAATCTTTAAATTTTTAAACTTTGTATTTATGAAATTTTTCATATCATAAACAATAAAAATATAGAAGCAAAAGTATATGCTCCAATAACATTAAAAATTAGAGGTCACAATTGGTCAACACAAATCATTTCGATTAAGATTGAAAGAAATTTAGGTAATTTTGGATTGAATCATTTTTAGTTTGGATTAATTTGAATTTAGATAATTAATTTTTGATTTAAACTATTTTAAATTCAAGTCATTTGAGTTGGACAATTAAATTAATTGAGTTTGAATCATTTCATGTACAAAATCGTTAATTTTAAATTTAAATCAAATTTAGATAAATTATTTAGAACAAATCAAATTTTATCAATCCAAATTATATATTTGAAATAAAATTTTATCAACTTGGGTTATACCTCCAATTTCAATTTTTGATTTCATAAAAATAAAATTTTCAAAAAATCATTTCATCTTACATAAAGACAAAAAAACAAATGAATTTTTAAGTCATTTACTAATTTAGAATTATTTTATATAAAAGATTAACAATTTACTTTCAGCGTTGGCTATTGTTAGTAATTCAATTTCTGAAAAATTTCAAACCTAAATTCATGTGTTCTTTTTTTCATGTTAAAAGGACACTACTAAACTTACTCACGAGTTAGCAAAGTTAGAATGTCAGGTTGCATGATCAGATTTCTTCTCAGCCATTGATGGTAAATTAAATCCTAGCAAGTTTTATAGCGAAGAAGGCAGCATTTTGCTGCTTGATTAGGTATTATGCAGCCTGCAGGTACTCTTTCGAGCTGTTTTTTTTTTTTTTTTGAATAGCACCCATTTGAATAACCCCGTCCGATTTCTGATAAATGATTTACCATTTGTTCTAATTTGAATTTTGATAGCCTTGTAATGCTGCACCACTGTCCTTTGCAGAACAATTGCTTGTGGTCCTTTCTTCCTATTTATCATCACGATGGTCCTGAAAGGACACACTTGAAGCCAAGACATGTCGACTTCAATGTTTTTGAAGTTCATTGTAGTGTTAAATCTACTCTCTCTGACTTTCTTTTCTGAGCAATCACAGGTATTGATCATGAACATGGAGTCAAAAACATTGGTCAGATCAAAGTCCATTCATAGATTTTTCTTGTGTCTTCCCTTTGCCTCCATTTTTCCACCTGCGAATTCACCAATACATGTATATTTTTAATGGGTTTTCTTGTTCTCTCTTTCAGCTTACAATTCGCTAAGTCATGAGAAAACACTAGGACTTACCAGCTGCTAATATACCAAAAAGAAAGGACGAAGGATAATCTGCTCAAAGTGTGGAACCTAGCAGAAATGCTTCACAAAGGGCATTGTTACCATTTTCATAAGGTGGACTGCATGTATAGATTAGCTCTTGATCCCTGGTGACTAATATATTATTTTTGTTGGCTATCAGCTGGATGAAGTGTGAAATTGGGGTGTTTTTGTTTTTGTCATTCTACTCGATAGTGTTGCTTTCAATTCCTGATATAACAAGTCTTTTGCATCCTCACCTGTGTAGTGTATCCTGTTTTGATCTTGGTTGCAACATCTGCTGCTGTATTGATAGTTTACTTTTATAAACTCAGGAACATTTTAACTGATTTTAAAAAATAACAACTTGAACTAAATGAATTTGCAATTTGAAATGACATGCATTAAAATTATTAAAAACTAGTAAATGAATCCTTCTTAGAATGTTGGAGCGAAAGCTTTTTATTTCGTTGTTATGTTTGAACAATTTATATGTACAAAGTTTTCATTTTATCACTCTCAAACCACACCTAGTACATTACATAAGTACCACTCAGGCAAAAAAACAGAGCAAAAACAGAGGCAACACTTGCGAATTTCATATGCAGAACATCCTATAAAATCCCAATGATGAGAGACTTAATCCACTTCCTCAATCTTTGGTCCAGTACCAGTACCACTAGACCCGGCTTTGCTGTATCCGCCGTGCTTCGGCATCTCAGCACCACCCATTGGCACATCTCCACCACCGCCTTGATACATCTTTGAAATGATTGGATTGCATAACCCCTCCAATCCCTTCAACTTGTCCTCAAATTCATCAACTTCTGCCAATTGGTTCCTGTCAAGCCATTCAATAGTCTCATCAATGGCCTTCTCGATCTTCTGCTTGTCTGCGGGGTCTAGTTTTCCAGCAAACTTCTCATCTTTCACGGTGTTCCTCATACTGTACGCGTAGTTCTCAAGGGCATTCTTCGCCTCCACCTTCTTCTTCACATCCTCATCCTCTGCCTTGTATCTCTCTGCTTCTTGCACCATTCTTTCTATTTCTTCCTTGCTCAGTCTTCCCTTGTCATTGGTAATTGTGATCTTATTCTTCACTCCTGCAGTCTTATCCTCAGCAGAAACATTCAAGATGCCATTTGCATCAATGTCGAAGCAGACATTGATCTGAGGAACACCTCTTGGTGCCGGTGGGATGCCTGTAAGCTCGAATTTGCCAAGCAAATTGTTGTCCTTGGTTCTAGCCCTTTCACCTTCATATACTTGAATCAACACTCCAGGCTGATTATCAGAATACGTTGAGAAAATCTGCTCTTTCTTGGTGGGAATCGTTGTGTTCCTTGGAATCAAGACTGTCATTACACCACCAGCAGTCTCAATACCAAGGCTAAGAGGCGTGACATCAAGAAGAAGCAACTCTTGGACCTTTTCATTCCCTTCACCGGTCAAAATAGCCGCCTGAACAGCAGCTCCATAAGCAACTGCTTCATCAGGATTTATGCTCTTGCAAAGTTCCTTGCCATTGAAGAAATCTTGCAAAAGTTGCTGAACTTTAGGAATCCTTGTCGACCCACCAACAAGAACAACCTCATCAACCTTACTCTTATCAATCTTGGAGTCTCGAAGACATTTCTCAACAGGCTCCATACACTTCCTAAATAAATCCATGTTCAACTCCTCAAACCTCGCTCTTGTAATAGTAGAATAGAAATCAATACCTTCATAGAGCGAATCAATCTCAATGGTAGTTTGAGTAGTCGAAGAAAGAGTCCGTTTTGCCCTCTCACACGCAGTCCTCAGCCGCCTCAAAGCCCTTGCATTGCTACTAATATCCTTCTTATGCTTCCTCTTGAATTCCTGAACAAAATGGTTGACCAGCCTGTTGTCAAAGTCCTCACCTCCAAGATGAGTATCTCCAGCAGTAGCCTTAACTTCAAAAATCCCTTCCTCAATCGTCAACAATGAAACATCAAAGGTACCCCCTCCGAGATCAAAAATCAAAACGTTTTTCTCGCCAGACCTTGAAGCTTTCTTGTCCAAACCATAAGCGATTGCAGCAGCCGTTGGCTCATTGATAATCCTCATAACATTAAGCCCTGCAATCGCTCCAGCGTCCTTTGTAGCCTGTCTTTGGGAGTCATTGAAATAAGCAGGAACTGTGATAACCGCATTTTTCACGGTTTGGCCCAAATAAGCCTCGGCAACCTCCTTCATCTTGATCAACACCATAGAAGAAACTTCTTCAGCGGCGAACTGTTTCTCTTCACCCTTGTATGTAACCACAATCATTGGCTTATCACCAGGGCCAGCGATGACCTTGAAAGGCCAATGCTTCATGTCGCTTTGCACTGAAGGGTCAGAGAAACGACGACCAATGAGACGTTTAGCATCGAAAACAGTGTTCTGAGGGTTCATGGCGACTTGGTTTTTGGCCGCATCGCCAATGAGCCGCTCGGTGTCAGTGAAAGCAACGTAAGAAGGTGTGGTTCTGTTGCCTTGGTCATTGGCTATAATCTCCACGCGGTCGTTTTGCCACACCCCAACACAGCTGTATGTCGTCCCGAGATCAATCCCAATTGCCTTGCCTTCAGCTTTGGCCGCCATTTGTTGAAGAAAAAGAAGACAAGAAAAGTAGAAAACTGATAGTTTGATCGAGTTTGGAGAGATTTCTGTGAGCTTTAGTCGAATGCTTTGAGGAACTTGTTCTGGTTAGAGATTGGGTGGGGAACAAAGTTATATATAAGGGATTGGAATTATGAAGAAATTTCCAGAGGAGAGTAGAAAAAAGGTGAAACCAAAGAAGAAAGGAAAAGAAGGTGGACAATTCTGGAGAAGGGGATCGATGAGTTGGTTAAATTGGATTCTAGAACGACGTGTGGAGTTAGCAGCCAATGGGAAGGTTCGGAAACGTCAGTACTCGGTGGGGCCATGCCACCAAAGGATATGCACACGTGGCGACGCGGCTAAGGTATATTATTATTGCTGCTGTTGGGCTTTAGATTTTGGATACGAAAATGTTATTTGGGCATCACATGTAAAAATCTCCAATGGAAATGCACATGACATTTTTTTTTATTAAGTAGAGAATAGATGAAAAAGAAAATATGATTAATGTGAATGATTTCATTGGAAAAAGTAGTGAATAAATAAGAAATTTATATCAATAATAATATCAATGTGAATAAAAAAATTTAATTGATATATAAATATAGTGAACATTATTTTAAATTTTATATTTATTTTATATTATGTTACAAATAGAATATACTTATATACAATTTTTTAAATAAATTTGAACAAAAAATTATATGATTTTAGTTATTAATAATTGAATCAAATTTCTGAACGAATAATTTGATAATATAAAAATTAATATATATTTTTTATAACACCAATATTAATATACATAGTTAATAATAAAGCATAAATATTTTTAAAAATAAATATATAAATTATGTAAACAGTACATTAATGATATAAACAATGTAAGTTATAAATAACTACTGTTAATATATTTTCTATTTTTATTTTATTTTATTATTAATATGAATATCGTTATTAATACATATTAATTTTTTAAATTAATATATATTTTTTATAACACCAATATTAATATACATAGTTAATAATAAAGCATAAATATTGTAAATATATATTAATTATGTAAACAGTACGGATATAAACACTGCAAGTTATAAATAACTACTGTTAATGTATTTTATATTTTTATTTTATTTTATTTTATTTTATTATTAATATGAATATCGTTATTAATAACATATAATTATATTGATATTCACGGTATATTAATATTTAAAAATACGATAAAAAGTTTTTTTTGGTTAGTAATATTTTCGCAAGCATCGCACAGCGAGTCGTTACATTCCCTCGCCGTCTGACCGTGATTGGAAAAAATGGAGGACAAATCGATTCTAAGGGAGTGGTTCGAGCGAGTTGACTCAGAGAAAACCGGAAGCATCACAGCAACACAGCTCAAGGTCCTTTTTATTCTTCTTCATTCTCGCTATATATATATATATATATATATATATATATTTCATAATCTAAATTTGCTGATTTCGCTTTGGGAAAACAAAAACCATCAGAGCGCTTTTGCCATTGGAAACCTTGATTTTCCTCTCTCCGTCGTCCAACAAATGATCAGGTCCTTTTCCTTTTTATTTTCTTAATATTTTTATCCGAATTTCATTTTATTTATATATTTATTTATATTTCATTTCGCAGGATGTATGATTTTGATAGAAATGGTACCATGAGTTTTGAAGGTAAAAAGTGGAATTGTTTTTTTCTATCCTGAAATAAATAATTTCTTTCCATTTCAATCTTCCATTCTATTTTTTTTCTTTTTTTTTTTAATTTCTCGATTTTTTTTGTTGCTAAGGATAGAATTTCTCGCCCTCAACACATTCCTCATCAAGGTTAGTGGACTACTTTCTACTTTCACAATTGAAATTCAAACTGGTATGGTTTCGGATTATTCTTTGGAAGCTTCTAATTCGAGCATTGTTGAACTCGTTGTTATAGTTTTGAGTTAAATTTCTTCTTCTAATTCGTGCAAAATGATAGGCAGATCATGAAAAGCTGTATACAAAGGTTGTGTTAACATTTAGAATTATTGGATTTTATTTGATTTCTCTTGGTGATTTTTTCGGCAGGTCCAGCAAGCCTTCGCAGACTTGGAGAGGTAACTTGCTACCTTATGGATTTAATAAGCCACGGTTTTTTTTTTTTTCCTTTTTCTTCATTTTGCTTTATCATTAGGGTCAGAAAATAATGAACATAAGGATGCCATTTATATTCAATAGATGCTGCGCCGTGTAATTGATGTTTTGAATTACATCGTGTTTGAGGCAATACTTGGTTGCAATGATGATGAACACTTTTAAGCTTTATATGTTATTATTATTTTTTTTTATCTAGCTGCCAACTAAGGCACGATCTACACGCTTCCTATATCCCTTCTTCACTTAAAAGTACTTAAAAATCTAGTTACTTTGTTGTTCAATGTTACAGGAATCGTGGATTCCTTGGCACTGATGATGTTTATGAGGTACTTTATGAAGGTTTTGACCAATATAAAAAGTTTCTTTTGAAATTTAATCTCATGCATCACATCTAGATTTTGAATTGATATTGCCTTTTTTTTTTTTTTAATTTTATTCTCCTTCAGTTTCCTTCCCACTTGTTATGGCTACTCATTATTGAACTCTTGTTGCAGGCACTAAACAAAATGGGATTTTCTTTGGATTCTCCTGCATTTTACACAGCTTGTGAGGTAGGATATAATTTGACATTATAACAGAGAAGTTGAGTTTTTTTTTTGTTTCAGAACATAGTACTAAGTTAGTGCTAAGAACCTGAATTTACTGTGTGGTATGTTTGTTCTAGAATTTGCAGTATCTCATGTATCTCATATGTTCATATCTGTATATGTATTTTGAATATTTAGTAATGTCCATTCATACTTCATATAAGATATTCAATTTGACATTATAACAGAGAAGTTGAGTTTTTTTTTTGTTTCAGAACATAGTACTAAGTTAGTGCTAAGAACCTGAATTTGCTGTGTGGTACGTTTGTTCTAGAATTTGCAGTATCTCATGTATCTCATATGTTCATATCTGTATATGTATTCTGAATATTTAGTAATGTCCATTCATACTTCATATAAGATATTCAAGTGTCCTAGACTATATATAAGTATTATAGATATCATTCTGTTTGACATTCATTTCTGAGATTTCCTAATTTCTGGATATGTAACTCTAGGATTCCCCTTCCAAACTTCTACTGGTTTTCTAATTTCCATTTGTTGTTGTTATTGTGTTCTCAAAGCATGAATCTTCTTACCCATGGCCTTTATATTCATTTAGATGCTGCTCTTAAAATACCCTGTGTCTGGCCCATCCTTTTACTCTTTTCTGGTTGATTTGCTTGGCATGAATTGAATTTACTTTTGTTGGTTATCTTCTTCTTTGTTGACAGAGCTTCGATAAGAAGAAGAATGGAAGATTTCAGCTGGATGACTTCATATCACTTTGTATATTTTTGCAGTCTGCTCGGTATGGTATCTCTTATATGTTCCAGTATGGTCATTCAGTGTTACATATTATACAGCCAGTCTAGCACAACCAATTAAATTATTGTAAGATTTTTGTGGAACAAATTGTGAGCATGTACAGGTTGTGGAAGAACGTATAGGGTGTCTTGTCATTTTTTTATCATTAGATCTACATGATGCAGACATAAGATAAATTTTAGTTATATAGATAGTATTATGCATTGTTTTTAAATATCTCTTTCAAAATAAATTAATGAACCCCAAAGTAATATAATTGTCTTCAATTTTTATTTGTAGATTTCTAACTTGTTGAATCTTTAAAAAAGTTAAACTTTGTCTTCTCTTAAGATAAAAGGATCCATATAAATAATAGCTTTTTTCTTAATTTGATACATTTGCTATGTGTGAAGATTTCCTTTCATAAAACAATTCTTATTTAATCATAATGATAATGCATAGGGTAAACACTTGAATACTAGAAGATAGCAAGAAATAAAAATCCTTAGTTAAAATTCATAAAGTCCGCAACCAAGAGCAGTTGACATAAAGACTAACACTAAAAATGAAAACTAATTAATACTCTTATAGTCAATAGATTATCTACATGAAACTTTTGAGAACTTTAGCAGGTTACATAATTGATCTACTTATTTAGTTTTATCAATATATCAGTTTTTATTTTCAATTTTTTTCTGTAATTGTTTTTTGTAATGAACTTTACCTAATTAGTCTACCTCATAAAAAAAGCACTTAGCATTAACTGAAAAGTTGGTTTCACCAAGTAACATGAATTGATAAAAAAATTAAATACTAGCAAACACCAGTAACATGAATAATTGATAAAAACAAAAGACTTCTAACTAAAACTCTAATTTCATTGAACCTCAATCCTAATGATTTGGTGCTTGTATATATTTTGTTATAACATAATAATGTTTGTTTACTATCGTTATCTAAGCTATGTGTCATTTCATGCACACATAGGGCCGTAAAAATCCTTGAACTCACTTCATCTAAAGGTTCTTTGCAAAGTTATCCATAATTATTTTTCTGATTTTCAGATAGGTTATATAAATCTCGCCTTTTCCTTATTCCTTTCATTGTTATTTTGTTGCAGGAATTTGTTTAATGCATTTGATACAGCAAAGCAAGGCAGAGTTACTCTTGATCTAAACCAGTTTGTCTACTGCAGTGAGTACACTAAAATGAATGATGATCATCCAGTTTTTTCATATATTTTTCGGGCCCTTGCATGATTCATTGTTTTGGATTAAAGAAAATATGTCATGCTATTTTTGCTCTTTGAGAAAGGAATAAACAACAATTTTAAACATTTAAACTCTTTTTTTTTTTTTAGACGTTTATATGGTAATTTTAGCCCTTGAAGGTGGCATGTTTCTTACTAACACTATGGTTCACTTTGATCTTTGAACCAAAGTTGATTTCTGTTGGCATTTTCACATCATCTATCTGTTTAAAAGGGTTTAAACATGTATTGAAAGGTTTCTTTTTGCCATTTTGTGCTTGGTATCCAGCTGCCAGCTGTAGAATATGATGTCAAGTACACCAAGTGAACTAGAAGCGAGGAGTACCTCTGCACATTCGGATGGGCCATGGGGACTGATGTCATGATCTGATTGAAAAACCTATGTCGTTGTAGCGTGCCAATAAATTTCCTGCTTGGTTGTGGATCAACTTCTCGTTCTTATTGCATCAACAAATGGTTATATTGTGTAGAATTTTGCATGCATAGGACGTTGTATAAACTAGCCAAAATAAAATAAACCTTCTGTAGTCTACTGCTTCAAAATTGGTCAAATTAAGTTGTTGTTTTGAGTCTTTGCTAAATTTTTCTTCTATGTTTGCTGATGCTCACAAAATCCAATTGTATTATCCAAAAGAAAGAGGGAGTAATGGGCACTGGTGAAGGACCAGATACTTGATGATGGTAGGAATGCCAGATCAGAAGAGATCCAAAGGGGCCAATTCAAGCAACTTCCAAAACCAATCATGCAAAATTTCTTTTGCATCTGCGAGATACATATTCTGGATTGAGATGGTGACAGCAATAAAGCTCACTTCTTTGATCTATATGATTGGAAGTTTCATGAACATGATAAGAATCTGCATGATTATCTTCTAACTGTGGTTAGTCTATTTTTTATTCCTCTAGTCATCTATGTCCGCTGAAAATACTAAAAACTCGCTTATGCGAAGATAATAAAAAAAAAAATTATCATACACATTGATAGTAAAAATTTTTAATTTCATATGCAAGGTTAATAAGGTAACACATTTATCTTAATATATATTTAAAAAAATTTTTAAAAAATAATTTAGAAAAAAGTGGATCATGTATCACTCTCATATGTTTATTATTTTTTTGTTAATGTCATGATATGTCAACCATAATTTTTTTTACCACTTAAACTCACATTAATATAAAAACACTATTTTAATAAAAATTTCTAATTTTCTTTAAAAACTCTTAATTATTATTTAATAATTTTAATTTTATGTGGTAAAAATTACATAAAATAATTCGAACTTAAAATGAACCATTTTTTTCTTGACTCAAATCGGAAATAACTTAATTTTTCCTTGATTCGAAATGATCCAACCTGAAATAATTCAATTCAAACCCGACCCATTTACCACCTCTACCTACAAGTCTAAGTGCGAAGATCTATTACCTTTCTAATCTTTTTGGTTAATGAGATCTCATTTTTTATGATTTAAAAGAACAACCGGGAATACAGTCTACTAAATATACAATTTTTGTACCGAATACTAACAGAGTGACAAAAGAAGAGGGAGCCTACCGAGCAATATCCTAACAATGACAGGCTAAAAAGGCATATAATTTCTCGGGTCATCAATTTTCCCCTTCAATTATATTCCAGGTATCCAGTTGAAGGACATATAGTCCTCTGATGAATAGGATGTACCCTGCAATCCATCCTTCCAACTAAATCTTATTACAACAAATTTACCCAGTTTTGTATGCAATTAAGAGAAACAGCTAATCATCCACAAGTTAAATTAGTTCCATCTTTTTTTCTCTTTTGTCTGTTTTGGAGCTAACATTGTCATTACCTTCAACAACATCGTTATTGAACCAAAAATAGGAATACAATTTCTGTCCAAAGTCTTTCTGTCCATAAGCATATGGCATTTGCCTAGTGCAGTCTGAATTTGAGGTACATTTCAAGCGAAATGGGAGCCTTTATAACATTAACATGTATGAAAAAATTGGGAGAGAAACTTCTGAAACAGACAGTTTCAGACTATACGGTATCTATGTGGTTCTTCCCTTATATGTTATAAAAGAGCTTCTCAAACAGTTTCATGTGTTCGGTTTGCAGGGAGATGGCAACTGATAAGCTCCCATCATTGTTTGGACTTGGTAATACAAAAGATAACCCCTCATAAGGAATCCCGCCAGGGCCCATGAATATCGGCCGGCCCCAGCCAAAATCGGCATCATGGATTGGTAGCCTAACCCAACTAGTAATCCCAAGATTTGGACACCTAAATGTATGTGCACCACGAACAAGAGCAGATAAATCTGGCTGAAGTTCTAGGTAATCAAGGGCTGACCTTAGATAATCATTGTCCATCCGAACCAATGCATCATGAATCCTGCTTGCAGCATACCATGTTGGCTTTGACTGTAGATCACCTGCCACTGCAATTGGGGTAGCCGTGAAGATCACATTTCCGAAGTAACCAGGTGGAAGTGGGGGGCGCAACCTGGACCTTCCATCGGTCGCGATGTACAATTTTGTCCCTTGATCATCAGCAAGTCCACGTGCCTTGCAGACTGACCTCCACACATGACCTGACAACATCTCATATGAGCTATAATTAACAGTGTTCCCATCTTCCTTGGACTTAGCTTTGAGTGCATTGAGCTGTTCCCGGGTCAGTTTGAAAATGGAGACTACTACGCTTTCCGGACCTGTGGATTGCGGAGGGTTGTTCATTGCAGGAGGTGGTTGATATTCGATGTGGTGGAATACAGGTTGTGGGGGGTCCCGGGCACGGAGAAGGGTCCGGTCGATGAATGGTGGAATTGTGAGGTCAAGACCACGAGCCATATCAGACCATGTATTGATAAAGTGCAGACCAGAAAATCCATCTGCCGCGTGATGTTGCATACCAACACCTAGTGAAGCTCCACCACATTTGAAATACGTGACCTGAAACCAAAACCAAAAGCTGTTTAAGAATCACTTAAACCTAAATCCTAGAAGCAAAAAGAAAAGAAAATCCAGTACTTTGTCAATGCTTAAGTTCAAAGCATTCTAAGTAGGTGGATATCAACTAAATTTGTGTGAGATATAGGCGTTCCAACTAGCAAAATTGTTAGGTGGTTTGCAACCATCAAAGAACCCTATTCCAATTAACCTATTCATACTTCAGAAATTGAAATTTGACACAGCCATTTTAATTTTAGAAATCATTATGAGTTTGATACAAACTGAGAAATTCAGGAAGTGCAAGGATAAAGCATCTTCATTTTCAGATCATCTTAGATAATGGCTACTAACGTAAGCCATCCTGTAGACAGAAGCCCACCCCTGTAATTCTTAGCAGAAATAACAACTGACTCGATTGTCAAAAGATTAGCTCCTATTAACAGCACGGCATACCGCACTCCATAACTCTAAAGATTCTAACTGCAGCATTTGCTTAGCTAATTCAGTAAACAGACCAAATTGTGTTCCATCAATCTCAAAATCTTGGATATTTATGCAGGTCAGCCAAAAAATGTCGTTCAACTACTTATGTTGGTTGTGCTATAAAAAAAGAATGGTCCACGTATACTGTGGTATACAAATAAAATATTAAAATTCATTTATAAAACAACTTTAAGGAAAGGTTCTTGTGTAAATTTGTGTTATATAAGAGTCAAATCCAATCCTTCAAGGCATTCATAAGCTCTGTCTTGCATCTAAAAGGAGTCACATGGCCAAACTAGAAAGACATTAAATGATTTTAGTCGTACATGACATAGTGTTATCAACATTAATAACCAAACTTGATCAAATAATCGTAAATGTTGAAATCGGAAAAGCCGCAACAAAAGGCATAAATACGGTGCGATGGTTGCCTGGTCACGGGCTGCAACACCAAATTTATTTCCTTATCTAAACATGATCTTTATTCCACCAAACTTTTAGCCTATCCACCTAGTTGGGACTCACCAATCAATATTTACAACAACAATGTTCTCTCATGAATTTGGTTTTTTTTTATATATATATATATATTTTTATATACTATTAAGACTTGACAGGAAAGCTCTATAGCTATTAACCAACATTAAACCAAAAGGTCTGGCTTTAACTAATAAATGAATAAAAAAAAAAAAAGTTGAAAAAGCATTACCTGCAAAACCAAGAGCGGAAAAGTACCTATGCCACCAGAATAATCAACGGTTGGGATGAGCTGCCTGAGCTCCAAGGTGGGGGCAAAATCACCAAAATCATCAATGACAGAAGTAGTTTCAGCCTCAACAAAGAGCACCCCTTCACCATTGCAGTCAATCTCAATCCTTCCATCTTCATCCCTTCTCAACCGCGCTGCCATGGGGTAAAACGGCACCAGGGCCTTGCTCAATGCCTCCTTCATCACCTGCGGGTCAAAGAAGTTGGATGCACCCGTCGGCCTGTAAAAGTAAACGCTCGGGGTGTGGAACCTGGGTACCACCAAATCCACGTTGGCGTTCCACAGGCTCCGCCGTGGAGTCTCCTCCGCCGGACGTACCATTGTTGATTCCCTCACGTTCACAATCATGATTAACCCGCGCCTCCTGTCCTGCTAAAGTGCGCTGGCTCTAGTGATGGTGTGACCAACCGAGAGGTATTGGTCTGATTCGGCCTACAAATGAATGCCAATCAAAACCTTTGCTTGTATACATATAGAAAAGAAAACAAACCAAAGCAAACAAACAGGAGGTTGGTCTGCTTAGGCCTGCAAATGAATACCAATCAAAACTTTTGCTGTCATACACGTACAAAAGAAAACAATAAAAATATAAAAAGATTAAAGAAAAGTCAAACGGGTGAAAAAACAAAGAAAAAGAAGGTGGTCAAATTTGAATCCTCTATGCCAATTGAATTTAATATCTCAAACCGCAAAAACATTGAACTTGATATATAAGGGCTAAACAGGCCGATTACACAGGTAAGAGTCTTTGATATCTTTAATTACAAGGATTGAAAAAGCCATGTTATTAGCTAAAAAAAAACAATACCTCTAACTTTGGCGACCTTTAATCTCACATGGCTTGACTTGAGAAACACATGACTAATATTTCATAATTTGAGGAGTATTACAATTAATACTTTCGTAAACTTCATTTGAAAAAAAGAATCCTTTGTTTTTCATATACGAGAAAGTCTAAGCGGAACAGATATTCTGGAATTGAAATCAAAACGCTTTGAGAAACAGACAACAATCGTCGTTCGTCAGGCATGAAGCCTTGGTGTCTGGGTTGTTTTAGAGGAGGAAAAAAAAACAACTTTTCCAGTGCATTTAGAATTCGAGCTGAAAAAACATGGTGTTTCAAAATATAACCAATGAAACAGGATAAAAAAAACCCAGAAAGAAAAACAAATTAAAAGCTTGATGATGCACGGGAATTGGCAAAACGAACCTGCAAAGATTGGATAGAGGAAAGGAGGCGAAACTCGAGCTGTGCGTTACCGAAGACACAAGAAGAAGGGAAAGAGTTATGAAAAGTGGGGGTGGTAATGGCGGAAGTGGAGGGAAAAAGGAAAAAGCGAAGCAAATGGGTGAGGAGTTGGTGAAAGGGTGGTGAGAAAAATGGGCGCCTAAAATAAGTAAGGAAAAAGCAACACTGGCATTTGTCATTCAACTACCACCGCCTACTGACATTGACCATTCACCCTTCGCCACCTCAGCTCCCCTTGACGCAACCCACTTCTTTTCTACTTCCCCACTTCAGACTTAGCACTTATTTTCAAATAAACAAAATAATAATAATAATAAAATTACTCCTACTTTTGAACAATATGAGAGTTGAATTGAGTTGGTGAGGACCGTGGATGACGCAGTCACATTTGCCAACGTTACATGAATAATCTTAAATTTTTTTATAAGGGAATTTACAGTTTGAAAATTTTAAAAAAAAAAGTTTTAAGTATTTATAGATTTAGTAGATATCAATTTTTAAGATAATTGTAGGGGTGACAAAATTAAAAAAATAAAAAATAGATTTGAAATAATTTCTATCAATTTTTTTATTTAATTTAAATTAAATTTAAATATTAAATGTATATATTAGATTTGAATTAAATTTTAAATAAAAAATAAAAAAATGATCGAATTTAATTGAATTATATATTTTTATTTGATTTTTATTTTTTTTTTATTTTTATAAAATAAAAATAATTATTTTATGCCTATATCTATTTAAATATATTAAGAATATATTAAAATAATATATAAAAAATAAAATAAAATAAATTTCAAAAATAATAAATAGAACCAAATTGATAAATTTTAATTTAAATTGATTTAAAAAAATCGATTCAAATTTAAATCAATTTTTAAAAATTTATAGTATTATACATTATCCAAAAAATCAAAATAAAGCCAATCCAAAGTACTATAAGCCTAACGACATTATCGAAATTAGTTAAGCTCTAAATTTCTTACTTTTCAATTATTTATTTAAAATGATAAAAACTTATATAATTATATAATAAACAAATAAACATTTAAATATTGGCCAAAACAAATTTAAATATTAAAAATTTTGAATAAATATATTATTTATACATATAATTAATCATATAAAATAATTATGTATACAATTAATTACATATATAAATAAATAAATATAAGCATAAGAATAAAATTATAATTATATAATAAATACATAAACATGACAATGAATAATTTGCAAAATATTGGATAAATAAATAATACAATATTAATCAATTCATTCATTAAATAAAAGAATTAGATAAATGAAAAACACGTACATAATTAATTGTTTAAAATAAAATATTAAATAATTAATTAATAACTTCAATAAATTTCAATTATTTATATACAAAAATATTATTTGATATAAAAATTTTAATAAATTTTAATTATTTATTAACTTCGTAAATGCCACATATACTAAAAAAAGTTACATTATATATAAATTTTAATTTAATATTTTAGTAATCATTTTTTTATTGTGATTCATTACACTTTCAACATTATTTTGCTATCTAAAAAATATTTCACAATTAATTTTAATTTCACTACTATATTAATTAATTTAATTTAACTATTAGTAATAGTCAACCAATTTTGAAACATGACAATTTGGTTACTGACGTTATAACTGTAATTGTGTTGTTCACTCTACCGTTAAAAGATAACGGACTTGTCGCTTAGCATTCTGCATTATTATACATTGGACAAGTGTTATATCCACGTCAGAAGTGATCAAAATGTTATCTTTTTGTGATTTGGTAATTAAACACAAAATCTTTAAAATTTAATTCACTTTAAAGATTGAAAGAGTGATGTTTAAGAAATAAGAGAGGATTATCATTGTAAAACTTTTAGATAATATTTTAGGCAAAAATATTTTAAAACTTATATCTATAATTTCTAACAAATATACAATTATTCAAGTATTTTTAAGAAATAAAAACTAAAACTTGTTTTTAACAAATAAAACATATAATCAAGATTTTAAATTGATGATAATCTTAATATTAGTTTAAAAATCAATTTATATTTAATGATATTATTACGAAAACAAGAAAAATAATATAGTTTAAAAAGAATGAGATTAAAACTTAAAGATTAAAAATTATGATATTTTACATAACTATTTTAAATGATTCAAATATGATTTTTTTATTAAAACAATTACATGACAACATGATATAAAATTTTAAAGTAAAATTGAAAGTGAAATATTATGTAAAATGGAAATTTTGAAGTAAACTAGAAGGAAAAGAAAAAACACATTTAATTCTTGTTTGGAGATTGGAGTCTCATTGAGAAAGTTAGAAAAAAAAATTTTTTAAATTTATGTGATTGTAGTTTAAAATTTATGACAAATCTATTAATATTTTAATGACTTATAAGTAATGATTTGTGTGGAATGTATAATTTTAAATTAGAAAATACAACAAAAAAAAATTAAAAGTTTCAATTTGAAGGGACCAATTTAATTTATTTAGTAATATATATACATACTAATTTGGTATATTGATAAAATGCAATAAAAAATAAAAAGACTTTTATTGTACCTAATTGATATTTTCATGTATTATTTTTGTTTAATTAAAATTTTATTTTGAGAGAAAATCATTAAAATTAGTTAAAAAAATAAAAATTTACTTAAATTAAAACAGTACTTTAAGGATTTACTTAGAAAAAAAAATATTTTCAGGATTTAATTAGATAAAAATAATAATTTAAAGATTTAATTAAATACAATAAAAAATAAAAGACTTATCTTAAAAATTTTATAAAAAAAAATACATGATTCTTTTTTAGCAAAAAAAAAAAAAAGTAATTGCGGGACGGTACAGACGGATTTAGCTGCATTAATTAAAATTTTCAATTCATTAAAAAAGTTGGGTCGCTAAAATTGTCCTTTATGCCACCCAAAAAAATATTGCCCACGCGGGGAGACCTTTGGGAGTCCGAGTTAGAGTCGCGTTTGTAGCCACTTAAAAATTTTCCATTCAACGGTCTAATAAACAAACGTCACTTTTTGTTAAAAAAAAACAACAAAACAAAACAAACGTCACTTTTCACCATATTTAAAATAATGGTGCTTCATAATTGCTATATAAATTAATAACAGAAATTAAATGAATTGTCAAACAAATAGTCTAATTATGGACCCAAAAAAAAAAAAATCAGGTAACTGGATATTTCTAAGCACTTACTAAAGTAAGTTAAAATTTTATTTTAAAAATATTTTATTTAATGCATTTTTCACTAAATTAAAAGCAATATATTATTTTTATACTAAAATTTTTAATATATTTACATTAAAATTAAATATTTATATTTTATTTACAGATCAAACGACTATTATGTTGATTCATGTTACATTTCAAAAAATTAAAATTATAAGAAGATATGGTGAGATTTATAAAATGAAAAAAATAATTTTTTATTGTGTAGCGTAATATCACGTACTATAAAAAAATTTTGTTAATATTTTTAAATTAAAAAAAAAATCAAGGAAGTTGGTGAGATGGTGACCAAAGGATGACTCCCTTGAGTCCGATCCTAGTTTCTTCCTAAACCAAGCGAACTTGATTCACCGACTCTTATCTTGTATTTTATTGGCTTTGTAATAATATAATATAATAATAAGAAATTTGGTTGTGGATCCCACTTGTATTCGAATAAACGTGGGTCCTACGTTTGCATAGGGCTGGTTGTTGTTTGGTGAGACTTAAGATTGAGAGAGGGATGGGTGACTGGATTTTGGATAGATAGGCGTGGGGCGTGGGCAGAGAGAGAGAAACCCGCCAAACCACCATGACGGCGATTGTGATCTACGAATATGATGGATGGTTGGAGTTGCGTTTGGGGTCCAACCAGGGGCCAAGGGGGTTGGTGAGACGCTGATCCACTCTAATATTACCACTTAAGAGTTAGCCTTATTAATTTGAATGGCGAAATTGTGTGATTTTTGGACCGCTATTTCATGACTTTTTTTTTTTTCATTATTATAGTTGGTGTTGGTTAAATGTTAGGCGTTGATCGAACGTGGGTTGCGATTTGGATATGAGAAAAATAGAGAATGGAGTGGTTAAAGAATTAAAAAAATATATGTTAAAAAATTAATGGAAAAGCCAACAAAGTTTGGTGAAATCTCCAAAAACTGGTATTTGGTACATGTCGATCACTACGATATCATAGACATGCGTTTAAAACACCGATATGTTTGGTAAAAATTTGATTTTACGTGATAATAATTTTATATTAATCAAAATAAAATTAGGTCATTGTCGGGAGAAATAATTTAATTCTTATTTTTATAAAAAGAATATAAGATTTTTTTCATCATGATATAGTGCATGATAATTTATTAATAATCGCATGATTCTTCAGTAAAATGTTAAAATTTTAATTTTAATAATCAAAATTTAATATTTATAACCTAAAATACAAAAAAAAAAAAAGGTGCATAGTAATCTATAAAATCAATTATGGACGATTGCAGCTTTTTTAATGGTTGCATAAAACCCGTGCGTTTTTTATCGAAAGAACATAAAACCCTTACTTCTAAAAATAAAAAAATTTTACTCTTTCAAATATTATTTGTTGCCAACTCATAGGACATTACATATTTCTTTCCATGTTTATCTTCTTTAATTATGTATATAATCTTTGTTCCGATGGTAAACTCATTTTAAATTAAAATCAAATTGGATAAATCTAAAAATAAGATCCATATTTTAAGCCAGATTTGAATAAATCTAAAATTTATTTAATATTTTATTTAAATCTAGTCTGACCCTGTCCATGAATAATTCTAATCAGAATGTATAAAACTCTTTAAATGAGGACTTTATGAGCTTATGCTTAATTAATGAACTTCTTATAAGTCATTCAGGTTCCAAAGTCTTGACATTTCTTTACGTGCACAACAAAATGTCCTGTATTTCCAAAAATAAAATAAGACCTTTACAACGAAGTACTGAGTTGGTAAAGATTAGATATTTCCCAGACGCGAAGGAAGCCAATTTAAAGAGCTAGCCTCACTAGTTATTATTAAGAGGGATTGCTATGAAAATCGAGTCATCAATGAAAGTTGCTACTTTTAAATTAAAAAAAAAAAAGTGTATTTGTGCGCACAAAATATGGGAGTATCCTAATTTATTAACTTCATTAATAATTATTATTTGTTTGTTTAACAATGGCAAATGTAAAAAATTATAACTGTTAACACTTCATTTTTTGTTGGAATATTTTAAAACATTTTTGAAATAAATTGGAATTAATTTGATTTAAATTCAAAATTTATCTTAAATCAGGTTTGGTATTAAACTTGATTTTCATATCCATGATCAAATCATTTGTTAAACCAAGCTTAAAGTCAATATTTGCTTAAGGGATGATAAATTGGGACTTGAGATTTTTCTTTTGGGTTTTGAATTGTTTTTGGGTTCTTAATTCAATTTTGGATCTCAGATTTATCTTATAACTTTGGAAGTGGACTTTTAATAAATTTTTGGTCAAATTGGATTTTACTTATGATTGGGTCCTAGGCCCAATAAAAGACTCGGCTTCTCTAAATTTTATTTATTTATTTATCTTATTTTTATGTTTAAAAACAGAGCGTCCGGGGCTCGGGCGGCACGTGTCGTAGCCGCGGCTCATTTGGCTGCAAAAATGGTTTAAAAAAAAAAAAAAAAAAGAAGACGCTATTACTTTACTCCCTTAAAAACAGATAATAAAACACTGAACAGTCACTTTAACAGATCCATTACCGTCTCTCTCTCTCACACAAAACTGTACGGTCTCTCTGACTCTCAAACTGGCAAGTGAGTTTCGTTTCTCTTTATATCACAAACCCTAATTAATTTCTACTGATCTTTTCTATCAATTATCATAAATATAATTATTCAATCCGATCTCCATTACTCGCTTTTCTAAATTTCAATTCCATTTATTTATTTGTTATTTTTTCTCTTATTGTTACTATTTGATGATCCGTTTGGTACCCTGGAAAACCAGGGAAAATGAGAAGAAATGCATGTTGATTGAGAAAAAAAAAAAACAACTCAAAAAGACTTGAACTCACAGCAGCGCCTTTTTCCTATAGGATTGACTTTCTCTGTGATCAAAACGGAGTAATTAGGTCATTCTTGTTCCTTGATGTTGGTTTCTTAATTTGGACACGTGTTTCAAAAGGATTTTGATTAGTAATACATGTTTTGGATAAGAAAAAAGGAAGTGATATAGTGCGTCAAATTTTGATTCTACCTCTAGTAACAGTTATTTGCCATGTTTTGACATGTGGTTTTGTATTAATCTATTGGAATGTATTGCCTTTTGTTCATTGATTTAATTAGGTTCGTGCATTAATGGTATAGAATTAAGCATGCCATATGCACATATATCTCTTACAGCATTTATTTTTATATAGACAAATACTTGCAGACAATATCCTTATATATGCATATATATGTATGTTCTTGTGTCACTTTGTATCTATGAATGAAAGGAGAAATTTTGAGTAGAACTGATAGTTTTTGGTTACTCAGGAAATGGGGGTATACCTCAGCACCCCGAAAACTGAAAAGTTCTCAAATGATGGTGAAAATGACAGGCTTCGATTTGGTTTGTCGTCCATGCAAGGATGGCGAGCAACTATGGAAGATGCCGTAAGTGCTATCTCTAATCTCATTGTTTGACTTAATGTTATCTGTCTTTGGGACTTACCTTCAGTTAACAATTAATTGTAATATTTGCTTATCCTATATCTAGCATATGTTTCCTAACAAGGTATTAAATAATGTCTACGATACGGTCAATATCCTATGTCTCTTTTATGTAACTAATATTAATATCTGCTTATCTGACATATACTACTTGTTTCTTAACATGGTATTAAGTATCATGTAGCTTTTAAGCTGAGAGCTAAGATTGCACCCTCATAAGGCTTTGGGTTTAGAAATTGCTTTAGTGCTTTACTGATTTTTAAAAATATCAAATCAAATGTATTATAAAGATGGATTGAATCTTACCAAAACCTAACATATTAAAGGAAATTAGAAACTTCTATCTCAATAGATTCCTTTTGCTTCATGTGTGTGCGTGCATGCCTACGTGCTTCTTTTGAAAGTAATTGCCTGATGCATGTCCAACTGTGTTGGAGGCCTGTTATGTCTAAGAAGTTTGAGGGATACAGTTCCTTGTTAAAAGCATGTGTTCAATGTCAAATGGTGATTATCTCCATTTTCTTTGAAGGGTAATTTATCTACCTATTGGTAGCAAATTTACCTTAAATGACGCCATGAATTTACTATTGTGGTTTTTGCAGCATGCTGCTTATCCAGATCTGGACAGCTTGACGTCATTTTTTGGTGTTTATGATGGACATGGTGGTAAGGATTTGAGCTTTCTATTTTTCTTACATCACCTTTTTCTTAGAAATTATTTAAGTTCATCTTTCAGTCAAGCTTTCTTTCCTTTGCTGGATACTGTTTGCATTCTTCCAAATATAATTTTAGTTTTTCCTTCGGCAAGTCTTAGCTGACTGGCATGTGTGTTTGATCTTGCCACTAATGAAGCGACTAGGGTAGAATTATGACTTTAAATATTGAGGTTTTATGATGTTACGGGAGACAAACCTGTTGGCGTCTGCATGTGTTTAATATATATCATTGGCAGCCTGCACTTTTTCCGTTTGTATGTGTGTTTCTTTTTCTTTTCCTTTTTACTATTTTGCCAAAGTTTTATATGTAGCTTTGCTTTAAGTGTAGGCAAAAAATGCAACCTTTTTTGCTTAGAAACATTTTTGGTAACAACTTTTATGTTTCAACTCAAAACAAGGAGGAAAAAGAAAATGCTAAATTTCTTGAATCAAAGGATGAATCTCATCAAATCTTGACTTTTCTTTTCTTGTTTCTGTTTCCAGCACATAGTCTGTCTATACAAATTAATTATCAGAAGATAATAATGACAGTTGTTGGTCCCATTTAGCATACAAGTGCCTTAATTTGTTGAATTATTTTTCTTCTCATATTTTAAACAAATGGTTTTATTAATTGAAGGGCTCTTTTAGTGTCAAGTTGAGCCCAATAATCCTTTTGAAATTTGAATAGTGGTGATACTCCAATTATCTTGGTAATGATTCTGAATTGTACCATAAACTTTGAGCTAGTGGTAGGAAGCAAGCTACAATTTTGGGTGGGCTTGTTTTGTGTTTTGATGATTTATTTTCTATTAGAAAATGTTGAAGGGATTGGAGTTGGTCAAGCACATTTAATGGATGGTAAGACCTGCATAGACTGGCCTTGCCTTAGTTGGCATTGCTAAAAGGTCATCAATGGTGCCTAGGATTGGATTTTGATTTTCAAGTTCAGCATCCACCACAGTGAGGTTCTTAAGATGCTTATTTATAATTGTTAGAAAGAAGGCCTAGACACTCTACTCATACTTGAGATTTCTATGCAATGAATAATGTGCTTATGTCTAGCTGCAAAGTTTCTTATTCTGCGATTCTTTCTTCTTCTTTCCTTTTCTGTTTTGTTTATTTCTATTGAAAATTTGACTGCTTTGAATTTTTAATGTATTTTGAACAACTTCAGGGATTGATAGACAGTTTTTGGTACACTGTGGTTATTTTCTGCTCAGTTAATACTATTTGTATGTTTCATGTTTCCCATTAGTTGTATAGGTAAATATTGGTCTTTATGGAAAGTTTACCTATTTTCATAACTCTCTAGTACTCTTGAAGTCTGAAACATAGAAGTTGACCGGCTCACAATCGGTAAAGTGTTTACCTATTTTCATAACTTTCTAAAGCGTTTACATGATTGAATTAGCTTCTCAGCTGATTAAATTCTTGGTGCAAAATCTTTTAAGGATGTTCTATGTCTGTCCATTTATCTGTAGGTAAAGCAGTCGCTAAGTTTTGTGCCAAGTATCTTCATCAACAGGTGCTCAAGCATGAGGCATATTCAGCTGGAGATATAGGGACTTCAGTACAGAAGGCTTTTCTCAGGTTCCTTTACTGGATTATTTGCATTATTCTTTTGGTTATCAATATTTGGAAAATGTGTCATAGCCCAAGCACAAGGTAGCTGATAAGGTGCCTTTGACATGTAAGTTACATGTTCTAAGTTTCCTGGGAATCAGGAACTGGACCATGTGCTTGGAGCTCATGATCGTTGCAACTCAAATTTTGTTAATGCCTATAAATGATTATTTTAAGTTTTTCCCCTCTTTATCTAATTAATTCCTTCTGACACTGATCCATTTGCATTTCCATATTGCTGTAATGTCACTGGTTTTTTAATGGATGAGTTATTTATAGCTCCCTTCTGGTATATGCTATTGCCAGTGCATCTTTGACTATTTAGGTCATTATTGTCTAGCCTTTTTTGCATTTTCCCCATGAATTTGAAATTTAAGAGTACAATGAAATTCATTTCACTGATAAAATATGATATAAATAAGGGTGCTTGGTGTTTAGTTGTTTATTCTGCTATACATGCATCCAACTGCTGTTTTATTGATCTTGCAGAATGGATGAGATGATGTGTGGACAAAGGGGATGGAGAGAATTGGCGGTCCTGGGAGATAAAATAGACAAGGTTTCTGGCCTTATTGAAGGGCTTATATGGTCTCCTAGGGGTGGTGAAGCCAATAACCATTTTGATGATTGGCCTACTGAGGAGGTATTTTTATGATAGACAACTGATATATTTTAGCTTTATGAAGCAATTTCATTTTATATTTGCCTTTCTGACCAACAAGCATTTGGACTAGAAAATGTTTCTATGAGATCTAAGCTACATTGCTTTAAATGTTTCTTTGGTTGCTTTGATAGTTCATGCCAAGGAGTAGAGTACGTTTTCAACTGATCCATTTCCTTTACCATCAATAGGAGTAATTATATGTTCTAGTTTGGGTGTTAGGCGTATCCTTGCATAATAAATCTCTTTACTAATAAATTTTGTCGTTTGCATATTTGGTAAATTGGAAAAAATTGATGAGAATATTGATAAAAGAAGCTTTTTGTCATTGCAGTTTATACAGATACTTTTACTACATTTGTTTTTTTTTTTTTTTTGGTGAATATAGCAGAGTTAGATGTATTTAATGTAACAATCAATACTGTTTTTAGGACATGGACTTTAATTGAACCAACTCTATGAAGTATGCTAATTTAAATTGGGGTAGGATATATCACAAATTGAATGAGATTAGTAAAGTTTGCTCTATCACTTTTGGGGTTAGATCAGGAGACTTTTTAACTAAGGAAAAGAAAAGTTATCTGAAATTTTTGAGTTGTTCTTTGAGGCTTTGAGGAGCCTAAACAACAGAAGATGGATAAAATAAAGGAGAAGGATGATCTTTGCTAGAGGTTTATGATTTTTTAAAAAGGAGCTTAATATGAACTGGATTGCAAAGTAATAAAAGGAGCATGTGGATGCTTCTCTCTAGCATTAAAAGGAACCAAATTTCTGCTCTTTTGCCATTTGACACTGCTGAAGAAAATTGCAAAATATGAAGGAAATTGGAATTCAGTCCAGTGGGGTTGTATATTTAAGAACTTTTACTGCCACTGCATTAAACATTTACTCGAGCGTATCCTGCAGATTGTCCTAGGATTGTGAATTCTTTCAGTTAATTTGCTTTGTATTCATCTTATTAATAGCACTAGATAAGTGACTGTTAATTTATTTTAGTTAGAATTATGAAAGTTTTACTGTTTACCTTTTCCTTGTCTTGACCTCTATTGTGGAGAGGAAAGATGGGAATACTTTTGGACAAAGACATACCATCAGTTTGTTACTATAAATTTGGAAAAAGAACTTTGAATAGTTTTTACTCTATGGATTGGTGGATTGCTATGAAACATTATTAAATCATATGTTATCTTGACTTTTAAGTATAGTGGAGGAAAGAGGGTTCTCTGATGTAGCTTAATTGTAAGTGTCATATGTGCTTTAAACTTTAATATGATTTGTTTAATTCTTTTAATGTAATACCATATGCGAGAAGCTTTTGTTTGATTTGTCAATTATGTATATTTTATGTGTGAAATTCTAATATGAAGTTTTGTGTTGATTGCAAACTAGGGCCCTCATTCTGGTTTTCATGGACCTACTTCTGGAAGCACAGCCTGTGTAGCGATAATTCGAAACAGGCAACTTGTTGTTGCTAATGCTGGTGATTCCCGTTGTGTAATTTCTAGAAAGGGTCAGGTACATTTTTCTTTTCTTCTGCAGAACCATGAAAACAGAATTTGACAATACTGTTTTCTTCTACAGAACCTTTTCTGATGTTTTCTTCTACAGAACCTTTTCTGAAGACCTCTGAAAATTGTGAGCTGAAGGGATGTCTGCTTTGAATGACAACTAGTGGTTTTGTTATAAGTTATTTTAGCTATTTTAAGAGGCTGTTGTTCAGCTTATATTTTGTCATGATTTTAGGAATAAGATGTAATCTGCCTGCCTTGCTCTTTTAAATGTGCGAGTATTTTGAGTCAGATGTGACATGGAAAAGGTTGTAGCAGATGTTCTTACCTTTATCCATTTGATTGGTGATAGAGAGTGGAAAGTAGTGTTAATGTAATATAATCCCATTACATCATTTGATTGAAGTATAATAGTCACTAGATTTATTACTGAACCAGTTGTAAAGCATTTATCCATGCTCCATTATCAGACATCTTCTAAGTTTTCTTTACCTCTCTTCTTTTGGATATGCAATAGAGTTCCTCTGTAAGGTGGCATAGCTTAGCTGGCACATTCTTTATTTCATATAAGTTTCTTTTCACAGGCGTATAATTTGTCTAAAGATCACAAGCCCGACCTTGAGCTGGAGAAAGATAGGATTCTGAAAGCTGGTGGTTTTATTCAAGTGGGGCGCGTCAATGGAAGTTTAAACTTGGCCAGGGCTATTGGTACCTTCTAGATCCCAGTTTAACTATTTTCTCTTGAGGGTATATGTAGGTGTGGCAGAGAGGGGAGGGGGGATATTTGCTTGTTGATTCATAAATGTCTTTCGCTTTCAGGGGATGTGGAGTTCAAACAAAACAAAACTCTTCCCGCTGAAAGGCAGATTGTAACAGCTAATCCCGACATAAACACTGTAAGTGAATTGCTGCTTGCTTTAATATTCGTGTAATTATTTGAACTCATTCTATAGATTTTAATATTGGCCTATTAATTTAATAAAGAAACTAACCTTTTTAGTGTTCTTTTGTCAAAATTACTAAGAGAATAAACTATCTATCTTTATTTTGTAATTTTAGTATTTCATATGAATATATAAAACTTGATCAAGATATAATTGCCAATTAATATTGTTATTCAACCCTATGCTTATAATCTGTTTCTGGCCCTCTTTGAAATAGGTTGAGCTTTGCGATGATGATGAGTTTCTTGTTTTAGCTTGTGATGGGATTTGGTGAGTTACTTTATAAGAATGTTTCTATTACAAGAACTTGCATCTTTTGACCCTCCTGCTCTGAAATCAACTTTAGATCCTACCAGAATATTACTTGGGTACTATTCTGAATGCACTCTGTAATTTGCTGTAGGAGCATGCTGGATGCAAGCATGCATGCATGCATGCCTACTTGCCAATCTTTCTGAAAGATTTGATATAAATTAATCTGTCAGAGTATGACTGTAAGCTGGAATGGTGAATGAGGGGGGATTCATATAGCCAATCCCAACTTAAGGAACTAAGCTCATTTTTATATGTATTCATGCATGCTAATATTTGACTATGCATCTATGTATGTAGGCATTGATGTGTATGTATATGATAGAAAGCATGTGTATGGTTCCTTTAGGAGCTTGTAGGAGGGTATTGTTGAGGACAGATAGACAAGAAACAAAACTTTGGTAGGGATATAAAGAATGCTGCTAAATACTGGAGAATTAGAAGAGGTGGGCCATTTCTGCTGGGGAGTGAATAGGATGTCCAGAGGTGATATATAGCATGTATCATTGGCCTTGTCAATACTTAAAGAGTGGAAGGCTAAGGGGAATGAAGAGTATAGTCATCTTTTCTTGTATAATATATATGTGTCCTATATATGTATGTACGTACATGTGTGTGTGTGTATGCATGCGTGCACTCCTTTTGGTTCCACCCATTCTCATCTGCTTCTTGGTCACATTTTCTTGATTATGGATGGGCATATGTGTTATGTGTGTGTTTGCTGCTGAATTTGAAGATTGTCATTGACTAACATACTCCCCTTGGTTCCTCCCCCCCTCATCTGTTTCTTGGTCACATTTTCTTCATTCTTTCTATCAATTGTTATGTTACAATATTGGTGAGAAAATTATAGTTAGCACTCTTTTGACTGGTCCATGACATTCTTTCTATCAATTGTGTTATTACAATGGTGTTAGAGGGCTATTTACTGATATGCCAATCTCATAGAATGTTTCATCTCCAAATTAATCATCTGAATTATTTAAAATAAACATTGGTGGGTTAGATGATGTTAGTTCTTTGTGTTAATTTGATGCTAAATCTTTCAGTTCTGTTCACTAGGGACTGTATGTCAAGTCAACAACTAGTGGATTATGTACGAGAGCAGTTAAACTCTGTAAGTCCTGCAGAGCCCTCGTCAAAGCATTTTAAACTGGTCAAAAAAAAGGATTCCATTAATTAACACTGCTATGGCTGATGAATTATTGTTAGATGAGCAATGAGCTAAGACAGATCTCTTTTGTCTATGCAGGAAACTAAACTCTCATCTATCTGTGAGAGAGTATTTGACAGGTGTTTGGCTCCAACAGCCGGTGGTGAGGGTTGTGATAACATGACGATGATCCTTGTTCAGTTCAAAAAACCTGTTGGTTCAGGTGCTTCTTCAGAGCAGTAGCGCCACCATTGATCGATTAAACGCCCAAACAGATAAAAGTACATTGGAGTATTAGCCTCCTTTGCTTGACCAAATCGCTACCCGTTTTCTTCAAAGCTGTAAGCAAAAGCATTATGATATTTGGTTTTCACATTCAGGAAGTGATTTGCTGGCGATATGATTGTATATGTTCCAATTCCAAGTTTTTATTTAAGGGTTTTTGTAGATGTGTTAATTTCTGTGTTTAATCTTTGAAATGTAAGTGGTTTTCCATGATTCTACCATCAACATATCATTTTATGTTTAAGCACGCCGGTGGGGGAATTGGATAGAGAATATCATTCATAGGCATTAACCTGCCTCTGCCCCTAAAATAGGTTCAAAAGCTTTGATGCTATTACGTTCTTCCGACATCTTAGGTTGCAGTGATTCATTACACTGTGAATTACTACTCTCTTTCAACTTTTGCACGATTGGCATCATTTATATAAAACCAACAAAAAAAAAAAAAAAGCCCAAAAAAACCACACAAAAAAATTGACAAATTGAAGTTTAAATTTTACTCTTCCTAATATCTGAATTTTGGTAATTTTAAACTTTTTATCCTAATTTTAATGAATTTACTGCTTGCATTTGTATTAAAAAGTTGGTTAAAAGACAATAACATTGTAAAGATTTTTGTGTGACGGTCTTTCTTTCGGTGGTACACCGCAGGTTGATGTAGGTTAATATTTTGGCTGTGCAGCACATTTCAATCCAAAAAAAAATCTTATTTTATTTTAATTAAATAATAAGTAATTTTGTAATTCTATTGCAAATCTCCTTAAAACATTTAACGCAAATAGACATGACACGAGAAAAATATTACCAAGTCTATTGCTAATCTCCTTAAAATACAATTGACAAGCATAAAAAAGTTGGAATTTCCTTTCATCTGAAAATAGGAAAAAAGAAGCGAATAATAGATCGCATCTCTTGCATGGATAAAGAGAAAATTATGTAAAAATTCCGTAGAATACAATTATACATAGTAGAAATAGATGTATGGCCTGCTTGACAAGTTTTCTTATTTGCAATCAATCACGTGTGTAATTTCATGCAAGAATTGTCATCGACATACAACATTGTATAAATCTCATTCTTGGATCCATTCTTCTCAACAAGACGCCTATAGAATGAATCTTAAAAGGAGTATATGGAATTGCTGATGAATTTCTAGCCAAAGGCATGGTGAGGGAAAGCACGAGCCTTGTTATACCAAAGAAAGATGATTCATGAAATATGTGTGGTGGTAGTCGCGCCATCAACAAAATCGCCATCAAGTATAGACTTGATGGAAGCGATGACTTTTGGAACACCGCATAATTTAACAACTTTTCTAAAATATCACATGAGAAGCATCAGATGTTTTATTGTAAGGAACAAAATGAGCCATCTTGGAAAATACTAATGCAGCAAGCAGTCGATCAAGATAAAATCTGTCCACCACAAGGTTGGTTTAAGTAATTGCACTCTCAATAGATGCATATTAATGATACTGTGGAAATCTACGTACTAAATGTGGAAGTTTTCAGACAAAAACAAGTACGTGTAGAATGAGATGGATTTATAAGAAACTGAATAAGTGAAGTACAGTTTATAGCAATCCTAAGTTGGATTGCCTGCTGGACTTCTGTTCCAAGACAAGTAGGATGGATCACCAAGAGGCCTGCACAACGCAAAAGATCCACCTCAAATAAAGTACATGATTAAAACAAAATGAATAACAATATAAAAAAGGAAAATAGGCAACTATCCAATCATAAGAATTGAATACTACAGTTCCATTTCTTTTCATTTGATCTTTGTAACTATTACAGAAGAGAAGAGGATCTTATTAAAAACACCAAAGCATGGCCAGTTTAGTTTTAGAAACCATTTTCTATTCTTCATTTCAGTTTTGATATATGATCCCACAATCAGAAAGACCAGAAAACTCACAGTTTATATATAATCAAAGCAATTAAGACATTTCAGTCAATATTTTAATAAAATGGCTGCTTTATGATATTGAAAAGTTAGTATAATGTGCCAAATCTCAAATTAAACATAAAGCAATGAACCAAGTTCTTTTTTTCACAAGTCATTAGCCATTAGTCAAGCAGTTTAGAAGGAAAATATTTTGACTGGGAAATATTTTCTGAAGAGAAAATTGTTTTTCATTGAAGCTTCACTTACATTTAATATATTCTAAGTAATATTTTTCATGCCTATGATTAAATTTTAAATAACACAACTTTTTATACTTATTCTTTATTACTTTCCTAAAGAATGTTCACACAAAATTCTACATTATCAATAAATTTTACTACATGAGGAATAACAGGTAAAATTAAAACCATTAACTCACCTTGGCTTGATAACATAAAGAAGTATGAAGCTTACTGCTAAAAACAAGCACAGCCCCCCTACAGTAATATATGCTACGCCAAGGAAATCATTTTTTCCACCTATCCAACTTGTGGTTGAAAGAACCAACTTCTTCTTGCCTCCAAAACTGTAGGTGTTGTAATTGTTCTGTATTACAACAGTTATTTGCTCATTGGCTTGGAGGTCCTCCTCTATTCTCCCATAGAGTTTTCTGAACGTTGGCAGTGCAGCTGTACGCATCCAAACAATCAGATCCTCTTGTTCACTTAACTGTTGCATGCAGAAGAGCAAAAATCTCAGCCAAAAGGAACAAAGACAAGGAAGAAAAAAGTATGAGACGAGAAACATAACAAGCGAGACTCACAGGTATGCTCGAATTCAGTGTTGCACCTCCAATCAACCCTCCAATCTGGAAATTTTTTGGATAAACGTCAGATCCAAATTTATTCTCTTTGTCACTGTCCCATGCTATGTTCTTTTTGTTGACTTCTAACATCTTACTTTTCACAGAAAATCCATATGTGTCATTGAACAAACTCCACGCAATGAGGCCACAAGGAACAATTGGACCATCTGGTGAAATACCTTCAGGGTCACAATTTTTTGTCTCACTCTCATAGGCCTTGCTCCTCAACTGTTTATCACTTCGACTTTTAACATAACTGCAAGCATTTTTCCACAAAAATGTAACAAGAGTTTTTTAAGATGAAAACTAAGAATATCGAAAAGTGTTTTCAAGTCAAGTACAAAAAGAGGAAGATGCCTAATTAGCATTTAGAAGCATAAGAAACACTACAAAATCTTTCATGAAAGAGATATACCTAAATCAGGAGTTAGAAACGCAACAAAATAGAAACATTCATTAAACTCAAACATGGTATCGATAAATAAGTATAAATATAGAACATTTCTTCAAATAAGTTTTACACACCGGCGATGGTTCTGATAGAAGTTATCAAGTTGATAGTAGATAAAAACAGGACCTTTCATCAGCTTGGGAACCTGAAAAAAAAAATGGAAAAGAAAAGGATATAGATTAATACTCTTTAGCAGAAGGGACATGTTAAGATGAAATGTGGAATAGAAGAACATGTAAAGGAGATTCAGGGCAGGGATTCCTTGAACACAATAAATGAGAAAATAGAGAAGGAATTTGACTAACGCTCAAAGTCCTGGTACACGACTTGTTAGTTCGACTGCTTTGGATATATGCAAGCTTATCATTGGAATAATTAGAAGGAACACAGCCTTCATCATAGCGATCCACAATTTCCACCACCTATACGATAAATTAGCACAGATTTTATGTTCAACAATTATCAATAGCAAGGAACAAACACATTTAGAGATTTTTAAACAGTGAAGAATACACTACATGCTCCGATGCAGACAATGAAACAAGTCCAATTGGGATGAAGATGATTCCAATGATGGTAAATGTTGTAATGACCTGAAAACCCCACAAAAATGAAATAAAATAAGTTAACAACTAAGAAAAATGCAAGCTTTCATTAATACAAATGTGAAAGAAAAATAAAAACTTCAGCTTTCCTAAGGATTTAATCACAAGATTTCTAGCATTTTCAAATTCTATCTCTTCTTTAGACTTTGTCAAATGCATCCAAAAGGGAAATTCAAATTCAACAACGATAGTTTGAAACATACCAATCCTGGTGTAAGAATAGGTTTGCAAGCAGGAAGCTCTTGCTGTGTGAACCTAGAATCTGCAATCCACACAAAAAAACAAAATTACCATAAACCCAACCCTTGATTTTCAAAACTATATATTTCCAAATGAAATACAAAAAAAAAAAAAGTATATAAACACATAATATAAAATCTTCAATAAAAAACAATGATCAGTAACAGTAAGCAAAACCCAGAATTTCTTTTTCCTTTTTGTTTTGTTTTGGGTATTATAGCCACATTGCACCCATTTTAACAGGTTCATCGAAGGTAAAGCCAAAAAAAAAAAAAAACAAAAAAGAAAAGCAATCTGGCAATGCAGATATTGGTGACAAAGATTAACAAGAAAGGGGCAAGAAAGGAACATACATTTGGGTTTTTTGGAATTCTTTTTGGCCGCTGAAGATGAATCAGAGGTTGAAGTTGAACCACCACCAGCAGCGGAGCTCGTGGTGGCTCCGTTGGTATCCATCTCCATGACCACTCTTACTCTTCCCTCCTCCTCTCCCCAGATATAAATATTATTTTTTTTCTTATCAGATCTCAATTTTTGTTCTTTTTCTTTTTCTCGAAATTCCTTTTTTTCTTTTGATTTTTTTATTGGAGGATTTTTGTTATTGGTTTCTTTTTTTTTTTTTTTTAGTCTCAAAAGAAGAATTAAAAAAATAAGAAAAAAAGGAAAAATAAGAAAGTTGGTTATGAGAGGAAAAAAACGTTTGCACGAGAGAAACTACCGGTCAAACGGTCAGTCTTCGTTTTCTTTTATCTTCAGTGGTGCTAGTGTAGGCGTTGTTATGTTAGTAAACCTATAGGGTTATGACACGTGGATAACTGGTTTAAGCCTGCAATGCCAACTAAGCCAAATTGTAGGAGAGTGACGCCTAATCATAATAAAAATGGCCGGATCTATTTTATATGCCTTAATTAATAAACTGATGGTAACAATTTGAACCTAATTCAATATCGATAAATAAAAGGGTTGACTGAATAATCTCATAAATCAAATGATTTTTTTGAAGTTACATGAAATTTTATTAAAATTGTTAAAAATAAACAAAAAAAAAATTTATTTAAGAGTGATTATCAATCAATTTTAATCGATTTGATTGATCAAAATCAATTAAATTCGATTAAATTGATTTATTTAGTTTAAATAAAATGATTTAATTAATTAATTTGTTGATTTTTTATTTTTAAAATTAATAACTGAATCGATAAATTTATTGATTTTTAATAGATTTTTAAATATTTATATATAATTTAATGAAAATATTTTTTATTTATATTTTTAAAAATGATAAATATGATATTAGTGATAAAATTATAAGATGAGTTTTATTGGGTGAAAATTATTATAAAATACAGTTTGATGATTATTAAAATTTAATATTTGTTAAAAGTTATATTTAAAAAGGAATTTAATATATATATATATTATATAACAATATACATAAACAAATTTGTCACGTAAACATTTATATAGATAATTCTCTTAAATGACACGTAAGATATTTTAAAAAAAATAGCTTTTTTAAATTACAATTAGATAATTTTAAATTTATTTAAATATCAAAATTATTCAAATTATAATTAAAAATCAAATTTAATATATATATATATATATATTATATAACCACATACATAAACACTTATATAGACAATTCTTTTAAATGACATGTAAGATTTTTAAAAAAAAAATAAGATAGTTTTTTTAAATTATAAATTAGATAATTTTAAATTTATTCAAATTTCAAAATTATTCAAATTATAATTGAAAATCAAATCAATTTAGAGATATATTTTTTAAATTAAAAATATGAAATATGGATTTTTTTTAATAAATAATTTTAGTAATTTACCAAATAACCTTATTTAAAAAATTATTTAATTATTAAAATCTTTCAAACATGTTTAAAAATTATAAAGATTAAATTTATTTAAATCTTTCAATAATAATTTTTATCTTGATTTAAAAAATTTACGTAAGATATTAAAAATTTAAGTAACGTTATGTAATATTTTGAAATTTCAAAAAATTTTCATCTTAAATTTTTAAATAATAAGATAATCAAAACTATTATATTCATTTGAACTCTAATTACTAAATTTATAGTTCAAATAAATACAAAAAATTTAATATTATCTTTATCACTTATTATATCTATTTTAAATTTTAAAAAATTAATTTAAAAATTATCTATTTAATCCTATTTGCCACTAAAAAATTCTTTTACAAATTTAATATTACAAATGTAATGTGTTATATATCAATTTTTTTATTTTTTTCAGTAACTTTTTTTCAAGGTATATTCTATTACTATTGTAATTTTTTTTGTTTATAAATTTTTTCTAAGATATATTTTATTATTATTACAATTTCATTCTTATGAAAAATAACAAAATTTTTAATTTATTTTTTTTCTTTTTCATGTATTTTCTTACATTTTTCATATTTTACATAATAAATTGTTCAAGATTACTAAAGTGAAAGTATGTTAATATTTATTTTATTATATAATTTATCATTCAATAATATATATTTTTATTTTTTTAATAAAAACGTAATTTATTTTTATTTAATATAATCTTACAGGTGTATAAATATTATTGTAAACAAAAATATCTAAAGAAAAGACAAACTTTTTTTACTGTTTTTAGAAATTTTATTTTTTAGTGACAACTATATATATATATTTTATATATGCTATGAGTTTAAAATATTTGAATATAAATTAAAAAGAAATTAATTTATATATATATTAAATAAGTAAAATTATTTAGTGCATCGTACAAGTTATAATCTAGTACATAATATATATTATATACTAAAACAATCATTTAATTTTAACTTTGATAATAAAATTCTTATAAAAAACCTAATCCAATAAAACATCGGGATATAATCTTGATCCGTGGACAGATCTATGCATTTGCAAACCAATTAATCCCAGTTTCCTTCACAGCTTCTGCAGGAACATCTTCCATCACCTTCTCTTGGCCCTTGGGATAATATATCCCTGTCCGATCGTGAGGAACCCAGCAACTTCCATCATGATTTGCCGCCATGCTCTTCTTCTTCACTTCCTCAGCCTCCACCTTCATGGAATCTCGTATTGTATCAGCACAACTGTTGCCCTTGCTGTAGTGTTTTCTTATTGTTGGCCTGTTTTCTCAATGCAAATACAGCATCATGCAATAAGAAAAATTAAATTAAACATGCTCAGCCATATCTAATTTTGATTCAAGGGAAGAGGGTTCCAATAAAATATTTTATGTTTGAAAGATGCATGCACTTATGATGGAGTCAAATATTCGGGTGTTTAAAGTATTTTAGTACTAAAAACAAATATTAAAAGACGATACGAAATAGATAAACACAAAGATTAAAATACTACCATATTAAAAAGATCATAGACAAACGTTTTTAACTCATTAAACTTAAAGATATAACTTGGCTATTTGGGGTAAAAGTGGAAAAACTTACTTGGAAAATATGGAGTTCATTGTATGTGCTCCTCTAGTAAATGTTCTTGCCATGTGTGTGCTTTATCTCCCAAGCACAAATCCAAATAGTGCTGAAGTATTGGGCAACTTGCAGTAGGTCATATAGAGGGTAATCAGGAATGGCAATTGGCATTGATAACTGGGATGGAATGCCAACATTTAATCCATTTCTCTCTTTTCGATGGGATTTTAGTTAGGGGACCGTTTCAGCTTTGGTCATTGTCAGTTTCAATGCTCTTTCCAGGGTTATGCAGAAATCGATTTTGATCAAAAAAATTGATCAAAAATGGGTCTATAAATTAAATCAATTTTGATTTTTTCAGTTATATATATTAAATTGATTTGGATTTCGGTTAAATCGATTTAAGCGGTTGATTTTCAGTTTTAAGATTATGAACTGAATTGACTAAAAAAATTGATTAAATATTATTAAAATATTTTATATTTTTATTAATATAATTTTAATATTCTTTTTTATCTTTTATATTTGAGTATTGCTCACTGATTTAGAATTTATGTATTGCTCACTGACTTAGACTTTATAAAGCTTATCTGTTGCTCATTGATATTATTTAATACATAAACTTACTATGTATTGTGTATTATTGACTAATTTAGAGCTTTAGACTAAATTTACTGTATATAAAGCTTGTGTTTATGAAGCTTGTGTTTATGGGAGAATCTACACATTTTCTCATGTAATCTTACTATTAGATATTTGATTCCAATATTTGATTCAGAAAAATCTGATTCCGAGAAAAACTGACAGATTTTCAATAGTACCTAAAGTCCCGGAATCAAAACTCCACCTCTTCCTGTGGTATTCTAGGATTCCATGAGGAGAAAGTAGCATCATTTTCAAAATCGACCTAAATAAAAAATTGTGAAATAGTTGTTACCATTTTGAAAAGTATGTTTGAAAATGAACACAAGTCAGTTGTAAGTTTTTGTTGATAAAAAAGTTGGTTTATTTATAGCGTTTAGCATAAAAAACGTCTTTAATAATCCTTTAGAAAAAATTGAATGAGATTATTCGAGGTGTTTCTAGTCAAAAAGTTGATTTATTTATAGTGTTTAGCATGAAAAACCTCTTTAATAATCCTTTAGAAAAAATTGAATGGAGTTATTCGAGGCATTTCTAGCTAAAAATATTTTGAATAATCTTCAAAAATTTTTATAAAAAGATTGTTGAAGGCGTTTTTTGTCAGAAATGCCTTAAATAACCTTTATTAAATTTTTTGTAAGAAATTATTCAAGACGTTTTTTGTTTGGGATTATTCCATACATTTTTTACTAAAAACGCCTTAAATAATCCCTTACAAAAATTTTAGTAAAGATATTTAAGGTGTTTATGGCTAAAAAAGCCTTCAATAATCTACTTTAATTTTTATGAAATGTTATTCAAGGCATTTTTGCTAAAAATATCTTGAATAATATCCAATTTTTAGGGTTTAGGATTTAATGTTTAAGGGATTATTCAAGGCCTTTTTTAGACAAAAATATCATTAATAATCCTAAAAAAAAAAGGAATGATTATTCAATACGTTTTTGCCAAAAAAAATATCTTGAATAATCCTCTAGTAAAAAAATTGAAATGAATTATTCAAAGCATTTTTTACTAAAATTACATTAAATAATCCCTTATTAAAAATTTAATGAGGTTTATTCAAAATGTTTTATGGCCAAAAAGGCTTTGAATAATCTTCAATTTTTAAGGTTTAAGGTTTAAGAGATTATTTAAAACGTTTTCTAACCAAAAAACTATAAATAATCTAAAAAAAACTAAAAACGCCTTGAATAATCTCCTATATTTTTTTGGATTATTTAAGGCATTTTTTGTCAAAAACACCTTGAATAATCCTTTAGTCAAAAAATTGAAAGGAATTATTCAAGACATTTTTAGCGAGAACCGTCTTAAATAACCTCATTCAATTTTTTGTATAGAATTATTCAGTGTGTTTTTTTATCAAAAACACCTTAAATAATCTAAAAAAAAAAAAGAGATTATTGAAGGTATTTTTTTTTATAGAAAATGCATTAAATAATTCCCTTTAAAAATTGGAGAGAATTATTTAAAATGTTTTTGTGAATAATTCCCTTCAATTTTTATGAGAGGATTATTCAATTTGTTTTTTGCTACAAACACCTTGAATAACTCCATTTAATTTTTTGTAAAAATTATTCAAGGTGTTTTCTGGTTAAAAATATATTGAATAATCCCCTTTAATTAAAAATTAGATTATTTAAGTTATTATCATATATACCAATGAGATTATAGTAATTATTCAATATTTAATATATATGGATTCTTCCCAATAAAACAAGCGAATCTGAACAAGAGATGTCCTAAAAATAAAAGAAAATCCTAGGTATTGTATTTTTTTAGGGATCACACTTTCCTCTGAAATCTACGATTTTATGAATGAAACACCAATTGAAGACAAAAAATAAGAAATCATAACTGATTATATTGAAGAAATTGACCAAAACTGAAAAGATTAATTCAATTTGATTTTCTCAAATTTCTAGTACTATTCAATCGATTTGATTTTATTTGTAGATTAATTCTGATAAATCAATTTTAAAATTTTTCGAACCAAATTAATCGAATCGATTGATTGTTCAGTCCTAGCTCTTTCTAGATTAGGATTAAGATAAATTTTTTTTTCTATTTTATTCCTTTATTTTTTCAATTTTTCTAATTGTACAATTTTGCTTAACCTATGTTCACTATTTTTTAAATATCGAAATAATAGAGCATTTCATATACAATAATTACATAATAATTAATCAATTATAAGTCTAAAATATAGAAATAACAATATGAGATTTACAATTTTTATCTTTGTATAATTCAAGATTACATATATTTTAATTTACAGCTAAATTTTGATTCAATAGTCAATAGATATATTTGTTTTACCCGATATTCTGAAACTATCTTGGAACCAAGGGTGATGATGGTTCGATTCGAATTAGATTCAGTTTGATTTTTTTAGATATTGTAAAATATTATGAAATTTTAAAATCCGATCCAAATGTAAACTAAATCTTCATTTAATCCAAACCGAATCAAATTAAATTTTATCAATTTGATTTAATTCAGTTTATCGATTTTTAATTTTTAATTTATATATATACTATTTTAATATAAAATTTTAATATATTTAAATAGATTTTGACATAAAATTATTATTTTTATTTTATAAAAATTTAAAAAATATATAAAAACTAAGAAAAATATATAATTCGGTTCAATTTAATTTTTTTAAAAATTTTTTACTTTGATTTGAAATTCGATCCGAATATAATATATACATTTAATATCTAAACTTGATCCAAACTAAATAAAAAAATAATCCAAATTGAACTGAACACTATAATTTTGAATTAATTTTCATATTTTTTAATGTTTTTCTCACTCCAACGCTGAAAAACAAAAATTTAAATGCCTAAATTAAAACTAAACCAAATGGCCTACTCAAAGAAAACTTAATGACCTAAAAAGCTTATGGCCTAAAAACCAATTAAACATTGGCCCAGAAACAAACAAAAAGGGCTTAATGAAGAATCAAGCAGAGATGGCCCAAAGATAGAATGGCCTATTAAATAATATATTGGATGGCCCAAAATGTGATTTCATTTAATCCGAAAATGAAAAAAAAAAAAAAAAAATCACCTAGCTTCGTGCATGGCTTCCAGGGGCTATCACAGGATAGGTTAATGACTTTAAGATGACTTAGCTCTGATATTAACATGTAGATTTAATCAAGAATAATTAACACAAAATTAAAACGAAACAAAGAATAAAAACAAAGTATGTACGTGCTTGAATAGAATAATTAATTTTATACATTTTATAAAGTTTTAGTTTAGTTTTCTTCTAAAATTTTATATGATGTAGATTTCTATGGATCAAGTGAGCATGGCATTACCAAACACCCCATAGGATATTTTGGAATAACCACAGAGATAAGCAGAAGGGAGTTGGCCAACTTGCTTCTTCAATATTTTTCTTACTTCTGAAGAAGACTGTTTTGGTTCATTTCAAGTTTTTAGGTATATATAAAATAAGAATTCGAATCTTACCGCTCCATCTCTTATTTTATGAAAAAAAAAAAAAACAGTTAAATAAATTTTTGATCTGTCGTTTTCATGTATTTTAACATGTTATTGATGAACTTTGATATTAAATTTATACTTATCTTTTATTTTAGTTTAAAAGGTTACAATCTAAAAATAAAAAATAAAATTTTTTAATTTTATTCTTTTTCTTTTGATGTTATCATTAGGATTTTTTTAAATTGATGAAGATCGTAATGTTAGGGTTGAGACTCCAAAAACTAAATCATTGAACAAAATATCAAATGCCTAACTTAGAATGAAAACAAATACTAAAATCTAGAAGGTAACATCCCAACTTATTAAAAATTTTAAAATAGTGGTCTAAACGAAAATCTCAATCATTTTCAAAGAAAATATATAAAATCAGTAGCTAGTTTTCTTATTGTCCTGACCACAATAGGGCCTTATAAATCAAGATCTTTCCAGGAAAATTTGTTTAGGATAAGTATAAAAGGAATCGAATTAGCCTTTTTTTTATTGCATAATTATAAAAAAAGTCTATAAATTATGATTAAATTAATTTGTAACCCGTGTGATGCACAGATTATTTTTATTTTATTTAAATATTAATAAAAATATAAATTAATATTATTTAATTATTTACATGTTGAAAATTATATAAAATATAAACAAATATAATTAAGATATCAAATCATAATAAAAAATAATTTTAATTTAAAAAAATTGATCAAATTTAAAATATGAATTTGATGAGGAGGAAGTATAGAAAATTACAAATTTTTATACAAAGTAATAATTAATGGGTCATTTATATTATATATAATATGATACTTTGTTGTTTGGTTACTATTAATTATCAAATTACTACTCAATTTGTAGAAAAAACGACATTGATATAAAAATAATTGATATAAAAGTAACTGAATATAGAAAAGAAGTTCTTAGTCTTTTACTCTTATCTTAGATGATTGAATCTCTACTTCTTCTTGCGAAATCATCTAATAAAACACAAATCAACTGATTATTTCACAAACATATAAATAATATAGTTACAAATTACTATTTTTCTAAAAAAAAATGATGGGTGACTATGACTGCGAGTGAAACGATAAAAAATTTTTATTGACGCCTTTCATTGTTATTTCAGATATAGAGTTGAAAATAATAACAATAAAATAATAGATAATTGTGACTGGAATTGAATTTTTAAAATAATCTAATGATAAGGAAATTAAAAAATAAAACTTGTCTTTTAAATTCAAAATAATAAAAGATAAATCCAATCAATTTTAGTGGAGATATGTATTTAAAATTTATGATGCATATAAATATATATATATTCTTAAAATTTTGCTAAATTTAAAAAGAAAAATAAATTCTAAATTTGATATTTTTGAATTCAAATTTTGTACAAATTTTTAATTTTTCATAGATTTTCTTTTTGAATTTAAATAATTTATTAAATGTAATTATTTTATAAATCAATTTTAGAGATAATATATCTATGAAAATTTTAAATTTAAAAAGATATTTATTTAGATTATTAGAAAATCCTAAAAAATAATATATCTAAATTAGATTTTGTTACTAATTTAAAATTTATCTATATATATATTTGGATAATTAAATAATATATAAAAAGTGGTCATTCATTTAAAATTTGAAAATTTTAGATAATTAAATAAAATTTTAAATATATATTTTTTTATAAATGACCTAAAATTAAGAAATATCTTAGGTGTCATTATAGAGAAATTTTAGAAATTTTTTTATTTGTCAAAAAAAGAAATCATCCACCAAAGCATGTATATTAATTTTTTACTATGTAACTTTGTATGTTATAATATATATATATATATATATATATTTATTTATTTATATTAGATTGGTACTGGTTTGAATTCTTCCTAATACCTCTATACCTTTTATAGAAAATGGAAATTGTTGATTAATAAGAGTAAAATTGACTTTGGCCTTGGCATTAGCTCAAACACTAAATAGTTCTACGAGGTTGGTTATTTCACTTTCAAATTTCAAAATTTACAAACCCAAAAGAAGTAGAAATGTTAAATTGTCTTAATTTTGCTTTAAAATAAGTTTCAAATACAATTAAGATGATAGTAGATTTTCGATACTAAAAAGAAAACCTATTTGAATTACATCACATAATTCTTTTTTAAATTGGTGGCTATAAGAGACTTGCATATGATTTTCCTTTAAATTACATATTCGTAGTTGTTGGGAGGGTTGGTTCAAGTATATATTTGATCATTCAAAGAGTTGAATTTATTTTTGAGTCTGATAAGAAAAGTCATCTCATTGATCTTTTGTATGCATAGAGAGAAATTGTAGTTCATTAAAAGGTAATGTGAGACTATCATATATGGACTTGCTTATTGAAATTCTTTTATCCATATATTTTTCAATTCAAGTTAATTATTGGATATATTTGTTTTGATGAATATTAACTCTTCAAGGTGCTAATTCATTTATCTAGTCTCATTGAATTAATAGGTCAAAGATAATAAACTTAAATAATCATATAAACTTAAATCTCTAGAGTCACCAAATTGTCATATAAATACTAAATAAAAATATTATCAAAATCAATACAACTATCCTATTTGTTATAAATCTATCCCAAATGCTATTTCATTTTCTTCCATCTTTCTTGGCAGCAGACTTGGTGACCTTGGCACTATATTGATATTTCTTTTCAACAATCTTGATGACACCAACAGCCACAATTTGGCACATGTTATTGATAGCAAAATGTCCAAGAGGTGGGTACTTTAAAAAAGTTTCTAAAACCATTCCTTGCCTAGAAGCTAAAAATTTTAAAAAGGTTAAGAAATATTTAGAAGCTAAAATCAAGAGAAAAAAAAAAAAAGACAAAAGTGCCTTGAAAATTCGAAATAAAGGTATCAACTTCTTTGAAAACCAATGAGCCAAATTTTACAGCTCCTTTTTATGATTCCTTTACTGGCCTGCACATGACTACATCTGATTATGGACTAAAATAAGTAAATAAAAATATTTGAGATTTTTGTACTAAATTTATACTCTAAATATTAAATAAATAAAGAGTTGAAAGATAAAAAATATTACCTGATTGAATGTATTGATTAAGAGAATAGATGTTCAACATATGTAAATTAAGAACTAAAAAAATTCAATCTCATTTGCTACACCAATTAATCGTTTAACCACACTTGTTTGCAGTATGAGTTTGCAGATTGGATACGTCAAACTAGAAACAAAAGCTCCTTCACTGCAACCGAAAGATGATGATGCTGAAGCTTCTCAGTAACCTAAGGCTGAAAGTACTGATGTCTCCAATATGGAAATAAACTCCATAGAAACAAAAGTCCCTTCACCAGCTGTGGATGAAACTAATGCATAAATTAACTTGGATGAAGCTAGAGTTATTTTATGGTTAGAGGCATTATTCATTTGATCCCCTTCTCATTGGTGCACCAAATCATTTTTTCCAATTTGTAGATGTTTATCTAATCCTATCTTAGTTGTAAAGAGCTATACTTTTGAGCTATAATCCTGAACATTAGAAAATAGTTGGTTGCTCAACTGGCTTTTCCAATGATTGAATGAATTTAGAGAGAAATGCTTAGTAGTATAATGAAGTAACCATTTGCTAATATTCATTATTTTTTTCCATTTTTTCTACCTATTCATTTTGGGTAAGAAAGTAGAAAAAAAATTTAATGTAATGGTTGAAATATAAAATAACACGTTATTGAGGTAATGATGTTCGTAGGTAATTTTACATTGAGGATCAAACGTATATTAAGGATTTGAGCAATGGTCGGTGGGCTTTTCCTCAAGTTTTCACTGTAGATATAGATATGGTTTGCTTTTATTATTTTATCATTATTTTAAAGATAAATTATTTTAAAATTAATTTTAAATTAAAAAGAGATGATGTATAAGAGAAAAGAATTTCATTAAAATTTAAATTGATTTTTGATTAAATTTTAAAATTTTTAGATAATTTAATAAATTTTAAAATATATGTTTTATAAATAATTTAAAATTAATAAATATCTTATGTGTTATTATAATAAGAAATCTTAAAAATTAATCTTATGTGTCAAAAAAAATTATCCATTTAAGTATCCACGTCAGCAAATATTACTTGATAACTATGTATGTTATAATATAATATATATATATGATAATTATTTAAATGTTTATTCTTTTATTATAACAAATTAAAATTTTCAACATTTATTTTTATAGATTAAATTTGTATTAAACAAAAATTAATTAACTGTAAATATTTATTTTTATCTAATTAAAAGTTTAATTCAAAAAAAAATGCTTAAAGACTTAATTTGATAAATATTAATATTGAAAGGTTTATATGATTGTAATAAAATGATTGAGATTTTAATAATTATTTAATTTTTTTAAAATAATTTTTCTATATTTAAGCCTTTTTTTTAAGTGAAATCACCCAAAACAACAATAATAGTATTAAAAAAAAAAACTAATTTCTCATACTCCTAACTTTTTTTTTTCACATTTTAAAATTTTTTTATCTAAAATTGTTTGAAATTACATTTTAATTATTAAAATTAAAAATTTAATATTTGATTACGAAAATGTATTAAAATCTGATTGAATCAAATGACCTGATTGGAAGGTTCAAATTCACCTTAAACAATTTGATTGCTTTTCAAGTGGTGTTAAAGTAGCAGGATTTTAACGTGCACATTGACTGAGAAAATCAAATAAAAAAGCCTGATGTGATGTGCCAGAGAAGCCGTAGATACGACGAAAGTTCGCATCAATTCAGATTTAATTTTGAAATAACGCATGTGAGCCACGTGTAAACACGTAAATCTTCTTATCCACTCCAACCAAATCACGGTTCCCTTGTAACTTTATCAGTTACAGTAACGAATTTTTCTTTTTTTTTTTTGTAAATAACTGACATTATCCAATCTCTTTTATATATAGAAATATATATATATATATATATATATAGAACAAACTTCTCAAGAGAAAAAAAAAAAAAAAACCAGAAAACATATACCTTTTTCAGTTCTACATTTAAAAAATATAACTAATTCATTTTTAAATTTAATAATTAAATAAATTTTAATTGATATCTATAAACAATTGACTTGTCCATCGGTCACGAACTGAGTCACGAGGTTAATGAAAACGTTTTTTTCTCACGTGCATCAGTACATCAACGTGTCAAATCACAAACCAGATCTTTTTCAGTTTTATTCTCAAGCATAAATGGGTAAATTTATGTAATTTTTTCTTAACATTTATTTAGGTTTATTTGTTTTTGAACACTATTTTTTACTGTTATATTGTGGATAAGTATTTATCTTATAATTTGAATTAATTTTTTGTACAAGTATTTTTGGTTGTATATTATTGATAATAATCAATCATCATAATTTTATCAACTCCAAATTTTAATTTTTAGTTTTTATTGGATTATTTTTAAATAATGGACTAGAATAAGAGAATCATACCTATAATTTAACTTCGAATTTATTTTAAAAAATAAGAAAAAATAAACAAAAAGGATTAAAAATAAAAAAATTAAAAGATAAAAAAAATAGTTGAAAATATCAAAACATAGAGAATATGCCTTGAAATAAACCTTTCTTAATTATTACTCAAAAAGTTCGTTACTAATAATAGAATAAGATAAAATAATCATAAAACAGACAAAACAAAAGTCTCTCGGACCAAGCAAGCCGCAAGTGGATAAGTCTTCCTCTCACCAACCCCGCAAAATACGACTTTCCTACACGTCACCCACCAACCGGTCCGCCCCATTGGATAAGGATCGTTCCTCGTTCTCCCCTTCACTTTTCCCTCTATGTTTAAACAGTCTCTCCCTCTGAATTTCTTCTATTCCAATTCCATTATCAACCAAAAACCTTCTTTCTTTTTCTCTGCCAATCGTTTTATACCGAATCTCATATTTGGATTTGGAGCTTTCTTGGCTTAGAACAAGGTTTCGAGCTTTGGGTTGTTTTGGCTTTCAAGATTTGAGTTTTGGGTTGACTTTTTTTTCTGATTATGGCGAGTGCTATCGGGATGATTGGTGGGAACGGCTCTTTTTCATGGATGCAAGTCAGGGGCAAGGGAAAGGAGAAGACTGTGAACAGAGTTAGATTTTGCTGTTCTGCTTCTTCTGTTATAGATCCGTACAAAACTCTCAGGATCCAACCTGGTGCATCTGAATCTGAGGTCAAAAAGGCCTTCAGGCAACTTGCCCTTCGGGTACATTCAATTAATCCCATCTTTCTTCCTTGTTCTTGCATTGTTTTTTCTAATGAAAGCTTTATTTTGTTTTCAATGATTTGGTCATTGATGGGTTTTTTGTTTTTTAAAATTTATTTCAGTATCATCCGGACGTTTGCAGAGGAAGCAGTTGTGGGGTTCGGTTTCAAACGATCTATGAAGCTTATGAAGTATGTTCATCTTTACTTTCTATAAGACAGTAGTGTTAAAATTATTCTTGGTATCATTAAGATTTGTTGCGTGTAGTGTGGAGATCAAATTGTTGATCTGATATTGTGATTTGCAGATTGTGATGAGTAATTTGAGAGGCAAGTCGAAGGAGTCCCAAATGTTTGAGGCATATCATGATCAAGGAATCGAGAAGACAATGAAGTACGCAGATGGGGAGTTGTGGGAAGAATGGATGGGATGGGAAGGAGCTGGAATTCGTGACTACTCATCCCATATTAATCCTTACATTTGAACAAAACTGTATATTTAGAACCAAAAATGGTGGTTGTACCTTTGTATATATAAAATGATTGTGGGACGAGTTATTTTTCTTTGTATGTATGTGGCTTAAGCTGAGAACAATTTATTGATGCTCCAATTGATGCTTCCATTTCTTGCCCTAATAACTCTAGACATGTTCAAAATTAGTTTTCAATTGAATTAGTAGATTAAATTGATTTAATTTGATTAATTAATTGATTATTAAATTAATTTCGATTAATTATCAAAAATAATTTTTAAAAAATTTTAATTATTTATTAATTAAACTAAAAAATTGAATTAATCAAAACTTTAATAGAAATCTTATAAAGTTTATATATAAAACTAAAAAATATATAAATTTCATCATTTTATTTTATAAATTTTTAAAGTTTTTAATTCAATAGTTTGATATTTGAATTTTTTGTTATATGATTTCATTAAATTTATTTTAAATATGAAAAATTAGAAATTTAAAAAATAATTTAATTTAATGCATTTATTATTTGATTAATTTAAAAATTAAATCCATTGATTAAATTAATTTTGTTCTTTAAATTTTGAAACTAAAAAATTTGATTCAACAAAAAAAATTATTTAATTAATTTAATTTTAAATAATTAAATTTAAAACAAATTAAATGAATATTTCTAATTTTAAGCTTTCAACTTATTTCCTTTTTTTTTTTTACATTTTTTTAATTTTTTTTTACAAAAAATGTCATAGTGTAAGAATAAAATATAAAAATTATAATTGTTAAATTTTAAAATTTGAACCTGTTAAATATTAGTTTTTGAATGTAATTTCATAAACCAAAAGTTAATTTTTTATTTTTTTATGTTGATCACACAATTTGCAAATCTAACGTACAGTTTAACAATCAATCATGAGAAAATAGTAAAAAAGAGCGTGCAAAAAGCAATGGGCAAACTGAAGCCGAAAGGAAAAGCGGGTTTTGGGCCATTTCTTTTGTTTTGGTCCATTGGCTAAGAATTTTCTTAAATGACCCAAACATAAAACGACTTCAAAATTTCAAATCCAATTTTTGATTTGATGGGGTTAGGGAAGGAATACACCAAAACGAGAAAAGATTGGTGATGTAATAATGGCATATTACAATGCATCCTACGTAGATGTCATGTGACATTAATAATGTGCTTGCCCAATTGTAATGATATAAATGATTAAAATTGAATGAGTGGTTCTTTCTTATTTCTAAAATTATTGAATTTGGAGAAAAAATTACAGGACTATCTTAATTTCCTCATTTTTCTTAATTTATTTTAGTTTTACTGCATATGGAAAGAAAAAGGTAAAGAGAATTTATTTCCCTCTATGATTCTATTGATTGTTTATTTACTACTATTTGCTCATATTAAGAACACTGAACTTAAAAGTATTCATTGATCAGATGAGGTTAGGAATTGATAACCTTTAGGGGTTTGCTCGTGGCTAAATTTGGCCATTTCTAAAAAAGATTCGTATGTATCATGTAAAATATAAATAATTTATATAATTATATTATGTTTTTTATAAAAGTTATATATTATAGTTCGCATCAAATGAAATATATTTTTTATTTTATTAAATTTATATATATTTTTTATTAAAATTTTAAATTATATTATCTTCATGTATTTTTTTTATCATTTTTGTGTTTTATTTTTGTATTATATTTTAGAGTATCATATCTAATTAAAAATTTGATTAAATTTATTATTATTTAATATTTTAAATATTACTTTTATATTATATATTAATAGATTTTTTAATATTTTAATAACATTTTAAAGATGTTTAAGAATTAAAATTAAATAAAAATTAATTTTTATAAATAAAATAATAAATCTAGTCAGATCAAATTTAACTTAAAAAGTTTTATCCAAATCTAACTCAGGTTAGTACATGTGTAGGTCTACAGCAATTAAGCATTTATACTTTTGGTTTTTAAATTCATCTATCATAATAATCAAAGCTTAATCTAGCGGTAGTTTCCATTTAATCCGAAAATGAAAAATTAAAAAAAAATCACCAAGCTTCATGCATGGCTTCGGGGGCAATTACAGGATAGGTTAATGACTTTAAGATGAGTTAGCTTTGATATTAACACGTAGATTTAATCAAGAATAATTAACATAAAATTAAAACGAAACAAAGAATAAAAACAAAGTATGTATGTGCTTGAATAGAATAATTAATTTTATATATTTTATAAAGTTTTAGTTTAGTTTTATTCTAAGATAGAGGAAATAATTGAAAATACCAAAACATGGGGAATGTACCTTAAAATAAAACTTTCTTGATTATTACTTAAAAAATTTGGTACTAATAATAGAATAAAATAAAATAATCATAAAATAGCCAAAACAAAGTTCTCTCGGACCAAGCACGCAGCAAGCGGCCACCCACCAGCCGGTACGTCTCGTTGGATAAGGACCCTTCCTCTCTCTCCCTCTCTCTACCCTGCACTTTTCCCTCTATATTTAAACAGTGCCTCCTTCTGTAGTTCTTCTATTCCAATTCCATTATCAATCATAAAGTTGCTTTCTTTTTATCTGCCAATCGGTTTATATAGAATCTCATATTTGGATTCGGAGCTTTCTTGGCTTAAAACAAGGGTTCGAGCTTTGGGTTGTTTTGGCTTTCAAGATTTGAGTTTTGGATTGACTTTTTTTTTTTTTTGACTATGGCGAGTGCTATCGGGATGATTGGTGGGAGCGGCTCTTTTTCATGGATGCAAGTCAAGGGAAAGGGAAAAAAGAAGACTGTGAACAGAGTTAGAGTTTGCTGTTCTGCTTATTCTGCTATGGATCCGTACAAAATACTCTGGTGCCTCTGAATCTGAGGTCAAAAAGGCCTTCAGGAAACTTGCCCTTCAGGTACTTTTAATCAATTCCATCTTTCTTCCTTGTTCTTGCATTTCTTTTTCTAGTGAAATTTTTATTTTGTTTTCATTAATTTGATCATTGATGGGTTTTTTTTTTTTTTTTTTATAATTTCAGTATCATCCGGACGTTTGCAGGGAAAGCAATTGTGGGGTTCAGTTTCAAACAATCAACAAAGCTTATGAAGTATGTTCATCTTTAATTTCTATCAGACAGTAGTGTTAATTTGTTCTTGGTTTCATTAAGATTTGTTGCGTGTAGTGTGGAGATTAAATTGTTGATCTGATATTGTGATTTGCAGATTGTGATGAGTAATTTGAGTGGCGACTCGAAGGAGTCCCAAATGTTAGAGGCATATCGTGATCAAGGAATCGATGAGCCAATGAAGTACCCAGTTGGGGAGTTGTGGGAAGAGTGGATGGGATGGGAAGGAGCTGGAATTCGTGACTACTCATCCCATATTAATCCTTTCATTTGAACAAAACTGTATATTTAGAACCAAAAATGGTGGTTCTCCCTTTCTATATATAAAATTTAAATCCAAGTTTTGATTTGATGGGATGGGAAGGAATATACCAAAACGAAAATGACATATTAATTTCTGATGGCTTTGCTTTGGCCACGTAGACATCATTTGACATTAACAATGTGTTTGCCCAGTTGCAATGATATAAATGATTTAAATGAGATTCAGTTTTTATAAATAAAATAATTAAAAGTGTCAATAATTAACTGAAAATAAAATAAAGAAAAACTTAATAGAATTGTAATCAAATGAGATTAAGTGAAAAAAAGAAAAGACTTATAAAATTGAAGCTTCCAAACACGAGATCGTTGCACAAAAGTGACGTCAATATAATGAAATTGACGGTTGAACAATCAAATAAATATATATAAATTTAATTAAAAAAATTTTATAAATAAATTAATATTATTTAACTAACCGTATATAAATTTACATATTAATAATATATTAAATATAAACTAAAAAAAAAAGTTAAAAGTTGAGTTCTTTTTTTTTTTTTTTAATTTATAAAATTTACAACTCCCTTGCTTTTGTTATTATAAATTTAGGCTTTTTCGGCCAAAAAAAAAAGTTTAGGTTATAGATTTTAAATTTTAATTGTTAACCTAAATTAATACTGAAAACATACTTTTCCTAAAATTTAAAAATAATTACTGCTTTATTAATACTCAAATAAGGTAAAGTGATTTTTTTATGCAAAAAAGATTTTTGTAAATTTGATAATTTTAAACAAAATAAATGATATGAAATGAAAAAAAAATATTAAAACAATGTGATCTAAAATTTTAATAAAAATTATATAAATTTAACAAATATAATATTTCATATATAACATATAAACAGAAATTATAATAAAATAATAATCATATTTTACATATATTTAATATCAAATAAGTAAGTATGAATATATAAATTCCCATAACCAAATTTGTTTTCTTTTCTAATTTTTTTTACAGAGAGTTTGTGTATTTCAGAAAAAAAAAAAAAAAAAAAGCCGCATGTTTTTTGTCTTAAAAATTACTAATCAAATATCCTTTGCTTCCCAAACAAACCCAGACGTAGTATTCAGACCACGCAGGACCAACAAAACCAACAAAACCAACAAAAACACTCTTGGCATCGAAACCCCCCTTTTTCTTTTATTAAAACCAAAATTTTCAATCATAGATTCTTCATCAAGATTATCGTCTTAGCTAATTGAGTAAAAATTACACCGCTTCTCCTCAACTTTTTAAACAGTTTTTTTTAATAAATAAATTAAAATATTAATACATGAAATTTCGTAATCGAATCGGAGTTTCTACCTTTCTCACTAAATCTTCCTCTTCTCAATAATCCGCTGCTGCCAAGGTACTTTTCCAAATCTAGGGTTTTTTTCCTGAATTTTTTATGTTGTTATAATTTGATTTACTAATCCAAAAATTTATTCGCAGCTTTTTGTTGTTGCAACTTGATTAATTAATCAACGGCTGTGATTAAATCTTCTTCACCTTCCTCTGGGAGTTAATCTTTGTTTATTCATTCGAGGTAAGCTAGTTTCTTTCTCCTTGGAACAATTTGATTTTTTGTTGCTGTTTTCTTTTATTTTTTTAATTATGCTTGAGTCTTGAGTTGGAATTTAATGGATTTTGTTCTTTATTGTCAATTTTATTTATATTTTTTTATGGTTCTGTTTAGTTTAATTATAAGGCTATGGAGGGAAGTAGGCTAATTTTAAAGTAGCATTTTAGGTGATATCCTGATGATTAACTTTGTCACTCTTTTGCTGAATTATTCATGGTTTAATAGATTTTCGATCTCAGGCTGCGTAAAAAGTAAATTTGTTATGGTTTCTAATTCATTAACAAAGATGATTAATCTAATTATTAAATTGATATTCAGGCTTTAAAGTAAAACGGTCTTTGGGTTATGATCGTTTGTATACACATATAATTGAGTAGCTTTTCGACTTTGTTGGAAAAGTGGGCTTCTTAAGACCTAAAGCCATTTTTTATCCAGGGTTTTATGAGAACTTGTTTTTATAGTGTCGTGATTAACTGGTTTTGTTATGTGTTTCAGAATAATATGTCAATGGCGGACCTAAAAGAGCGTCTGCTTCCGCCGAAACCTCAATCGGCTGTAAACCTTAGAGATGCTTCTTATCGGGCATCTGCCTCTGGACGCCAACCTTTCCAAGGCATGGATTTATTGGGGTTAAAGAAGCGGGGCCAAGGACTTCGATCTTGGATCCGTGTTGATATATCTGGGAATTCCCAGATCATTGAGGTTGACAAGTTCACTATGATGCGTCGTTGTGATCTACCGGCCCGGGATCTACGGCTTCTGGATCCTTTGTTTGTTTACCCCTCAACAATCCTCGGTAGAGAGAAGGCTATCGTTGTAAATTTAGAGCAGATACGGTGTATCATCACTGCTGATGAGGTTCTACTCTTGAATTCCCTTGATAGCTATGTTTTGCACTATGTTGTGGAGCTACAAAGGCGACTAACAACTGGAGTAGGTGAGGTTTGGCAATCAGAGGGTCCTGAGTTGAACAGAAGAAAAAGCAGTAGGGGTTTTGACAATATATATGGGAGCACATCCCCTGATTATTTGCCCTTTGAGTTTAGAGCTCTTGAAGTTGCTTTGGAAGCTGCCTGTACATTCCTTGATTCACAGGTGTGTGAAAGGAGACTAAAATGTCTTATTGTGTTTGAATTAAATGAGTGATGATAAACAAATGGTACTTCTATAAATATAAACTTGTTGTCCTAAAATCATTCACCTGAGAATATAGCTTGCTGAAAAATGGAGGGCTTGAAAATTTTTGTTCCAATTCATGAATTGGAGATTGGACCTTAAAATAGCATGTGTAGTATGAACAAGTATCGGTTTTATTTGAACTGATTAAAGTTTTATACATTTAGAATTTTTAGACTCAACAACATCCTCTCTCTCTCTCCATCTTCCCACCCCTCCTCTTTTTGTCCACAAAAGTTACAACCTTCATACCCCTTAATATAAATAATGTGCTTTTGTTTTGTGATTAAGTATCAATTTTTATTTGATGACTTAAAAAAAATTTTGGCTGGAAGATACATCAATTGCAGATTTGTTTTTTGATTGTTGGGGATGGTTAGCTACTGTAAAGATTAAGGAAAATAAATAAGGCATATAACACCAAGTCATATGAAATAATGTTGCATGTTCTTGATACTTGCCTTTGGCCGTGTTTTTCATCGTTATTTGTTGGGTTGTAATACACTAATATAAACGATGTGGAGAAGAGCATTTCTTTTTGCTTTATTTGGCTGCTATACTGAAATTCCTGGCTGCAAAAGATCTTTTCTGTGTACATGCACATGATTGTTAAGCAAATTCTCCCATTAGCTTTACTGTAGTCTAAGATATATTTCTTTGTTATTTCTTTAAGGATTCTTTTAAAATTCAATTTTGTCATGGTCCTTGTTACTGAATAATATTTTCATTGGGGGAATTTGCGCTGAACTAGTCTCCATATTTTTTATGGTCTTTTTGAGTCTCATCTGACTAGACTGGCACATAAATACACATTCTTTAGCCTGTTAGGGATGACTGTTAAGTTTGGGATGTTCCATGTTGGAGATTAAAAGTGCTCTCTGGAGAACTTGTATTCAGTTACTATATCTTTCCAGCATCATATTTTGATGGTTTGGTTGAGTTTCACCTTGAACTAGAAGACACATAGATATCGATAGGGTCCATGATATTTTTAAATTTACCTTTGAAGATTCTGAATTGGAAGGTATTGTAAGATGTAAGAAATTTGACTGGTAGGTGAAGCTAAACATCACTGACATGAGTTGTATTCTAGTACCTTTCATCTATATGGTTGTCCAGAGAGATGGCTGCTGGGCAGGTTGGTTGGATCGAGCTGGTTGTTTTGGATTGGATCATTTTAGGTGTTGACTTCTGACCTTTCCCGATCCTTTCAGCTGTGAATCATGAAGTTTTGAAACTGGGAAGATGCGTTTGGATATCAATGGCAGATTTTTTTCGCTAGCTTTCTTGAACTTTTTATCTGGAGCAACCTTATATTCTGTTGAAGTAACAACATATCAAAGGGGAAAAAGCTTCTTGAGACTGGAGTTTAGTTGTCTATGGTATGAATATTGAAAATTTGAGAATTTGAGTATTTCTTTTTGAGTGGGGACAGCAACTGAAAGAACCCAGAGTTTTGAGACCTTTCCCATCAAGTATCTTCTTCCAAAGAATCATGATCACCTGTCATGGTGGATTCCAAAATATATGGGGCCTGCTAAAGTGGATTGTTGAACACCTCTGCAATTGTTGCTTGTACTAGCAAGAAATCTTCTTATGTATGAGAATGAGAGGTTGAATAAACAGCAATGAGAACCTTGACACTTGAAATCTGTGTAGCTTGAGAATGAATTAATTCAAAGAAGTAAACTTTAATATGCAATTTTACTGTGAATATTCCTGCCCAGGCAGGTTGCTTGGCTTGGAAGAAAGGCAGCTAATTGCCAATACTGAACTTCTAGGATCTGTAACTTTTGTTTATTTTTTCTCGAATCTTAGATGACTTGGATGACATGTATGTTTTCTTGTATTTCTTAAAATAAAGTTGTTTATTGTGTCCCAGCCCAATATGCCGCAAGTCAGTCACAGCACTCAGTAACCCTTATTTCATAGAGAGAATATTTTATAAATTCTGTGTCCTAACCTTTCATGCTCTTACTATAGTTTGTTGTGCTGTCACATGTTTTCAAACACAGCTCCTCTATGATATCTTATTTTTTCACTTTTCTTTGGAGCCCTCCCAAGTATTTATTAGGTATGAACAAGAGTATGGATTTTAACAATCTTGGTGGATGCAGAGGAATTATCAGATGAAATGTGTGGATTTGCTCTGATAATTGAACTATCAAAATTTGACATCTAATATTGTATTTTAACCGTGTCCATAATCTACTAGTTGGACTGCTGGGTCCCCTTTTTTTACTGTCAATATTTTCTGTTGTTTGCATTTGTTTACTTTTGAGCATGTTGGTAACTCATTTGATGTTCCAAAGGCAGCAGAATTAGAAATTGAAGCATATCCACTATTGGATGAGCTTACATCAAAGATCAGTACGTTAAACTTGGAGCGTGTCCGCAGATTAAAGAGCAGACTTGTTGCCTTGACTCGAAGAGTTCAGAAGGTTTTAAAGTATTTGCATTTCTTTTTTTGTTCTCTCTCTCTCTCTCTCTCCTTCTTTTTGGCAGGTAAATGATAGCCTTGCATCTTCTGACACTTTTCCATTCTTTGGGTATCCTTTTAGGTTAGAGATGAGATAGAGCAGCTAATGGATGATGATGGAGATATGGCGGAAATGTATCTTACTGAGAAGAAGAGCAGGATGGAGTCATCATTTTATGGTGATCAATCTTTGATGGGATTCAGATCAAATGATGGCCTCTCTCTTTCTGCTCCAGTTTCTCCTGTTTCTTCACCCCCCGAATCCCGCAAACTGGAGAAAAGCTTGAGCATTGCAAGGAGCCGCCATGAGAGCATTAGGAGTTCAGAGAGCACTACAGAAAATATAGAAGGGCTGGAGATGTTACTGGAAGCATACTTTGTTCTCATTGATAGCACCCTAAATAAGTTGACTTCGGTATGCAGAGCCCTTATTGCTAGTCTAAATCTTTTTCATCTTCCTTTCTCTTGGATGGATACAATATTATTTTCTTCTTGTTTCAGTTGAAGGAATACATAGATGACACAGAGGATTTCATCAACATTCAGCTGGTATGCTATTTTTCCTCCTTGATAGAAAAGTTTGTTACTGAAGTATTTATCTACAAACCTAAAGTGGAGAAGCTAAAACCCCAAAGCCCCGTTGCCATTAGGGTCCCACCCACCACACTGGCACTGTGCATCCAATTGGCAAGTGATATATTGATTCTTAGATTGCCATCTGATTAGCACATTTGTTGAAAATTGCTTAGACTGGAAAAATTAACAGGATGAAAGCTTTGGATCTTTGCCAACTTTATTATGACGCTAAGAACATGATTGCAGGACCTAGAATTCAACTATATTCTAAAAACTAGCCCTTCCTCTTTCTCTCTTCATGTTTCTTGATATTTCACCCCCTCCCTTCCCTCCACTGCTGCTACTGACGATCTCTTCCTTTATAATAGGATTAGATAGAGAAGTAATGATTTCTGATACTACGTGGGTAACTTTGAATTGTGCAAATTTGTCAAAAAGCATCTGACTTTCGATTTTTATGGACAAACTTTGGCTTGCAGGATAATGTTCGAAACCAGCTGATCCAATTTGAGCTGCTACTCACAACCGCGACATTTGTTGTTGCCATTTTTGGGGTGGTAGCAGGAATATTTGGCATGAACTTTGCGATACCTATGTTTGATGACCCAGATGCATTTAAGTGGGTCCTCATCGTTACTGGGGTTTGTGGGATCATCATATTTTGTGGCTTTGTGTGGTTCTTCAAGTACAGAAGACTTATGCCTCTATAAGGAAACAAAAGAGAAGGCAGTTTTTCCATCATTATTGTTATCAATTATGTACCCTGTATATGGAACGAGAGAAACTCCAAAAAGATGGGTCTCATTTTAGAGCCAATTCTTTTGTTGCAGTCGCACATCTTTAACTGTACAATAACTTCAGCTCTAGGAAATGAAATTTTATTGAATTTTTTCTTGTTGTGTGGTTAAAGTTATACCATAGCTAATCCGAGAAAATAAGAGTGTAATCGATCGAGTTTGAGTCGATATAATTTTAAGTTTGAGTTTGAGCTCAGTTTTAAATTTAAGATTTAAAAGTTGGCTCAAACTAGATCGAATTTTATTTTTGTAATTCAAACTTAACTTGAGATAAAAATCGAGTTATTCGAATTCGTTCGATTAAATTTGATTAATATATAAAAATAAATTTAATTTTTATATTCGATAAAAAGTTTAATTATTTGTTTTCGAGCTCAAATTCAAATTTAAAATATTTTATCAATTAAAATAATTAAAATATATTAAATATAAAAAATTTGATTAAACGTATAAGTAACACAAGTTAGATATAAGAATGTTTGAATTCAGTTTAATCGATAAATTAAATTATTCGAACTTGATTCGATAATAATCGAGTCAAATTTAAATTTTATTTAAATCAAATTCGAATAATTTATGAGTATTAATATATCATTTACACTTTTAAAAGAGAGAAAATAATGATAGAATTGAACATGATTGGATCCGGTGTTAGAACTGGTTTGGCTGGGTTATGACGTTCGTACAAATTAAGGGAAACCTGTAGATTTCTTGTATCTTTGACTAAAATAAGTGATAACAGAAAAACTTGGTCAAAGTCGTTCCAATGGCTTACTCCTGTCGTGCTAAAACGATTCTTCACTTGCCAACTAGAGGCGTCCACAGCTCAGGCTATCGTTCTATATTTTTTTAAAGTTTTATAAATATATATTCCGGTAACGCAAATACATCCATGCCTTGGAATGTATAGGTTGAGGCAGAGGGCTTCTACGTAGCATCTCTATATATGTAAGGATAAAAATATGGATTTGAAGTCTTTCAAGATTTTATTTTATTTTAATTCAATTTGTTCATCTTTAGTTCGTTTTCGTCTTTAAATTTAAAGATATAAAATGTTCTAAGAACAACAAGTGTACAAATTTGATTTCTATTTGTTTATTAAATTTATCGAATGATTATATACAATATTTAAAAATTTATTAATTAAACGAATAGATTATGAACATAACAAAATTCATTTATGATCGATTCGATTACATCTAATAAACATCCACAAGAGAGGTTTAAAAAATTAAAAACAAAAGAAAACAATACTTAATAATAAAAAACTACATCAATCTTAAGTTTGATTGAAAATTTATTCCTAGAAAAGATAATTTGGTCAAACAAACACCAGAGGCAAAAATGTTGATTTATCAATAAGATGATCAAAGAATACAAGGCAGCAAGAGCTTCCATGCTGATTATCAATAAGTTACTGAAGGAAACACTTTAACTTGATCAAAGAACTCAACTATTATTTAGAAGAAGAAAGTCGTTGACTCCTTGCTTTGTCAGCTTTTTCCAAGTAATCTTGGTGTGACTGATGCTTTGTTCCTACAAGGAATCAGGCGTTCGTTGGATTAATTTTAAGTGACCATCATACCAACAAAAGATTTATAAGGAAATGAAACAAGCACCCACGAGTATGCACAAGCAGCTATTGAAGCAAACACTAAGAATGCAACAAGACATCTTGAAAGTTGAATAAATATGTTATCCTGGAATAACTTTCCTCCAGTTACCCACTTACAGCGTCAAAAACATTTCATACTGACTCCAAAATGCATACAAAAGCAAAACCAGGAGGTTTACCACAAAATGCATACCAAGAAGGGGTTTCTCTATAAAAGTGAAAACTATTTCCAAAGAAATAGGGATTTCCTGTAAGCAGAGCCAAAAATAAAATAATCCTTTCAAGAGAAAAGAAAGAAGTCAAGTTCCTCCACTGTCATGGCAAAGTAAAAGTTCCCCCACTGTCATGGCAAAGTAAAAGTTCCCCCCCCCCCCCCTCTTCCCTTCAAAAAATACTTAACCTCACAATTCTCGTAGTGAACTCAACATCAAAACTGTGAGTTCTAACTTCTACAGAATGAAGAAGAATTGACAAAGAGGAATACCCTTGCTAATGCCAACTGAGAAAAGCATTTTTAAGGTCTGCTAAGATGGGGTTTTTCCTTCACTGTCCTGCTAAATCTCTCAACTTCCTTATTAGGTCAACTTTCTAGAAAAGTAATATATACACATAAACCAGCATTCATTGCCAGGACAAGACTACTGCTATTTTGAAATGAGTTTCGTGACCCATGCCAACATAAACTAGCACATTATTTTTATATTTAGATAAAAACAATGAATTTTAAACCTGTAAAAGAAACATCAGAATCGTAAAAATGTGACAGATTGAAGGAAATCAATCTCCAATCAGCTGATCACTTCTTAAAGGAACAAGTAGCCTCTGCTGCTAACAGAGACGAGTGAAAAACAAATATGTCAGAATTTAGCTTCAATATAGCTTCTCAACAACCTTAAATTTCATTCAATCACTCTCTCTTCTTTCATTCTTCTTCTTTTCCTTTACCCTTTTCTTTCAACACCAGTTGTTGATAAATATAAAACTCCAATAAGCAACTTCAAACAAATGCCATGCTCCTATTGCACCAATTTGACTGATTCCTTAACAATTTTTTTAGCATTAGTGAAATTTTAGAATCATTCCCATAAAAAAACTCAGACTCATTTACTCAAATCACGCAGGAAATTTTGCCCTCCAAGAAAATTTCCTGTTCTCAATTGCTAACTACTCTTTTGACTCAATAAACAAAGGGGGGACAAAGCCATTTTATTTTACTTAACCAGAAAATCACTAACGTTAATGATGCTATTACAATCTCTAGCTTTGCTTTTGTTCATTATATCTGCATGCATAATAAAAATTTATCAAAGTGGCAATAAAGTATAGAAGACAAATCCAAAGATTCATTCAAACCCAAAACCCTAAAACCCTCAGGAAAGTAAATACAAAGCTGAAAAGGAAAACGAACCTCGGTTAGTGAGAAACCAAGGGGCACCAAAAATGATGGCGATGATGGCGATGCCAGCCATCACGTGCTTCTTGTCACCGCTGTACATGTAGTGCTCCATTCTCGCCCTGAATCCTCCGCCTCCTCCTACGCTGCTGCTGCTGCTACCGGTTGTGTTGTTGGTGTTTTTTGCTTCGTTTCCCATTTTGCCCCTAAACCCACCGATTGATTAATTAGAGAGAAACCAAAGCAAGCTAACTCTAGCTGTCTTCTGCTCTCTGCTTCGCTGCTCTTTGGAGGTTTTTAAGGCTTCGCCGCTTCAGTAATTCTCTCGGAGGAGTGTTTGGTTGTTAGGTTAGGATATCTCAGCCAAGTGTGACCTTATGCTGGACAAGCTGGATTTTGTTTGTTATTAAAGTTCTAAAATGAAAAATATGGGTTAAGTTGACCATCATTTTTTTTTAAATTTTTTAATACATTCATTAATATCAATTTTATGTGAACTGTAAAAATGTATTTATGAATGATTATTAAAATTATATTAAAAAATAATGGAGAAAATTAAAATAAATGGAATAGAGCCTAACTTGAAAAATATCTATATATTATTTATTATTTTTTAGTTTTATAGACACATTTTGCTACTTAAAGGACTATTATATATAAAAAAACTTAAGTTACATAATCATTTATATAACTGTCCAATCTCATGGTTACACTCCATGCCGTGTAAATACTCATAGGTTCAAATTTCCGCTCTCTTTACTAGTTGCTGCACTCTGTGTAGCTGATGGCTCTCCTTTCTCTAGCAAGAAGGCTCCAAAGAATGCACTCTCAGATCCTATTCCCATTTCTTCTTCAACACCCTGAGACCATTCCCTCATCTTTGGCTTCTTCCTCAATCCAACAACGACATTTTCTTTCTTTGGCATTTCATCAAACATTCTTCATATCCTCTCAAACTCCACTTTTTACCTCACATTTCTCCACTCTCCAATCCCTTTCAGCCCAAACTCTCAACTACCCATTTGAGTTCAGTCCACCACCAATCCATGACCCTGACCCACAGGAACCAGCTCTCCTCCATTTGCTCAAACGGGTCGCCCATTTTAGCTCTGAAGCTGAGGCCATGGCTTCTCTTGATGAATCTGGTATCAAGGCAACTCAAGGTTTGGTGTGCTCAGTGATTTGGAAAATGAGGGAAGAGTGGAGGCTGGCGTTTTTGGCTTTTAAATGGGGTGAGAAATGGGGAAGTAGTGGTGAAAATAGTTATGAGTTGATGGTCTGGGTGTTGGGAAATCATAGGAAGTTTAACATGGCTTGGTGTTTGATTCGTGACTTATATCGTTTTTCGATGGATACAAGACGGGCAATGTTTATTATAATTGATAGGTCAGCCTCCACTTGAGATTCTCTTTTGATTGTTTTAAACTTTGGTTTGGTGGCTATGTTTGTTTAGCATGTAAGTGGTTGTACACCATGGCATGTACTGCAGGTATTCATGTGATCGCTGATTTTTGGATACAATTAATTTTTTTTTTTTTTTTATGAAATTACATGTACAAGTAGAAATTACAACGGCACAATTAGGATCTTTATGAATGTGAATTAAGTTACAAACTTAATTATAACGTTGTTAATAAGCATAAGAGTGATTGTACTGCATTTATTATAAATGTCTCTGTAACTCCATGTTGCTTCCTACAAAATGTGCTCTTTGCAGGTCAATAAATCAATAATTATATTTGAAGCTTGATGTCAGTGATGACTAAGTGCCTTGTGATATATTTTGTTGTATTCATTCCCTCTTCCCAACCCCTTTCTTCGCTTTTTGGCTGTGTTCTCCTTTATTAATTTCTGTTGATTTAGTAGTGGTTGCATTGATAACTAAGTTCAAATAAGATGTTTTTTGACTCTGATACATGTTTTGAATCTGATTGAAATTGATTGATTCTGTTATAGTTTCACAAATTTATAATTTGCACATTTTTCTCCTTTTGAGTTTTTGTTTCTTAACCACTTAGAAAATTGGTAATTTCTCGTTGAATTCGCTGTATTTGGCCTATTAAACTAGTCAGTATTGATATGCTCTGTTGGTGGAATGAGTTCCTTGCTTTATTTATTTATTTATTTTTCTACTTTTCAGCTTTCATTTGCATTATTTTTAAACATTCAGTAGGTAGATTTCCAAAGAAGGGGCTCAAAGCTTCATAGGTTTTCCACAGGACTTACCATTTTATTTTCCATAACTTTATTTCATGACTATTCATGTAAGGTATATCATTCTATGATTTTTTGTTCTTAAATCTGTTTGTTTCTTTTTCCTTTCATTTGGTGTCAATTAGATATGCAGCCGCAAGTGATCCATGCACGGCTATTCAAACTTTCCATACCATGGAAAAGTTCAGAATGACTCCAGACGAAGAAGCATTCAGAACCCTCCTAAAAGCTCTATGTAGATATGGCAACATTGAAGAGGCTGAAGAGATAATGCTTGTAAATAAGAAGCTCTTCCCGTTGGCTGCTGATGGCTTTAACATTATTCTCAATGGTTGGTGTAATGTTTTAGTTGATGTATTTGAAGCAAAGAGAGTTTGGAGAGAAATGTCAAAATACTGCATTATACCAAATGGTACTTCTTATACTCACATGATTTCGTGTTTCTCAAAAGTTAGGAATCTCTTTGACTCACTGCGGCTCTATGATGAAATGAAAAAAAGAGGTTGGAATCCAGGCATTGAGGTATACAATTCATTGGTGTATGTTCTAACTCATGAAAATTGCCTAAATGAAGCTTATAACATCCTCAAGGAAATGAAAAAAGCTGGGTTGCAGCCAGATTCAGCCACTTACAATTCAATGATACATCCTCTTTGTGAAGCAGAAAAGGTTGAGGAGGCAAGAAATATTTTATCCACCATGAAAGAAGAGAATCTTAGCCCAACCATTGAAACCTACCATGCATTTCTTCATGGTGTTGGTTTTGAAGGAACATTGGAAGTTCTTAACCATATGAAGATTGCCAGTTTAGGGCCTACTGGTGATACCTTTATCTTTGTTCTTGGTAAGTTTTTCAAAATGGAGCAACCTGAGCATGCATTGAAGATTTGGGCAGAAATGAAGCATTTTGAAGTTCTTCCTGATTCAAGTCATTACATAGTATTAGTGGAAGGGCTAGCATCATCCGGATGGTTAGTTGAAGCCAGGGAATACTATGATGAGATGAGATCCTGTGGATTTTTGGACGATCCCAAGCTTAAGAAGATATTGGAGGAACCAAAGCAACACAGTGGCAGTAAGAGACAGAGGGGTCCAAAAGAGATTAAGAAAAGTAAGCAATTAAATGCATGGAAAGGAAAGAAAGTAAGACGAAAAAAAAAGGTCAATGCCAATGAAAAATGAAGAAGGCAACAGAAAACGGTTCTATTTTAAAGTCTAAATGTACAAAGGTGAAAATTTCTTTGCTTTTTTATTTTTGAAAATTGAAGGTTGACAATTGCATTTCTACCATTTGGGGATATTGTCTGTTCCCTAGCACATTAGAAGCTACTGGTGGTGTATTTTAAGTAGGTGGAGTCTCTGAAAGGGGTACTGCTGCCATTCATCAGATGCAGAAAGGGGGGGTTGAAAGTGGTTAGCTGTGTGGTTCTGGTCAGGGATGGCAATTTCTTCGATTGATGATATAAGATCTTTAATCCATTAGAAACTCAACCATATCTTGATGAAGCCTAAAGAAAAGAGTTCCAGAATTGATGTTAATAAAGAGGTATGCAATTACATCATTGGAAGCTAAGAACAGCATGATAGCACGTGAAACTATAGGCACTCATATAATTTGTACTGGTCTGCTCACTATTACAGTAGGGATGATAACCATTTTTGCACTTGAGAAACAAACAATTAAAACCAGGGTGATTGGGTTGTTCAAAATGACTTGATTGCAGAATGCTTCCAACTAGAAATAATGATTGTTATAACAAGTAAAAAACATGTAGCCATTCTCCTGTTGGTGAAAGTTAAACATTGCCATTGGCTTCAAGAAATGGATAATCAGTGTAACCTATGACTGGATCGGATGTGTAGAAAGTATTCCTGTTGTACTTATTAAGAGGACCACCAAGCTCAAATCTCTTTGGCAAATCTGGATTGGCCAAAAACAAACGACCGTAAGCAACAAGATCCGTGCGGTTTTCAGCCACAGCATTGTTTCCATCATCTCTGCCATAACCCCCGGCAGCAATGAAAGTGCCATTAAAAGCCTTTTTCATAGGCAGAAGACTGTGAGGACATTCACGTACTTCTCCCCCCATTTTCATTCTTGGCTCCACCATATGGCAGTAGAGAATTCCATATTTGTTCAAGGCCTCAACCATGTAGAGGCCTAATGCTTTTGGATTAGAGTCCCCTGATTCCATGAAGTCTGCATAGGGAGATAATCTTATTCCAACTTTATCTGCTCCTATTTCGTTCACAACAGCTTCAACTATTTCTAAGGCAAACCTGCAACGGTTTTCTAGTGATCCGCCATATTGGTCTGTTCGATCATTCACTTGATCTTTCAAAAACTGGTCTATCAGGTAGCCATGAGCTCCATGAATCTCAACTCCATCAAAACCTATAAATCAGCAAGAAAAATTAGCATGTAAAGAGAGTAAAAACATTTATATTTTAGAGAATGTAATAATCCTAGATTTTTTGTTCACAAGCTAGAAAAGAAGTTACCAGCTTCTATAGCATTCCTGGCTGCAATTCTGAAATCATTGACAATTTTAGGGATTTCATCTGTCCTTAATCGCCTAGGAGGCGAGAACTCTGCAACATCTACTCCACTAGACCGAATTTGTGGTTTCAATGGCTTATCAGTAGAAGAGATTGGAGCTTGTCCATTTGGCTGAAAATCTGTAAACATTTATAAATGATAAAAGATTAGATGTGGTCAACGCCATCACATGGATATCAGAAGAAAGCACATATAGACCATGCTATCTGGAAATAGAAATTATAAAACACTGTAAATCTTGATCCTTAATTAAAAAAAAAAAAAAAAGACTGAAATTAGCTACGTAAGCAAAATGCCAATGAAATTCCAGTCACCACCCAATAGAAGACAAGAACTCACCTTTATTCGAAACCCTTCCAACATGCCAAATCTGACAGAAGATAATTCCACCTTTGGCATGAACAGCATCAACAATGGGTTTCCAGGCCTCCACTTGTTCTTTTGTCCAGATACCAGGTGTATCCGCATACCTTCACATTGAGAAAAAATTTCAACTTTTTTGCACTATATGGATATATATTCTCTTTTCAATTAAAAAGCAAAACATGTTTAAAAAATTACCCTTGAGCTGTGTCAGAAACTCCAGTAGCCTCAGTTATCATAAAACCCCCTCTAGAAGTTCTCTGGGAATAGTATAGAATGGCATGAGGTTGAGGAACATTGTTGTATGATCTTTGTCTAGTCAATGGTGCCAATACAACTCTGAAAGAGAACAAAGTGATGCACTTAGTCAGCCAATTACTACTCTTTTCCTAATGAACAAGCACATTAAAGGTATACATGCAAACTGGGATTTTCAAATAAACAACAATTTGCTGATTTGGGAATGGGGATTTCCAAAAATTATCCTCGGATATTGAAAACTGAGAAAAAAAATTATGAAGAAAAGAGTGGGTTTTATTACCTATGAGAAAGATTGAACTTGCCAAGTTTGTAGGGAGTAAGAAAAGGTTGAGCGGTGAGATTTTCCATCTATGTAAATGGGTTTTACTTGTTTCTGATTGTAAGAATAAATAAATGAAGTTTGATTTTGGTAAATGAAGTTTGGCTTTGGTTTTGGTTTTGGAAACTTGCAGAATGGAATCGTGGGAATGGGGGTATATATAGCTTTTGAATGGGCTTTCGATGACGCGAGAGAGTACGTGAGCACTCTCATGTGTCATGTCATTGATTTGCTGGGTTTCACCTTCATTTCGTTTGGCACGCCCCTCTTGACCTGATTCAATAGATCGTTATGTTCATTTAATCGATATTGGGATTATAAAATATGACCTCTTTTTTAAAAAAGAAAATCAAATCTTATTCGCCCATCTAATCCAGTAAATGTGACGACCAACGTAATTCATGAGATATGCATTCCTAGTGGCCGCCACAACAGCCAGCTGCCGCTGGCTGACCATACCATACCATATGATTAAATTATTTTATTTTTGAACTGGACCACAAAATGTCCATTTATGACATTATCTTTATCAATTAAAAAATATAATTATAAATAAGATTTTGGCTTAACAACAAAGAAATCATAAAATTTTAAAATTTTAAATTTAAGTTTTAATGCATATGGGTTTTGTTATTGAATTATGTTTTAATTGGTTAATTAATTATTTAATAATTGTAAATTAAATAAAAAATTTATTAATATATAATATATAAATAAAATGTTAATATATTATTTTTATCCACTTGCTCTGACTTTTTTTAAAAGTAAAACCAGACCCATTCTGCCTAACTTTCTATTTCCAAAAATAAAATTAACCCATATCAAATAATGGAAGTCGAAATTCATCATATATGAATTTTATTGCCGTTTTAATTAAAGCCAGCGAAACTCGTATTGAGGCAAGGCCATTCAACGCCTCCTCTCCTCACACAAGGAAACCAGAAAGTCAAATGCCCACCTTCTAGCCAACACTTAATGGGCTTAATAGCCGGCAATTGCAGGCCCACAAATGAACGTCCATAATGGCAGGAGCCACCTACAAGTTGAGTTAGTACATGGACAGGTTTTGATTCGTTCGGATTAGATCAGAATTATTTAAAGTTATTTGAAATTTAAATTTTTTTAGATTTAAAGTTTGATTTTCATATTAATCATGCTATTTTTTAAAATTTATAGAAGTATAACTATTATAACATATTTTTGAAATTTTAATTCAAATAATTTTGAATTTGAATGATTCAAAATTCAAATTATTAATTATTTTATCAAATCATACTTAATTGAGTTTAAAAATTTTGTTAACCAAAGTTTTGAATAAGTTCATTTTACACCTTTAATATAAATATAATTCAGATTCATTCTGCCATCTTCTCTGCCCACAAACATGCTGTTCAAACATTTTTATTTGGCTTACTTTAACACCTAGGATATAAATAATGGAAGCAGAGATGAATGGAAATTGGAAAAGGATTAGTATTTTCTGGGGATTAAATGATGGAGAATGATTGTTCATATTTGGATTCAAACCCAACGGAAAAGGGACCCACCCACGCCACATAAAATTATTTTTGGAATCCCGAGGCAGCAGCACTAAGCTCCACTCCATCGCTCCGGGACTCCAGCTAATGTTGTCCGGTCAAGCGTGGTAAAAAAAAAACAGAAGTATGCTTCTGGTTCTGTGATATCTTTGTCGGCACCACTTGTTTCTTTTCCAGTACCCAAGAATAAAGAAACAGAAATCAAAAGGAAAGAGGGTAACTAAACCCAACTGCTAAGCACCAATTAACTGAGCAACAATGTGGATCTCAACCTCAAATCAGCTGCTCTTGCTGTGCTTCGTTCTCATCTTTGGCACTGCCACCGCCACTGACCACATCGTTGGTGCTAACAAAGGCTGGAACCCTGGCATCAACTACACTCTTTGGGCCAACAACCACACCTTCTATGTGGGAGACCTCATCTGTACGCTCTCTCTCTCTCTCTTACTCTCTGCTTTTGTATTTGTAGCTTTGTTTTCCATTTTATTGTTTTTCAGATAAGAGAAGGGAAAGATGGGTTTTTCTAAATAAAACCCCACTAAATAATCATGGGTACTAACTACTGTGAAATGCAAAACAGTGGTTTTGGAGTAATACAGATGTACTCATCTATCCTGAATGTGCTGCCTCTTCAATTTCCCCTACTTATTTGTGAATGTTAATATTGGATCTAGTTTGAATACCCAGTTTACTTGCCTTCAGCTTTTGAAGTCCAAAACCCTGGCTTACAGTTTTTGCTTCTTTTAGACGATAAAAGATAGATGAAGTATAATTATGAGCAAAATTTTAAGTAGTAGCTAATATGCTTTAGTCTTGACTTTTGCCATGAGGATCTTAGCAGTATTCAAAGTGCAGAGGGGCACATGACACTTTATCTCCTAATGCAAATCTCTCATGATATTCCTGGCATTTGACATTAGACATGATCTCTTTGTATTTTGAGACTGGCATAGCCAGAAGCTTCTTGTTTCAAGTATGATCTTTACTCTGCTGTTCTTTGCAGCCTTTAGGTATCAAAAGACACAATACAATGTGTTTGAAGTGAACCAAACTGGGTATGACAACTGCACAACGGAAGGAGCATTAGGAAACTGGAGCAGTGGCAAAGATTTTATACCTCTCAATGAAACCAAGAGATACTACTTCATTTGTGGCAATGGCCAGTGCTTCAATGGCATGAAGGTTTCTGTCCTTGTTCAGGCCCTGCCTTCACCAACTGCCTCACCTGTTGCCAACCATACATCAAACAGCTCGGATGCTGCATCCATAGTTTTGCCAAGGGGTGTGGTAGGTTTAAGGGCCTTGATTGTGGCATTAGCTTCAATTTGGTTTGGATCTGGGTGGATCTAGCAGGAGTTCAGTTGGTTGTTCAAGCTTAGTAAACTGCATTTTTTGAATTTCTAAAATGTAACATTTCTTTTGCGTGTTTCTTCAATTGTTTTTCTTAATTATGTAGCCAAATTGGGTGGTGTTTCATTGATGTAAGTGATCTCAACTTGAATTCTCACTAATTTGCCTCTTCTCTTGGCTGCCTGACTGTCTCTTTTCTTCTTATTACTATTATTTATCCCAACTTCGATGCAACTGCAAGCCTGCAAGGCCAGATTTTTAATCAATATAGCTTGCACTAACTCATGTGAAGTGTTTTTTTGGCCATACCCATTGGTAAGTTTCCTCTATAGAATGGTATGATACGGCCAGATATAGTACTGGGTACTCTTTTGATTCTTCACTCTCCCCTTCCCTCCCCTTGTGCTGATTTTTAGCAACCAATGAGTTTGACATGTAAAAATTTAGAGGGTAGGTTTTTTTAATATCTCAATTATCATGATAAAAAACTTAAATAATTGGCTTTGTGAACTAATGATTTGCATTTACCTTGAGCTAGATCCTTTGACGTATGCCTGAATTGATGTTTGTTATACACAGTTGCATCAAGGCAAAGATGACTGACCAGTTGCATAAATTGCCTAAACCAAACTTTTTCTATGTGGACGTTGGTAGACTTGTCAATTTAAATACGATATGGTTATATGACAAAAAAATCATATGAAAAAAATATAAAGATAACATAGTTTAAAATTTAAGTAAAAATCATATATGAATTTAATATAAATCAAAAAATATATTTTATATTTTTCGAATCAATATAAATCAAGATATACAATTTTTACATAAAATATAATACGAATACATAAATTGTTAATATTTTATATTATGCAAATGCAGTAATTGTCAAATCTACACATAATTGACATACATCCAGCAAATGTTTGTTGTTTGCTGAAAATATGGTTTTGGAATAGATAATACTGACTTCATTTTAGGGTTATCTATATCCAATTTCGAACCTGCCGAGAAACAGCTCTTAATTCCTACTCGACATTGGGGCCATTGTACATCTGTCCGACTCATCAAAAGATGGCATTGCGAAGTTAAACCATTAATGAACTTTCAGAATGGTCGAACCTATGGAAACTATGAAAGCTTTGAGGTCCCTGGTTTTTTTGTTTTTTTGGCCTAAGAGAATGAAGTCCTAATACTGTGGTATGAATTAGTCATTAGCTCCAGGCCATGATCCTCATTACGAATATGATTTATGTGGTATCAATTGCCAATAAACAGAAACCAAAAAATTAAAAGCAGCGATCATCTCTGCCTCCAAGGAATGAGTGGTGAATTAAAAACATCTGAAGTCAAATTTGTTTAAAGCTGGTGGACCAATACAAATTAAATATGGTATTGCAGAAGCAGAAGCTTTCCATTAGTGCACCAAAATATTCAACACCAAAACTCAAGGGCATTGCCTTTGTCCTCATTATAGTGAGACCTCGTTCATAGGAAAACATTAAATGTGGAGTTTTGAATCTTCCATTCTTGTCATTTTCTTGAGCCACCAGCTGGATATAATCTGTTAAATATTTGTTATCTAGTGAAAAAGAGTGGTCTTGCACCGAAATGCTCGTCTTAAAACTATGACCCAACCGCAGAATCTAGCAGAGAAGGGAGGGACAGTACTAAGTAGCTTCCAGAAAGACCCCATGCTTCCAGTTTTCAAACTATGCCACAGGAAGTGAAACAGGTTATGTATTCCAGGAAAACTCATATATACTAATTACCATTGAAGATTGAGGAAATGGGTTCATGTATCCACTAATAACTGGGGGCCTCTCTTTCATGTATGTGACCAACGGGCCAATCGATTCTCCTACCAAATCAAGCTATAATTACAACTTCAGATTTGGTATCTGGGGATCTAAAGCTGCATATGGGAAATACCGAACACGAAAACTTACCAGATGCATTTGGTAGAGAAAGATCTTCACTTTAGGCATCAATATATGCATCAAGTTAGTAGAAAAGATAGTGGAAATCATTCATATAATATACATACATGATACAACATAATCATCTAGTACAGAGCTTCAGTCCCCATTTACGTTTTGAAGTAACAGCATCCAATTATCTCTCCTACATTACACTCACCAGTTACCAAAACCTCAATTTGACAGCAAAAGCAGAAGCAAAACTGAAAGGTTAGTAAAAACTACTCTGCATTGGCCTTCTGTTTTCTCCTTGATCTGCTGTATAATTTAGAAGGTGGAGACGGAGAAAACTCAAATGGGATTGATGGGAGATCCATCTCCCCTTTCAAAATCCTTACAATCTCCCCAATATCTGGCCGCAACTCAGGCATTTTCTGCAGGCAACTAAGTGCTAAATTAATGCACAAGCTAGCATGCTCCTTATCATACTCGTCTTTCAATCTCTCATCTACCAGTTCTAATATGTTTCCGGATTGAGCTAATTGCCTACACCAGCTTATTAAGTTTGCCTTTTCAAGCCTCATAGGTGAAGCAAGAACATGCAATGGCCTTCTACCGGATACAATCACAAGGATCAAAACTCCTAAACTGTAAATATCAGCCTTCTCCATCATGTAGCCACACCCACCATACTCTGGTGCAACATAACACAAAGTCCCTCTCATGCTTGTTGTGCTGCTTAGCTCACGACTAAAAAGATCCCCACTCCACATGTCACTTCCAATGGAATTATTGTTCTTTCTCCTCCACCCCCTTCTAAAACTGAACTCTCCATTTGCATCACAGTCATCTTGATTGGGTTCCCCAAACTTCTTGCTCCCGTGAAAATAAAACCGCCTTCCCAAATCAAAATGCGGCAATTTAAATCCTTCCTTCCACTTTGTCTTAAGCTGCTTCAGCTTACTATCCTTCTTGCTTATCTCACCAAAATGCTCTTCTTTCCACCATTCTTGCATCTTCCTATTTCTCCTTTTCCTATTTTTTCTTCCTTTTGGTTCTTTCCTCTCAAAACCCTTATCCAAAGATTCAAAGCCAAGTCCTCGTATTTGACGTTCATTAACATCTTCTAACTTATCCAACCGAGTTGAATTGTCCAACTGGATTTTCTCAGGAATGGTCTTTTTCTCATCATCCCAATCAGGATTTGATGATGGACATATCTGGCTCCCAATCCACTCCATAACATAATCCTTACTACACAATTCACCACTCCCATCCTGCCTCCACCACCAATCCTTTCCCCATTGTTTCATACCTGCCGCTTCGTCAGCAGCCAAATTAGCACTAGAATTCAACTCCTTATCATGATCAATACTACCGAACTCATCATCATAAGGCACAAACTTAGCATTCCAATCATCCCCACCAGTATCCACACTAGTAACCTCCTTCCCTTTTCCATTATTCCCAGCCTTACAATCTGTCTCACTAGCTAAGTTAGCATTGTAATTGATAGAATTTAAATTCAGAGCCCTGACATTATAACATTTTTTACTATTTTTTGAAGAAGAAGAAGCTTGTAAGGCAAGTGCAAAGTCTACCTCAGTGTTGTTACTCTCCACAGGAGTCCCAATAGCTGGAGTCTGCTCACCAGTAGTTCCTCCTAAATTGCCAGATAACTCTTGGCTCTTCCATAGCTCTTGACTCCTCCCTAAATCTTGACTAAACAAATCCACTCCAAATTCACCCTCCACCTTAATTCTTGACAATCCAAAATCTGAAATCTTTGCTCTATAATCAGAATCAAGCAACACATTGCTAGGCTTAATATCTCCATGAATCACTGGCGGATCACAACCAAAGTGAAGAGATTCAACAGCTTTAGCAACATCAAGGATAACATCAGACCTTCTTTGCCAATTCAAGCTCAACTGACCATCTCCAAAAAGTGATTCTTGCAAGCTTTTATTTGGCATATACTCGTAAACAAGTAAGCGCTTACCTTTTTCAGCACAATACCCCAAAAGGGTAACCAAAAAAGGTGATCTTAACCCACCAAGAATCTGCAACTCATTTTGAAACTCTCTCTCAGTTTGCAAAGAAATAGTATCAAGCCTTTTGATGGCAAACAGTTTGCCATCTCTGGCAATGCCACGAAAGACAGTACCTGAACCACCTTTGCCTATGATATTTGCATCATTGAAATCATTGGTAGCATTCTTTAACTCCTTGTAACAATATCTTTGGAGCTTAAGGGGGGCACTAGAGTCAAAAGGGATGGTTCTAGCTCGGTTTGAAAAAGAGTTCCAAAGATGGTAAAGAAAGTAAATTATTGTAAAGAGAATAACAGCTGAAGATGAGATAGTTAAGATCAAGAATATGACTCTTGTTTTGTTGATGAAACTTGGCCTTGGTAGGTTGGGACCTGGAGGTAAAGGCCTTGAAGGCATGGTTTTTTTTTTTTTTTTGAACCCTCTTTCTTGTAGTTTCAGCTTCTGGGTATCTCAAAATTTCTTGGTTTGGTCACTAGATTTGGTGAAGTGAAGAAAAAGTTGGAAATGAAAATAAGGAAATGGGGTTCTTTTTCTTTCTTTGTAAATATTCGTTTCATTGATCTCTGCATCCAATGTGAGGTTGCTTTACAGATGGATGATGAGAGGAAAATCTGATAATTTAAGTTCAGTGTTTGGTTATTTATGACTTTGACAAATTTTTAATGTGATTTTTTTTTTAAATTTCCAATAGTGATTAGGAGATGAGAGGATTATGAAAAGGAGTAAGGAGGGTCCCAAGGAGCTTTTGGGGTTTGACTAAAGGGAACGTTTTATGCAGATAAAGTCATCCCTAAGGCTAAGGGGGAAAAAAAAAAAAAAGGAAAACAATACAGATAAAGAAAATAGGGGGAATACGGATTACAATGATGATTTAAGGTAAAGTTTTTTAAAGATGGTTTTCCTCACGCGCCATATTTCGCCCGTGTCCACGTGAACCCAAACTTCCCTACGATGTCTGGTTCCCAGCAGTTCGGTTTGTGTCTGATCTCAAACTCAAAAGTTCCATTGCATTATGTTGGAGGCTTGGAGCTGGATTCAAGCAATTTAGTCTCCAGATACAAAGAAATAATTTTCAAGTTTTTAATGATAATTTATAGATTATATTAATGGAGGACAAATTATAGATTAAATTAACCATTGTGATTGTAAAAATCATTAGACAATTTGATTATTGTCAAGTTGTTGGTAAAACTGAAAGGTTTCTATTATTTTGATAATCATTGAAATATTGAAATTTTGAAAATTGACTGGAATTAATTAACACTCTTTATAGATAATCTCTATGCTATTTTAAGTAAATACGACATCGTTTCTTTCACTCCTAAATTTTATTCCTAATTATAGAAAGGTCATTGCAACATCCTTATCCAATTAATTTATCCAATTAATGATCCTTCAATCCTAACTAAATTTGATGGAGTGAGAAAATATGCATGAGTGGAAATATATGCTACATATTCAACATCCTCTTTTTGTTAAACAATATAATTTGATAACCAAATCCTGAATGCATGGATATACATAAAATAATATATTTTTAAAATACTCGAAAATATATTTAAATATAAAAAAAATTAAAAATACGTTGAACCGTATTATAAAAAAAATAGAGCAATTCCATTATTTATTGTTTATGATTGAATAGACTTGATTCAATAGCATTTGATGATTTTTGTAGGAAATTTGTAGTTCATTGTATTGTTTCAAGGTAATTTTGATCACAATAAGCGTCTCAAAGAATACTGTTTACATGTGTGACTTTTAGAAGTAGGAAAAAAGAACGTTAGTTATGAAAGTAGCAAGATATTGTTGAAATGTCATATTCCTATATTATACTTAGTAAATAAGGATACATTGTTTCTTTTCACCAAGATGTAACCATTCAACCCATAGTTTGAACTCAAAAGGAATATACATACATTTATGTATATATAACCAAGGGTCATGATTAATTAGATAAGCATAATTTTCCCCAAGAATACTGTTGTATTTTGTTGATAAAAGCATTTATATTTTTTGGAAGGATTGACTTTGAGCTTTGGATTGGATTATGTTTTTCAAAAAGGTGATGAAAAGCCATCTTTGATGCTCGTTAATCATTAATTTCCTTCTAATGGACCATGCTTGTGTCTTGCCACTGAGAGATCTTGATCATATTCGCTACCCATTTCTCTTTACTCGATTAATTTCACCTTTTAAATTTGGGATTCTGTTATTACAGCATTATTTATTCTATTTTTACCCTTTTTTTTTCCTCAATTTTCTTCTTTCCTTTTAGCTATTGCAAAATATAGGAATCTTAATTTAATTTATCCATTTGTTGGCTCACAGCTCACTAAAAGATAATAATATTTACAAAAACAAAAAAGAAAACGACAATTGAAATTAATTTTTATTGGAAAAAATCTTTTTATTTGATCCGTGTTCTTTAATAATTGGTTTTAACTTCAGAATCCCATTTAAAAAAAAAAAAAAACAATACCATTAAATTACAAGATTATAGACATTACTGCATATGACTTGATTGAGCTGATTATTTTCTCGAGCCAAAGCATTAAGGGTTTTTTTTTTATGTTTATTTATTATATTTTATTTTGAAATTAATTTGAAAAAAATAAAAAAAAATAATCTCAACTCGAAAATAATATATTTATTATTGAATCAAATACTCATCGTCATAACATTGAGTTTGTGTAAACATGTATCCGCGGCAAAGGAGAAATCACCTAGGGCTCAATCCCAAGTTCATGCATTATCCATTATTAATTAGGGGTCCATCCATCCCCTATTTTGAACAAAGACTGATGGAGCTTGGTCCATTTTGCAGCCACCCCTCGTGTTGTAATGCAATTACATTTGTGTTGTCGTTTTTGTTGGTTTTTTCTTCTTAGTTAGTAGTACAATATTATATCTTTTTCCTTAGCTGATACCTAAAATAAATAAATAAATAAATCCTCTTTTACACACCTAACAAGGAAATGGCTGTAATTTTCAAAAAAGAGGAGAAAAGGAAAGGGAAAAATTGGAGAAAATTGCTGAAAGGATGGGTGGGATGTTGCTATTGTGATAATGGTGTCTGCGACACATTCAACTTTGCTTTGTTTTTTTTGGTTGTTGTGCTTAGCACTTAGCAGGCTGTGAGTGAAACAATGAACGTGAATCATGGATGGTGCTTGTGGGGTCTTAGGGCGAGGGCGGTGGGTGGGATTTTAAACAGGAAAACAAAAGGAAATGAAACGTTTGAGAATGAGGCTTTGGATACTTTTCTTTTTTGCTTTTTTTTTTTGTTCCATCTCTCAAATCCTACGCCATTGATATCTTTTAATTTACTTTCTTTACTTCAAAAGTTGTGGGCTCTGTGTTATGGCTTCATTTCCATTTTTTTGTCGCCATGTGTCCTTAGGAAGCACTATTCATATGAAATTATTTTTTTATCTGAAGGAGGACATAATCTTTAAGGAAAATGGAGAGATTTTGGTTCAAAATTAAAATTTTTAATTTTTTTAGAGTTTTTTAACCATTAAATCAAGTGGCTTAGAATATATATATGATATGATTTTATTTAAATATTTTTTGATATTTTAAGATAGCTCTTTTAAGGATATTGTAAACGATTTGAAGATCTTAATTTGAAAATATCTTGAAAATGGTTGAATGAAATCAATGCATAATTGCACTTTCATAGAACAAGGCTATGAGATAATTGTTGTCAAGGTACGAAGATCATGCCATCAAGGGAATTTATTAGTTTGCCCTTAATTTTAGTAAGATACAAATATGGTCAAGGTTTAAATTATTTTTATCTTTGATAATGTTTCTTTGGATATGCAGAAGTGTTTTGCCTTAAAATTTAATATTTTTATCTCAAATTTCCATTATTCTATGCTTTTCTTATTTCATTTTTATCATTTGAGTTAAATTTAAATAGGAGTAAAATCTTTTGATGTGTATAAAATTTATATATTATCAATTAATCACATATTATCACATCGCTAATAAATAAATTTAAAAATTGAGAAATATTTAAAAACAAGTCAACTTTTATTATTTATATTTTAAAATTTTAATTTTTTTAAATTTATTCATTAATGATGTTTTAATTTTTGGTTAATGATGATATGTAGAATTTATACATTATAAGTGAACTATAAATTATCACATCATTAATAAGCAAATTTAAAAGTTGAGAAGTTGGTAAAAATAAATTGAAGTGAAAATTTTTTATTATGTTTTAGGATTTTTAAATTTTTAAAAAATTATCATTAATGATATTGTAATTTGTGGTTTAATAACATTATATAATGTTTATACACTATTAATGTACCAAATATAAACCTTAAAAACATGACATTAGTTAAGTTTGCTAGTTCAAAGTAATATTTTTTTACTCAGGGTGAATTTAGAGGGATGCTGGAAGGGGGCATTGGCTTGCCCCAAAGCAAAAATTGATTGTAAAAAGCTCTTCTCGAGGATTGAAGAAAAAATTAAAAAAAATTAAAAATCAATCCAAAATCATAATGTGCGATTCAATATAAACTTATTTTTTTTAGATTATGTTTGGATCAAATATTAAATGTTGTAAATAAATTCATATTATTTTTTGATTATAAAGTAACAAAATTAAAAATATTCAAATCAAATTATATTTTTTTATCAATTTCTATATAAAATTTAAATCTTCATAAAATAAAATAGCATTTTATATCTAAATATATTTAAATATATTAAAACAATATCTATACCTATATATTAAAATTGTCCCCAAATCTCAATTTCTTACCAAAAAAAAAATTTTACTATTCATTTAAGTACCAAATCATCAGCCACCTCAGCTTAATTCATTGCCACATAAGTATAATTAAATACCAATTAAATTGCCAACTAGCACTTTATCATCTCTTAAAAAAGAAAACAATTTTTTCATTTTAAACCTGTGTTGAAAATTCTATCATGTCAGCCTACCAATTCAAGTAATGCTAGACGCTCACTTTAGTTCGAAGAACAAGCTTCAGTGTTTTCACTAGCCATAAACATAGGATCAAATTATAATAAATGAATAAGCAAAAAAATACAAACAATAATAGGATTTAAAAAAACTAGCCAAAAATGTAAATAAATAGAAAAAATGGACAAAAATCAAGTAAACAAGACAAAAAAAAAATGGCACAGAAAGGAGTGAGAAAGGATTTTCTCTCCCATAGGGTTTAAGTTTAAGATTTTCTTTGGGGATTTTGAGGATTACGAATAGTGAAAATCAAGAAAGAGAATAAAGGAAGTCATGGTGAAGTTCGTTTGGCGGCCAACGACAACAATAGCGGCCCTAGATTTGAAATTTTTGGTTTGGGTTTGAAGCTAGATTCATGAATTTCAAGGGGTTTTGTAAAAATCTAATTCTATAGAAACAAAAAGGATGTTAAAAGAAAGATTCAGGTGAATTTTGAAGGTTTTCTGATACTGATAATCGGCGAGAGATGACAGAAGACATGATGGTCTGACGTCGAAATTTGGGTTTGGAAAATTTAGAGAGACAGAGTCAGAGCAGAGGTAGGGGGAAGAAAAATGAAAATAAAACCAAGAAATGAGATATTTACGAAGAAGAAGAAAATAAATTGAAAAAAAAAAAAACCAAAAACAATAAAAGAAAAAAAAAAAGAGGCTCACTCAATGCATTCAGGCCTAACTTAATTGTTTCGCATTAATTAAACTATACTAAACCCAATTGTAATTATGAAACTTAACCCATTTATATATATATTTATTTTATCTATTTAGTGTTTATTTTTCATGAATTGAAATTATGGAATTGTTTTAAAAATAAATATAAATATTTTTAAAAATAAAATTATTAATTAAATAAATTTTTTAAAAAAGTAATGAATAATAAAAATTAATTCAATGTATGTTAAGTTATGAAATAAATAAATAAATTTTAAAAATTAATGAAATGAATATCTAATTATCTTTTATACTTGCAAACATGTTTTATAATATATTTTATGAATAATACTTTTAATTTATTTCATTTTTGTAATTAATAAATATATGATTATATTAATAATAGTATAAATTAAGATATACAAAAACTAAATTTTCTTACATATTTATTTTTCCAAAAATATTTACAAAAAATAAATATTTTAAAAAATAAATATTAGTGTATATTAAGATAAACAACAACTAGATATTTCCAAAATATATAATTAAATAAAAAAAGTAGATTAAATTAAATATCTTTGATTAATTATTGCTACTATTATTTACAATACTTTTAAAATAAATGTGAGGTTGCTTTTTATTGTTGGAAAATTAAACAAATTAAAAAAGGATTACTTAAAAAAAATAATGGATATATCTATGGACATATCAACTTAACGTTTTTTATGATATGCTTATCATCAGTTTTAATATTTTAAAAATTATTCCTTATGACAATATGACACATAGAATAAATCAATATATCTTGAAAATTCCAATCTTTATTTTCTCTGACTATCTTGCGTAAATGATTTTTTTTTCTCTGGCTATTTAACATAAAAATTTTAATATTTTACTATTGATTTTGAACGTACCTTACCAAACTCACGTAAATAATATTATAGATGTTTTATAAATTACAGGTGTTTTGTACGTTATCTCATCATCAACAATAAAAATCTATCTTGATTTAAACATTCTAAAGACTACTTAACTAAAATCAGGCATGTATCTTTTATATTCAATGTTTGCCACTCAAACTTACAATATATATGTACTTACGTGTATTTAATGATTTTTTTTATAATGATTTAATGATATGCTCTCATGAAATTATGAATAGCAAACTCTTTTATGTATTGGCTTTAATGATTCTTTTTTAATAAAATTTAATTAAAAATGATTATTAAAAAAACAAATACAAGTCTTCCTCTAGTGAAAATAATATCAAACATATATGCCATGTGGCCTATTTTCTACGAGGGGTTTGCCCACTCGTCTGCGAAGAAGGGTAATTACCAACTGATTTGGATTAATTAAAAAAAATAACATCTAATCAAAATATTTTAATTTTTAAAGTTTTTAAAATAATCCAAATTATAATAAAAATCAACGCAAACTAAATAAAAATAATTTAATTTGACGTTCTAACAATGTAAATTAAAATATGAAAACAAAAACAAAGTTCATTCCCTAAACTTTAATTAGAGAGTGTATTGTAAATAATGAATCTCATTCATTTAATTAATTCTTACTAATGGGTTGTGATGGTAAACAACCAATTATAAATAAAGAAAGTAGTTATATATTTAAATTAGAATTAAAAACTTTAAATATATGATTTTCTTTTTCAAATGAAACCTGAATTAATAAATTAAAGAGAGTTTTATATATTTTAAATAAAATATTAATTATAAAAAATTTATGTAAATATAAATATCATTGAATTTTAATTTGGATTGGTTTCAAAATAATGAAAACCAAATCAAAATTTTAATTCAATTTCATTTTGAAACCAAACATTTTTTTTTTTAAGTTTTCAAATTAAACCATCTAAACTCCTAAACCAAATTAATCTATTTGGTTTATTTGTTTATTATTTTTTAATTTTAACCAAGTAATGCGAAGCCTATCCGCTAATAATAGGACTCTGAACAACCCTGACTCACTCAACTGCCAACTGAGTGAAAGAGAGGGTCAAGGGTTTGAGTAGGAAAATTTGCAGTTTTTGGAGGAGACAGTTATAAACTTTTACAACCCAACTTCTTTTAGATGTTAGTTTTATATGGGTATGTTGGGTAAAAAGATCAGTTTGAACTTTGAACTTTATGAGGAAGGGTTTTAGATATTTTACACCTTTAGCTCTTTCTAGTTAGGGTCTGATTTAAAAGGGTTTATGATGTTTTGCATGAAATCCTTTGATTTTATAGCTATTTCGATTATGACGTTTCTTTTCTTTTTCATTTTTTTTTTCTGGCATAAATGACGTTTCTAATCATGTCAATGCGATGTTATATGGGGTTTCCATGGTGGTTTTCCGTTTTTTTTTTTTTTTTTTCTTAAATTCAATTCATTGAGGTTTTAATTAATTTGTGTATATTTTGGAAGCTATGTTGTTTGTGTTGCGAGTTAAACACTTTTTAGGGCTTAATCTGGATAAGTGGCATGTTGTTTATTGTTTTGAACTGGAAATACTGAAGGTTGAGTTGTTGATCGACTGGTATCGTGGATTGTGACTTCCTTGATTTATGTCAATTTTGTAGTTTTTAATTAGTATATAATTTCATGGATGGGTTTCTGTTCATGCTACTGGAAATGGTTTTGTCTGCTGTTTGCATTAGACATTGTTTCCGTTTTGGTTATGGAATTTGGGGGTAATGTTGTATGAAAAAGAGCTGGTAATATTACTTATTAAATGAAGTCATGAATTGCTTAGAATGGGAATTTACTAGAGAATCTATTGTTATATCGAGTTTTATGAAGATTTATTGTTAATTTTTTTTACCGTAAGTCAGAAAATGTCAAACCGGAAGGCTAAGCCGGGAAATACTTCTGACACCACTCCTGAGGTTACTTCGACCACAGCAGAGTCCTTTGAGAAGGCCATAGCAAGCATGGTTGAGGCTTGGCACAAGCGGCAAGCTGAAAATCGGAGCTGTACCATTTTCCAGTTCATGAAGATGGATCCACCTCCTTTTAAGGGCAGCTTTGAGCCATGGGAGGCTGAGGCATGGATAACAAAAATGGATGATCTTTTGAGTCTCCTTAATTGTACTGATGAGCAGAAAGTGAGGTATGCCACTTTTATGCTGAAGGATTATGCTTAGAACTGGTGGACATTCATTGAAACGGATTTGAAGAAACCTGTGACTTGGTATGTGTTTCGAGATGCCTTCTTGAATCACTACTTCCCCAGAGTTTTCAGGGAGGAAAAGGAGGTTGAATTTTTGGAGATAGAGCAAGGCAACATGACCGTGACTGAGTGTAACACTAAATTTATTGGATTATCTCGCTTTGCCCCTTCTGTGGCAGCTGATAAGGGCTTTTTGGCCAATCATTTCTTGAGGGGCTTGAAACCCAGTATTAGGAACAAACTCACAATTCTCCAACTTGAGAATTATCTGGACCTGGTGGATAGAGCTCTTATTGTAGAAAGTAACCTTGAAGAGTCAGAGGAACCGTAACCAGAGGAAGCGACCGAGGCTAGGTGGATTGGCAGGATTGCCGGTTATTTACTAAATAGTCAGAGCTAAGGCGATGCTGAACCCTCTGAAACCTCTTTAATGTTTTGGATCTCCAATTCTAGTAATTAATATGCTAGTTGCTTTTTCAACCCAATATTTGTACCGAGTTTTTCAGTGTTATGTAGATATATAGGCGTTTATAATGGAAGCTTATGACTTTCTGGTTTTAAGCCTTGTTAATACTAAACTTTGTTAGTTTTTATTTTATTAATGTCTGTATGTGTTACCTGGGTGGCAGTCACGGTGTAGTGAAGGATTATGGCATGCTAATAAATGCAGTTTCAGATGCTTTCCTTGATGTTTATGGTCAAATCAACGTATTGATAAGAGAGTATTTGTCTTTTTGTTGCTTTAAGTCTCGAATTTGCTAAGAGATTGAAAAGAAATAATTTCTTACAAATTCATTTGTCTTTTTGGTGCTTAGTCGCGAATTTTCTAAGAGACTGAAAAAATAATAATTTTTTTTTATAAATTTGTTAGATTTAATCAAAATAAATGTATTTGGATTGATTCGAAGGGAGGGATATAGACAAAGTTCGAAAGAGACTAAAACATGAATCTCACATACTCGGGTACAAAATAATATCTCGGCAGCTGCAGCCATTGCCCCTCAAGCTTCTTAAATTCATCACTTTCGAGTTGTCAATCACCTTTTTTCATGTACTTAAAACTCATTTATTTTCTTCATTACAGTTGAATAAACACAACAGACACATGAAAAAATCAGTTTCTTGCACCTACTTTATGCTATGACCATAGTAGTGCATTTGTATGGGTTTTTTTTTTTTTTATTTATTTATAATCTTTAAAGCTTCAAATAGTACTAGCCCACATTGCAAAAGCTAGACTAGGAAGTCAAATTTAAGGTGGCATAAAATGTTATTCATTGCAAAAAAAAAATAAAAAATAAAAACAGGAATTCAAGTTTAACCTTGCGTGAGACTGATGTTTTATCAACAAATCATACGAACAAACTTGAATTTTAGTTCTCTTCCCCGTTAATGTCTTCTCCACTACTCACACAAGTCAGAACCAAGAAGACTATAAGAAAGCAAAATAATTTCTTTTTAGTTATTATGATTTGTAAAAAAAATAATAAGGCCTAAAGTACAGGGAAATATATGAGAAAAAGTTTAAAAGAATGTCTATAAGGAAAAAAGATTTCCGTGCATCCTCAAACTTCACCATCTACATACGAGATGTGTCATTGTGGTTAAATGTCATTTGGCTACTAACTACGCCATGCGGATGATACTTCCAATTCAACATCCTCTTCCCACCAAGTGGAAGTCTGCATTAATAGATGACTTGGTTAGGTTGGTTGACTAGATTTTCAGGAAATGTATCCCTACTACATAATATACAAGTAGAGGCAACCTAATTTCCAACTTGTTTCCCTAGGTTCCTTCTATCCTCACTAAGTCACTAAAGTGTGTACTTTAGAACAATCCCATGCAAAATGTACTCCTAATTTCTGACAACACCAAGCTGAAGTTCTATAGAACATTAAAGCTTGAAGGGGCAAAAACGAAAGGAAGATGAAAATTGGAACATTCTTCAGTAAGGTATAGAATACAGGATGTTGCTATGAGCATTGAATATAAAAATCTCAAATGATACATGGTAAATATAAAAAATGAGAAATTAGAAAAGAAGAAAACCTTGTAGCCTCTTCGAAGGAACTCTAGTTGGCTACCTTCTTCCTCTTGCAATCCAAGGACCCTCAACAGTTCTTCCTTGGTCTAGAGAAAACCAAATAATAAGTCCAAAACAATAGAATCGTAACTGAAAGAAAACAACCTGGAGCTGAAATGTCATTGCAGATACATACCTCTCCCAGTGTGAAGCGTGTTGCACTCTCAGCAACACAAGCATAAGAACCATCTGCTTGCTTAAGCATCACCTGCCAAGGTCCTGCAAAAATTCTAAGTAAAATGAGGAGATACACAAATACATTTTGTCACATCTCAAATCTGATTCCAACATATAAACTTCCTTTTTCAGGCATAATATTGTATGTTGGCATTGACAAAAACAAGGGACTTGAAGGAGAAACACCCGAACAACATGGAAAAGAAAAATGCCCGCTACTAAAGTTGCTTGCAAGGATGGAATAACTCTGTAGAATTAGGGTAACTTGGTCCAAAGAAGACTTGGTTGTTTAATGAATAGTGATCCCATTAATTTGTCATTTTTCTATTACATATCAAATAAATCATACTAAATATTAGATAATTCTCAGTATTTAACATGAGAATTTGCAAGTTTTCCCTTCTATTCTTTTCCTTTTTATATTTTACTCCTTTAGGTAGTAGCAAAAAATACTTACTCCTTAATGGATGGAAAAAGGTTTAACTCCTATGCAGCTGATCCAAAACAATTCACATCTATTCTATCAGATGTCTCATAATCTTTCTTAGACCTGACAATTAGCATATTCATCTCCCGTAAAATAAGAGCAATTGATTTTAAACAAAACTTACATGTCACAATTTGTGTCGATAAGGAAAACAAGAAATACCTCTTTTTTTTTTTTAATTTTGTTAAACCCCTATATAGTTTATGCTAAAATTTTAAACTGTCACATTCATATCTTTTCTCGCATATTTTCGTGTCGTGTTTTATGTTACCATATTTTTTTCTCATTTGTAATATACCTATTCTAATTACAGTCCTATCTGCATTCAGGTTTCCAATACTGTCAAGATTATTATACCAAATTAACTTGATGGAGAAGAGAATTTTGTTAGTGAGTGCAAAATGCAGAAAATAACTAAGAGCCACCAAAAGTAGTGGGCAGTACTTAAAGAGAAGAAATTATTGATTTTGAGAGATGAGGTATGCAAGCAGGATAAAGACTTTTAAGTTCCCCCAAAACAATGAGGTAGTCCTAATTGCTTACACAATGTAAGTTTGTGAAAAAAATGATTATTTCCTGTCAATTACATACCCAAGGACTATCAAAAAATAAACCTAGTATCTTCCACTTATCAATTCACTGTCTCCTCAGAACATATTTCTGAGAAATGAGCATTCACAAACGTATAAATAGAATAACATGAAACTTCAGGGAACTATTATTGTAGAGAGAAAAGGATGTTGTGGCATACGTTTTCTTTTTACAAAAGAAAAAAAAAAGAATTTAAGTTGCATATAGTAATTTGTATAACTTTTTCCAATCATTCTTCTGTATTCAATCTAAATGATGGAACAAAAATGGAACAGTTAAAATGGCATAAATTTTGAGAAGGTTTATTTGCGCACCAGGATATTGACGAAATAGTGCTCCATTGTAATTCACGACAAAAGGTGCTACTGCAACCGTCTTACAATATTTAAAAAGATAATGGTCATTATAAAACTATAAAAGAAATGAAACTCAATGGAGCAAAACAATATAGGCTGATTATTGAATAACTACCTTGGAGTACTCCCTAATTCGTATATAGAACACTGGGATGAATTGAGAAAGAAATCGGTAGTGCAAATCTTTGGTAGGAAACCCCAGAAGACCCAAATCAGCACTGCAAAGATAAGCAGCCCCAATCAGAAGTAAACTCATTGATCATTGAATCATCAATAGAGGGAGAATAGAAAAAGTTATACCGCAAAGTGTCAAGTTCAAGATTGAATAGAAGTGTTGGGGTTGACTGGGCATATTTCTCCTGCAAATTCAGATCACAGTCACACAAAGGAGAAGACAAAAAGAAGGCAGGGGGAGGTTAGAGGAAGAGGGTGAATTCATTTAGAACTAGATATTGCAGTCTGAAAGCAAAGCTGCCAAAAAGGTTGGTCAGAAATATTAACAAAAAGTTTTAGCAACTAACAATACTCAGCAAAATGAAATGTTCTCATAATTTACCAATAGGGTCTTAGATAAGATTGACAAAACCCTAGTGATTAATTTAACCAAGTATAACATAAGGTTGGTCAGAAATATTCCCAAACTTTAGCTAACTTTTGATATTAAGCACAACAAAATTCTTGAATGCCCTCATTTGAAATAGAATTTCAAATGAAGACTGCTAACAATCTAGTGTTGATATGTATGCCCCTAGACTAAATTTTAACTAAGTGTACTGACTCAATATCCCATGGTGAAAGCATCAAGTTATTTCTTGTTTGAAATAATCAGTGACCTGATATGTTTACGCATGCATATAAACTGCTCAGATTTGCAGACCCATGAAAGCAGAAGAGCCTAACTTCAAATAGCCAGCAGTTTAATGGTCAAGCTTGAATCAATGTATAAATAGATAACAAACAGGCACATGAAAAGGGTGAAAGGCCGTACAAAGTATAAGAATCATACCACATACTTCTCTATAACAGAAAGTTCACGTGTGCTACAATTAATAAATATATAAAGAGTTGGTGGCTCCTTGGATTCCCAACGACCTACATTCACCAGAGATGGAAGAATGCTAAAGTCAATTAAAAAAAATTTTTATTTTTGTTTGTGTGAAGGTAGGAACAGGGTAAGAGGATATTAAAATTTGAAGCTATGAAGAAACCCAGTTCACTGATCAGTAGGATGGAGAGGAAAATTCTCACATAGAGCTGGATGTTCTGGAACAAACCTTCATTTTCATCTTCGAAATCAAAATCCAGAGTATTCTTGATAGATTTGAAGAATGTGGTAACAGCATCACTAGGGACATCGTCAAGGGAACCTATAGATATACCATCAATCTGAAAGTGAAGAATCAAGAATTAAAATCCCTTTAGAGTCCAAAGACAAATATGTGTATGAAGGAAGGCAAGAGGGTGAAAAAAATAGTGCCCGCATATAAAAGCTATAACCAGATTAATAAACAGGTTTTAGTTTCTGGCAGGTCATATCTTTAAATATAAGTGTCAGTGTTTATTCTTATAAAGTGGTTTGGCTTAATCCTTGAAAACCATCCAAAGAATTAAATGCATAAAATGCAAATGGGCCAATGAGATACTCCTATAAACTTCAGTGAAGGATAAAGAACAAAACCATTGATATGAAAAGAGCCCACCTCAACAGAGTAGCACAGAAAAATAGAAGGTAAACTAGACTAATTAATTTTATTACCGAGTCAAGAGCTGCTTTGAAAAGCTGAGAGGCCCTACGTTTTTCTGGCTTATCAGGAAATACCTGAAAAAGCAATAAGAAATTAAGCTTATCTTAGGAATTAAAAGAAGAACTTTTCAGCAAATGAAAGTATCTTCTTACTATGCAAGCTTGAGTTTTGCTTTTCTGTTGGAGTTTCCTGACAACAGCCAAGGCAAGTTGAATGTTGGCATCAATGAACTCATCTGAAGATCCCTTCAAATATTCAGACATTAGAGAAAATTATGTACTAAGGGTTTTGCTTTTCTTTCTCTTACTTTCAGAGAAAATAACATTTTCCTTGAATATAATCATCATCATACAGTAGAATACGATCCATGAAAATACTGCACCAAGAACAAAGCCAATACTAATAGATTCTGGTTTCGAAATTGCTATTACTAAAACAAATGGACAGATTAGGAATAAAAGCAAACAACATCGTATACATTGCTAAAGGCAGAATCAGTAAACTTTTGAAAGTGAGCAAGAAAATTCATGAAGGGCCATTCAACTAGACACTGTATGTGGCGATTTTAACCCAAGCTATTGTCCATTTTGACCAGAAGTTCTCACGGTTTTGTCTCCCAAAAGAGGCCTCACAAGTTTGGTTTAAGTCTCAACTTATACATCATAGCAAATCTTCACAACATCCCGATAGGATTGGGGTGTCACATTTTAGAAACGTAAAAATTGAAAGAGGGGTACCTTATAAGAAGAAATGTTGCTTGGCAAGGGCCTGTGAATCCATAGACAAAAAACCACAAAATAAACCAAATATCAGGCTTAAAAAGACAAAGAGATAAAAGAGAAATATAGAAAACGTACGGGAAATCAATCTCGAGGCGGGTTTTGCCATCTTGAAGAGCAAAAGCGAGAGAGTTAGCGGCATCAGTTACGAGAACATCGTATGACTTAGGCTTGTAAAGTGCCACTCCTTTCTTGCGATCAAAGCTCTGCGTGGATGATGCTGCAGTAGGCGGGGTTGCTTCCTTGTTGTCTTTGGTAGCGCATTGGATTCTTATTCTCAGCTTTGGAGAGAGAGTTGGAAAATGGTGAGGAGGAAGGTGAAAAGCAATGAGAGGGGGGCGTGGTGGAGAGATGTAGAGAGTTGAAGAGAAAGAGAGAGCCATGAAAGCCATGGCCGTTGGAGTCGACCTGCTTTTGCTGCTGCCCAAAGAAGAAAGAGGACGGAACTTCTCTGGAATGGATGAGAATTGAGACGATAACCAGCTTCAGCCACGTGTCATGTAGCACAATTAAAAAAAACTGTAAAATCAAATAAAGAAACTAGAAGAGTATTTAAAGCTTTTATAATATAAAAAAGGATGTAAAATTTTATTTTTTAAATCAATTATTAATTAAAAATTCATTTATTTACATTTTGTCATTATAATTTAAAAGTATATTAATAACATATATATTTCAATTAATGAATATTGCATATATGTTTTTATTTTTTTATGTTTTATATTCATAATTTATTAATTTTTAGGTTTGAGAAATATTCCAGTTAGAAAGTTTGGTAAGTCAATCTCTCCAATTAGTTTACATGCTATTCCATTAACAAAATGTTAATATATTAGTTCTACTTTTTCATATTTTAATTTATTTTGATGCAAAATTTCACTTATAATTAATTTTTTAATACTACATTTCTCAATTTCATACAAATTGATTTTTTTTATAATATGAAAGGATGTAAAATTTTATTTTTAAATTAATTATCAATTAAAAATAATTTATTTATATTTGTAAAAGTAATTTAACAATATATTAATAACGTATATTTCAAAAAATATATATTCACCTACATTTTCCAAAAAATATTTTTATTCATACAGTCATATATATATATATATATCCATGTTCTGATATAATATAATTTATATTCATTTTTTACCCTTCCCAATGGACTCAATCCATATAGCTAAGCCCCATGTCGAAGAAATTACGTACCCATGGGTCAGGTCTAGGGGGAGGCCGTACTCATACCAATCACATATGGTATACTGGCCAATTCAATTAGTTGCATGCCATTGTACATTTTCTCTGTTTCATAGAAAATATATTAAGAAAAAGGAAATTGCTTCTTCATATATTTTACTTATATCCCTCCTAATTTATTCTATATTTGTTATCTGTACTACTTATAAAATATTTGATTTAATTTGGTGTTAATAGTCAAGTAAAACCAACTTGAAAATACAAGTAAAAAAATATATAAAAAAGAAACATACAAGTAATTCTCTTCTCATTAACTTAAAAATACCATTATATTTAGAATTTAATTTAATTAATTCAATCAATCACTCTTAAAAAGGCATCTAAACAATTCTAATTAAAAAACCTACAACACCTTTTTTTATTTTCAGATTGTGAGCTTTTTTATATATAAAAAAAAAACCTTGAAAATACCATTAAAAAACTATGCAATAGTAATATAACTTCCTCTCATCCTATTTATTCCTTAAAAGCAAAAGAATCTATAAGACAATCTAAATATAATGGCATAAAATGTACCCAAAAAAAAGTTTAAAATCATGGATTTCTTGCAAGTAGTCGCACATTCCTTGATACTTTCTCATTTATTAATGTTGCAAGCAATAAACCGTAAAGGGAGGTTGGTATCTTTTTATCCATTTCATCCTTTCATTTTACTTTTCTGCAAAGAGAAAGTGGGTTTCTTTCCCGACGAGAGTGGACAAGTGAGGTGGAGCGCATGGTTCAACTGTATATTACCGTCATGCGTTGTGGCTTCGGTGAAGAGTGAAGACAAAACAAGGGATCATTCATGACTTACCATATTGTTCTTCCCAGCTTTTCTGCATGTGATAGCAGCAAGCAAATATCAGAGAATGGGGCCTAGCGGAGGAGGGATCGATCCTTATTGATTATTTTTCTAGCTCGGAATCGCCAACTAAAGTGTCTTTAATTCTTTTATCTTTTTTTTTCTAGATCTCGTCCGCTAAAAGATCTTTATTTCATATATCCCCAGGGAAAAGCTGTTTCCACTAATTTAAAAAAAATGAATGAAAAAGTAACGTATCAGTTATCAAAATCCACATTAAGTATTTTTAAACCTTATTCATAATAACAGGCCATAGTGTATTTGAAATATTCCATGTCATCATAGTAATTTTATGCAGAGCAGATAATTTATATATTTATGTTATATAAAATAATAAAATTTATTCATTTATATCATATTTTATAATAAAATTATATATCATAATACATATTTTTTATTTTATTAAATTTACATATAATAATTATTAAAATTTTAAATAATATTATCTTCATATATTTTTTATATTATATTTATATTATATTATTATATCATATTTTAAATTATTGTATCAAATTTCATGTATCTTGTTTCTCCATATTTCCTTTCTCTTTGTGCCTTGTAAATTTGCAACTATCCATGTTCTCTTTTTTTCTTTTTCTTTTGCCAACATAAAAAAACGTTGACCAAATCTTCATAAATGAATAAACTAAAAACTCACGGTTGCTTAGTAAATTCTTCGTATTAACGTTTTAATTAAAAAAAATTATCATTCTTAAAATCCATCAACTCTTTTAAGGATAGAATGATTCACTTCTAATCTTTCGTAAAATTAAAAATCGTATTAATTATATGACAATTATAAATAATGATTTCACTTTGCCAATTCACTTGATACTAATAATTTGTATCTGTTCTTTATTTTTTTCTCACCAATTCCTACTTTTGTTTTTAAAATTTTTTCTTTGCTAGCGTTTATTCAAACAGTATTAAAGAAAAAAAGGTTGTCTTTAATTTCGTTTTGTTTTATTGACGCACGCGATGTCTGTTGACTTGACTTGAGCGCTACTAGTCTTCGTCACTCCTCGTACCAGGAGCAAAAGACGAATTCAATAGTGGATATACCACAAAAGTATGCTACGTGTATTATTCCTCCACTAAACGGAGCCAGTTGTACATTCCAAGATCACAACCCTTCTGCCAGACTAAAATTTCCCCACCAAATTGCATGGAATGGAAATCAGCTCCCCTCTCTTGAAAAACCGTTTTCCTTTGGCACCTAAGCCCAAAACCTCACCAGAAAATGAAGCAACTCAAATTTCTCCTTTGCCCCAAATCGCCTTTCGTAAGTCAATAATTTATTTTATATGAAACAAAGAGAATTATTTTGTGTTTTTCTTTTCATTTTCTTGGTAACCAAACTAGTTTTTTCTTGGTCTAATGGAGAAGAAAGAATGTTTCGCCTCTGTTTTTGTTTAATGTTGGTTTAAACTAAAACCTCTGTTTGTTTCTTCAGAAAATGAAGGAAAGTTAAAGAAATTGGTATTATTTTTTTTATTCTTTTACTTTAGTGAGACTCTGTTTTCTCTAGGATTTTCTCAGGAACCAAATAAGAGGCTTTTTAAACATCGTGTTAAACCTCTGTTTGTTTGCCGAGAAACTGAGTTGAATTTAAATTTTTTTTCACTAATTCATTCGTTCTGTACTTCAGTTGAAGTTGTAGTTTGAATTTGCCTCTCTCTATCTGTCGATAGTTTAAAATGTTTAAATGATAAATGTGTTATGGTTCTCACTATAATCTTCCTTCTTTTAATTGTTTTTTATTTTATTTTTAATTTTCAGGTTTGGGATGGAAATGGCTTCTCGCAATGTTTTGATGACTTATATCCTTTTATTATTTTATAAAGTTATTTATTTATTTAATTTACTTTTTTAAGCTTCACTTTTAACACAAAAGCACGGATTGTTTCTATGAATTTGGCTTTCCTTATGCGTTTTTACGGTCTTAGGTTTTGGTGTAAATGCCGCAACTATTGCCATGATTTTCATCCTTGGAATTATGAGAAGAAGCACCAGAACAAATTGGAGGGTAAATTACTAAATTCTTCTTTAATATCTACTGAGAAATTTCCATTTGTTCATGTCTCTGGAATGGAAATATATTTACTTTTTTCTTTTTCTTTTTTGAAAAAAAAAAAACTTTGAACCCACACTAAATTAGTCATCATTACTTGTCCTACAAATTTATCAGCAAATAGCTTCTTAAAAAAATGTATTTCCATCATAGGACATTACATTGAAGTATTAAGTTAGTTTGGATGACTACTTTGTGCTATTTGATCCTTATCGGCACTGGTATTGGGTGAAAACTTGTGCTTGATCTTTGTTTTGAAATCTTTTCTTGTTGAGAAATTAGAGGAAAATGAATAAGTTCTGCCTTTTCTTATTATTCTTGTTCTCTTCCCCTTATAATGTCTCTTTTTTTTTTTGGTCAATTCTCTGTTAGTAAATTAATGTAAGTTCTTCTGACTTTCTTGATTCCTTTCACCGGACTTTCTTGTCCTGTTGCTCGTGTTAAGTTCTAATCCTTCTTATGTTAGTGTTTACTAAATTATGCGGGTAAGCTTCTTCATGAATCCCCTTCCCCCATTTCCTTCTATTTCCTCTTTTTCTCTTTTCTTTTGATTCTAGTCTTTCATCTAAATTAAAATTGAAGTAGCAAAAAATTGGTTTTGCTTTTAAATTTTTAACCACAATATCTACTAAACCTTCAAAAGTTATATATTATGTATATATTGTAGGTAAAATTTTCAGAGAAGGTCCTTCTACATTTTATAGCAGTCATTGGAGCATGTTTGTCATGTGTGGATATCATTTTGCTTTCAAGGAAAAAACTTCATGGAGATTTTATCTTATATCATGAGTGGCTTTTCAGATTTTCGTGTTTCATGGTCTGGGTAAGCTTCCTATTCTTAAGTCACTGGCTTTGTTGCTGAGAACTTTAAGCAGTTTGCTTTACTTTCGTGAACTTTACTTCGGTATCTTAATATTGTTTGTCTGATTCTTTAATATTGTGAATGTATTTAGGCAACTATTGTATTCTCCTTGAGGTGTGCCTGTTTTCAACACATATTTTGCGATATGATACTCTGTATATGGTGGATTGTAAAACCACTGTTTGGAATCCCCCATTTGCAAGCAACATTCTCTTCATTGGAGGTATTGCTTTGTTTTCCTTTTAAAACTTCCTTTAAATAGATTGAGTGGTTCTATATAATTCGTTGTACTATTCATGATGCCTTGTCTTGTTCCTTTTGAGGCAGTATTATAATTTTCTTCTGATTTTTTATTGAACTTTATGTAATTCTTAATTGAAATAATTGAACCACGCAGGCACTACTGATTTTAGGAATTTTCAGTAAACCAATATAATTAATTATAAATCATTTTGGCAGGTCTTTGAGTGTCTTAAAGGGAGCTCTATTTTATTTTTGGATATCATGTTTTGCTTGTCCATTAACTATATCCGGATAAAACAAACATCCACCAAGAGCAGGTATGATTTCGTTAATGATATGCAAGCATTTAGGATGTACCACAGGTTATTTGTGACTGTTGTCCATTGTGTATCTTAAGTTTAGATAATTAAACTGCTTGGATATGATTGGTTGCTATTATGTCATTATTAGTCTTGCTCACAAACATGCATAATGAAAACAGCTTTCTCTCTCCTTCCACCCAAAAGAAAGTAAAACAAAGAAAAAGCTTCTTTGGTGCACTGTTGCTTTTCTTATTCTTGTTGCTACTCAACGTAATGTGTTGTATGAGGCTAGCAGCAAGCATTTCATTCAACCATTCATAGTTTTTTTGTAGAATTTGTGTGATCTTGTAAATTGCTTCCTTATTTGTTTTCCCCAAAGGCTGGGAAGGACAATGGGGGAATCATCTTGACCCCCTCTCCATCCTTAATGAAGGGGGTATGAGGTCCTTGGTAAAATTTCGAAGAGATTTTACTAACTAAGCTAGATAATAGCCCCAACCTTTGCTCTATCATGATTGGATCCATAATTAAATAAGATAATAAGATGCGCCATTGGAAGATATTTAAAAGTATGTATTTTGCTGAAAAAATGATGTGAAAAGTTATAGGAAGTCTAATTTTTGATGTATCTTGAAAACTTTCTCAGGTGCTTTTTCAATCATAAAGAACCTGGAAACTGAGAAGAGGGAGATGGTGTGGGAAAAGCAGAATACAAAAAAAAAAAAAACCCCTATTATCAAGGAATTCTGAGGACATATTAAGTGTGACAATATTTCAATTATCATGTTTCATGTGGGGAAACCAATTATTTTGATTACAACTTATATAAACACTTGAAAAAAGAACCATGATGTGTACCAGGTTCAATAATGACCTGATCACATTGTCAAACATATTCTTGCATTGTTAGTTTATTCATCTTTATTTTTGTTCTTTTTTTGTTTGTTTGTGGGACTAGTTAGTTTATTATTTTTCACACAAAATATTTCAGCTAAATGAAAGTGATGCAATATGTTAACGACACACATTGTTTAGCTTTCATTCTCCCATTAATTAATTCATGGCTTATGTTTGTAACTTAATGATACAAATCATATTGAAAAGGTTTCCCATCATTGCACGGATCCAGTCTTTATGGCTTTGAATCTCTTGTAAAGTTCTTGTTTATTCATTTTCTGCATGAAGAAATAGTTATGTGGACAAAGAGTTTAGACTTGTTCTATGGAGCACTTTGCTAAATATTCCAATTCATTAGATTTTTCATCTTTCATAACATTCTGAGGAGGCTAGATAAACTTGTTGGCATCAAAGTCTCACTTGACAGATGATGCCATTGGCACTTCATTGAATATCAATGCCCTTTTTCTTTCCTCTATGTTATTGAGATTTATTGGCTAAAATCTTTGCATGCAAAAATTGTAGGCCAATGGAAGATTCACTTCTTTGTGTTGAGATGGACATTGAGGAAGGTTGTCACAGGGATTCTGTAAGTAATTCTTTTCATCTTAACTTTTCTCATGTATGCTTCCTGTCCATTTATTTTTTATATGATTCGTGTTTTTTGGAAACAATTTAAAAACTGTGCTCTTAGTATTGTTATACCTTTTTTTATTCTTATACCAAAAGAGTTTGCATCCCCCCATCTTTTATATTCAACGTCCTAGATTCTTTCTTTGTTCCAACAACATTTTCCCTCTCTTACCTTAAATAACCGAATTGGAAATTACACTAACCAAAACTAATTTTGTTGTGGTGTTATCCCACATAGGTAAGGTTTGTAGGTTACATTGGTTTTATGTTCAGGTTGAGCCTCTCTACCAATTGTTATTTGTGAAATTTGGAAGTATAACCTGGAAATGTGTCCAAAAATTGTGAGGAAGCATCAAGATTGCCTTAAATATAATTAGGATACTTAGGGTTTATTAACGGTAATTGTTTTGTAATCATCTCAAAACAATCAATATCCTATACTCCTACCTTTTCCATTTGGTGATCTAAGGTTTTCTCTAATTTCATGAAAGCTAACTTGAGTCTGAAGTTTCCATCTGTTTTATAGTACATACTAGTTCCTTTTTTTTTTCCTAAAGTCTGGAGTCTCATTTTGTGATATTGGTTTTCATTTTTTAGTCTTACATTAATGATGATATATATGTACTCAGTCCATATTTATGAAAATAATAATTCTGCTTGTTTTTAATGAGTGCATGTGGACACACTCACAGAGATCCTAATAACTGATGCGTCTCAGCCTTTATAAGAGTGTAAAATTGCTTTCACTTGAATGCTTTTGTCTTAATTAAACCTAGTTTGAATAATGTCTAGCTATTTGACATGTCTGCTTTGCATCACATTTAGCATCTGTCTATTAGCTTACCATCCATTATATCCATCCAAGAAACTGCCATGCCAAGTCTTATTGTTTTTTATTTTTTGTATTGTCATTAAATAACGTGTCTTATTTTGCTGCTATTGGTATTTTATTTTCCAAAGTAAATAAACTAATATTAAAGTTTTGCATGTCACTTGGTTGTGGTTGTCAAAGAGAAGCACACATGGCTTTTGGGATCATACGACATTCAGATCTATCACTTCTGTAATGAATAATGGTTTGCTGAAGCAGCTTGACTTTGATGATTTGCTTTTGTTGCCGATTGATATGGATCCTTCTACATGTCATGATAAATTATTAAGCTGCTGGCAAGATCAGCAAAATAAATTTTGCTCAAATGCATCATTATTTAAAGCAATCTTCTCTGCATACGGGTGGCCATATCTTCGTCTAGGTTTATTAAAGGTATTCTTATTCTTTAAGGACTGCTCGAGAAGGCATCTGGAATTCTTTATGCTTTACTAATAAAAAATGAAAATAGATGCTTTTGTGTTTATGCATCTGTGTTACAAGAACAAATGGGTTTTGTTTCTCATTTATTGTGTATTTTTCCTCAGTTAGATAAGTGGATACCTGATTATTAGGAGTTGTGTGCCTGTTTCTTTTCTGGTTTGTCCTTGTAGATATTAAATTCCTTTATGTCAAGCTGGATGTCTTAGGATCAAAACGTAGTACATATAAAACTTTTGGAGGAATTGAGGTGTCCTTTTCTTATGGGGAATTCTGGGGTTCAACTTGCAGAAAAAATAAAATATCTTTGACTGAAGGTTTTCAAGTTGTTTCATATGAATTTTACATTTTTTCCAACTAAATGTATAGTTTTGCTTTTTCAGGTGTTCAATGATTGCCTTGGTTTTGGTGGACCATTGCTTCTGAATAGGCTAATTCGGTTTCTTCAACAAGGTTTGCATAGTTCTAATTCTTGAACAAATGTCTGTTGTTACCACATTCGTACTTTTGTTATATCGCTCATTTCATTATTTTAATATTTCTCTATACTGCAGGATGATTCTTTACTTGCTCCCTATTCCACTTTGATACAAACAATACCAAATACTGTCGTACTTAATGTGATAAAAGATCTGAATTGCAACTCTTATTATCTTATACAACTTACTCCATAATCCGTGACTCATTGCATGATACTGGTTTTGAGTTTACTTAATAAGATTCGTAGTTTTGTGGTACTAGCTCAAGCCTTCAATGAGATGGGTCCTATTATTGTTTTTTTTGGCTTCGTGCATCTGTCACATATGAGATGTTAAAGAGAGTTCAATAAAAGGATTTTCTTTAGGATACTAGGATTTTAGGTCCCTACCAGTTTCTGCCTGTTTTACAGGAAGCACTGTTCTCTATCACCTCTCAAGGAAAGCCATCCATGCCGTTACCTTGGATTTATTTGGATTGAGGGGAATGAAGGGGAAAGAATGGAGACAGAAGGAGAGGGAGTGATACCTTGTTAAAAGTTTTTAACTGTATGGACAGTTAGTCTGTTCTAAAATTTCATTTGAATATACTAGTAATTGTTTAACATGCAATTTTCAAGTGAGCTAAATCACATGTCAAACATATCCATAATGAAATAACTGATTGCTTTAGATCACAAGTTGGCGTTCATGTTATATCCATATTTGGTAATGTGAGTATTTCTTGCAGAATTTATGAATGCTGTTAAGCTAAGCTTCTTTTTCTGTATGAAGTTTATAGCTTTTTTGTGAACATGACACGACTCTTCCTTGTAATGTATTTGTAACTAATTGGTGCTCCATAATAATTACATTTTAAAGAAGTTTTAATTGGAACTATACTTGTGTTGACATTGCTTTTGCAACTTGTTTTTCTTTTGTCAGGTTCTGGAAATTTGGATGGTTATGTTCTTGCGATATCATTAGGCCTAGTATCAGTTGTCAAGTGAGCTTTTTCCTAAGTAGTCAATGATGATATTTGAACTTATTTCTTTCTGTGTTTTTCTCCTTGTATTAGTCCGCTTGATTAAATTTTGCAGCTAAAATTTGTTCTAAAGTCAAGTTCCTCAAAAAAAAAAAAAAAAAGTCAATACCAAGTAAAATTATATCTCTTACATGTACTGGATTGTTGTTTGATTATTTGTTGTGTACCACTGCTTACCCCTTGTAAGCAGAGAACATAAGGAGCGATTTTGTTGTCACAATGGTTTAATTAATAAGTGCTTGTCCCAATCTTGCAGATCATTTTCTGATACACAGTATACTTTTCATCTTTCGAAGATGAAGCTAAAGTTACGATCTAGTATCATGACTGTTATTTACTGTAAGGTATGTGATATTTCTTTCAAATATTAGAAATGTAAATTCTCAAAAGATAACTAAAATTATGTATTTTGCTTGTATTTCTTTCAAATTTGCTTGTGCTTGTCTGATATCTGGTATGAAAACAAGAATTCTCTGTCCTTCGCTTGTATTGATGATTCTATTGATAAGAGATGCATTTGCACATTTTTTGAGAAAGATTTTATCTTTTAAGATCTTTTTATTTTTTAGGATATTCTGAGGAGGAAGTTGGGAATTTATTTCGACTACCATATCCAACGAAAAGAAAAATTAATCACTGTGCAAGTTGTCATGCAATACCATGTAAAATAAAGGTTAATAATCTTGGTGAATAAATGGATTGGAACATTTTTTTGAATTAATTGCATTTACTTTTTCATATATATATATATATGTTGAAAAAGAAGACATATGCTTACCTTTTTCACCAATATATATGTGTGTCTAATAAAATAGTTAGTATAATACCTGTTGCCATCTTTTACATCATTAAAGTCTTGCTGGCTGTTGCAACTCTCAAGAAATTTTTGCATCATGATAATTCAAACTAAATATTCTTTGGTGAAAACAAATGATTGATTCAAATGGAGAGGTCGGTTATAAGCATAAGATGCACTGTTTAGCACTTTATTGCTTCCTCTAGAAAAACTAATACTGATAGGGAAGTTTAATGAGTATGGGTGCCATGAAATGACTAGAACTACACCTTTTTCCTTGATATCTGGAATGAAGGTAAGATTACGATGTGACAGAGTGAGAGTAGGAAGGATGGAGTGCAGTTTTATGTTTCAAATTTGTACTCAATGAATGATGAATCTTAAGCTAGTTTAAAATTGCTGTAGCGAATTTTATTTTATTTTATTTTTTTGGCAATTTAGCTTTTGGAATGCAATTTAATCCTTCTAGAACAGTTGCGAAGAAATGGTTCATTGATGATATTTACAATTTTTATATACGGAATGGGATGCCCTTTTTCTTACTTCCTCTTATGCCTTTCAATTTTAATATTTGTTTCGACAAATGTTTAAGACCCTTGCTGGGTGCCATTATTGGTCTAGCCTCTCTTTCCCTCCTACTTTGTAACCTTATGTTTTTGTTTGTTGTTGTTGAGTTTGATATTTCTTGATTCATAAATCAAATTTTGGGCCTTCCATTGCTTTGTATATTTGACTTTGAATCTTTATCATCAATTTTACATTCACAAACTTTCTTCTCAGTGTCTATCCGTCAGCATAGCAGAGAGGTCAAAGTTTTCTGAAGGGGAAATTCAAACATTTATGTCTATAGATGCTGATCGAACTGTCAATTTGTGTAACAGTTTCCATGACATGTGGAGGTAATTTCTTAAATCACGCAATACCTAAAGTGTGTTGCTCTTGTAATTGCAAAGTAAAGAGCAAGATATCTTTGTGAAAAGAGGTGGAGATAGTAATATATTGTTAAGTGGTATTATCTCACATCTGTTTAAGTCTTGGGTTTTCTGTGTTACCATATTCAGGTTGGGCCCTACCACCTATAGCCAGTCGGTTTAGGTTGGATGCTTAACATGGTATCAGATCTCAAGTTCTGTTGTGTTGTTATCTCATCTGTGGCTGTGCACCCCTTATGAGGTTGTCCATGTGTAGGCCTTTGTTGAGCTACACGTGAGGGGGAGTGTTAAGTGTTGTTATCCAATATTTGATAAGTCTTGGGTTTCATGTGGTCTTATATTCAAGATGGGTCCATCCACCTATAGTCAATTTGTTTTAGGTTGGACAATTAACAGATATTTTCCTAGCATTGAAAGCTTTCTGTGCTGCTTAATTATGTTTTTTTATTTTTATTATCACAATGTTTTGAAATCATGAAATGTGAATCATTAAAGACTAACTATGGGTAGTCTTATCATGTTAATAGAAATATAATTAGTTTTTCTTTTCAGGAAAAAAGGTCTACTGCTTGATTTGTAATGTCTAGGTTGAATCTAAGGCAGATCTCTGGCATGACCCATTGCTTACATTTTTTGCACTATTCTGTCTTTGATGAATGTTTCAGCCTACCTTTACAAATTGGAGTTGCACTGTATCTTTTGTATACACAAGTCAAATTAGCTTTTATGGCTGGACTTGCAATAACCATCCTGCTAATACCAGGTATTGCTAAAAATTAAGACTTGATTTTCCTTTTGGGTATGAATTAACTCTTAATCTTAAGTTAGCAATTTTACTTGATCGGGTTTGGAGTTATTACTCCACTATTTAAATGTACTTTTGCATGTATGCTCCATGTAGGAGCATTTAGTCAATTCAGTGTATGAAACTCTGTTTGTTTGAGGATTGGTAATCAAGAAAAGACTATGTTCCAGGCATTTTTATGGCTTTTTACTTCTTGATGGTGAAATCTCTTTGTTCTTGTGGTTGATTTTACTAATTCTAAATCTACTAGATTGGCCTTCTCGTACACTACTAGGTTTTAGATGTATCCGTATACATCCTCCAAAGGCTAAGAAACTAGCATAGAAAACTGCTGCCAAAGCCATGCCCAAATTGTTTTGAAAAGTTTAAAATTCTTCTAGCTCTATCAATATATCTTAACTTGACAGGTCGAAAATTTTCTTGTTTTTGGTTGGATGTTTTACTAGATACATACCTATGCTTTGCATTAGCTGATTTGACACATTGTTGTCAAAATAAATTCTTTATGAAGAAAAGGGAAAAGGTTTAAAAGCTCAAATGTTCATATATGCGATGAAACTTTAAAAGCTCATACAGCCAGCACAAAAGAGACTTAAGTTATTTTCTACAAAATAACATGTTCTCAATCAAGAGGTAAAGTAACTTAAAAATTCCTAAATCTCAAATGTCTGTTGCTGATAATTAATAGTTATCACAAATGAACTCATGCATGCTAGACAAAATAATTCATTTGCATTAACTGAAAGCTATGCACTCTCTTTGAGAGAATTGGTAAAATTGTTTGGTTGCTATAAAAGAAAGTTGTAATAATAATATAATGTGGAGATTGGAATGTTGAACTCTATGACGAAAAACTCTTCAAGTTTTTATTTTCTGAACCTATACTGAAAACTAAAATACTACTTGCTATATTAAATTTTTTTTTTTAGCAGAATGGCCATTAATTGCAATAAATTTATGAGAATTTATTTCTTAAATGGATTTAGTTTGTGCAACCTGTCAAATATGATGTTATCTGTGTTGGTAATGTTTGCACTCAATCTGTGACTACGATTTTAGTTGAAAATCTCTCAAGACTATTCAAGCTAGTTGAGGCCTAGTGCTTTGAAAAAATTAAAGACCATCTTATAATATGGTGCAGATAAATACTCTACACATCAGTCTAGAATAATCAAACTGTGGAACTGCATAATTATTGCACATTCCTTGTTGAAAGTTTTCTCAAATGATTTAGCATATAGTTCTTATTGTTGAATTGTCATATCTGCAGTAAATAAATGGATTTCTGAATTGATTGCAAGTGCCACTGAGAAAATGATGAAGCAAAAGGATGAGAGGTATGCTTACTTTTTCACATAACTTTTTATGGCACAATGAGGTTTCCCAAAGCATAAGGTTTTACATTTGAATCATAATAATTTTTCTGCTAATATCCTTTGTTTGCTTTTCTAAAGAGGCTTGATGCTATGGAACTCTTAATGAAATAAATAAACAATTTGATGATTTCTGGAGGCCACTTCTGGTGATTTAGCTGTCTTTTTCTTGAAGACAATGTACTTTGAAAAGGATGGATATTTATCAGCATGATGTTTTTGTACTTTGTTTAGGTGCAAAACCAACTATATTATTAGGCCCTAGGGAAGAAATTTTTTTTTTTCAAATCAACAATTAAATCGTGAAAATGATTCTAGATTTTGATTGACTTGAGAACTAATAGAATCAATAATTGGATAGCGAAGTTCTTATCAATGATGAAAGATTCCTGACAGTGAACTCTGTATTGATGACCATTAAAAGTTACTGGAGTAGCATCTACATCCTCCAAAAAGTGAAATCAAAGAAGTTAAAAAGAAATGTAGGAGGTTTTATCGGGGGTCCTGAAATGAACAAGAAATGTGGAGTGGGGTGCCGGCGTGGTAGTGGTATAGGCATTAAAAGAACAGGAGAAAGGAACATGGCTGCAAATTCAAAACACTTGTGGAATTTGCACGTGAAAGTCGATCTTTATAGGTGCAGTAGATGCACCCAAGGAAGATGCACCTGATGAAGATAAAAACCAGAAGCTTATGGAGGTTAAAGTCCTCAAATGATGATAGTTGGTTTGGAGGAAAATCTTAAAAGCAAAAACATGAGCTCGGTGATCACAGAAACATGTTGTGGCTTGACTGCTGAAGGTCAAGTGGGGCCTTAGTTGATTAAATGGATGGAGATGCAATTGTTGAAATTGGTTTAGCCAAAAAAAAAAAAAAGGCTAATGTTACTGATTTGTGACAAAAATGTGAAATTGAGATAAGGAGAGTTTACGCTCAAAACTGCTTGTATGGCAGTTTAAACAAAGGTTACCCAGATGACATGGTTTAATCTTGTTTGGCTTAAGCATAACATATATAAGCGGAACTTCATTCTGAAGTTGTCCACACAATGGAGATTGTTAACAAGATATTAACTAATGCACTGAGATGGTCATACTGCTGTATTATCTGAGATACATGGTCCTAGTGATGAAAGCGTTTCACAGTATTATTGTGTGCTTGTGGTTTTCCTACAATGGTTTGGGAAATAGTGCTGCCAGTGGCAGATTTCTCAGAATTGCTCAAGATTGGAATCATGGAACTAGATGGATGTTGAATAGCATTTGAGCAGCTCATTTCAGGAGCTGTGTTATTCTCTTCTATCAAGTCTTTATATTCTGGATAGAGTGAAATAGTAGAGTCCATAGAAAACTGAAAAGGTTATGGCAAGAGATTTCTCTACCTTCAGAAATATGCAATGATGTGAAAATGAAGTTCAGATCGGACATAATAGCATTTGTTTTAAGGACCAAGATGGTACTGCTATTTAGGTATCCTCTGACCTCTAGGAAGTCAGTTTACAGATGCACTGTGGTGATTAAGGGTATCCTTTTCATTGTTTGATTTTTTCATTTTGCCAAAATAAAGGATTATTATTATTATTATGGTGAAGATAATAACTATTTGTGGAAAAACTAAGAAATAAAACTGTGTGGAAAACTAAGAGTAAAATTGAATGTATAGTGAAAAATTGCTCTTAAAGAATTATACAAGCACCTTAGGTTTATATACAACTAACTAGTGGGTAAACTAGGAAACTAAATATCTTTAAAACTGATCCTATAATTGAGGGATTGTCTATCCTAATTTTATGTCCTTAATTCTAGGGATACAAATACTTAATTCTAGAGATACAAATATAAATATACAGATTACAATATTACAACCAGCTATAAATAAGTGTTTTCCCACACTCTTTTAGTTGGTGAATTGGTGTTTTCCATTCCTATCTTGGAAATAAATTCTTGAAATGTTGCACTGCACTGCTGAGACCTTTAGTTAACACATTTGCAAGTTGACCCTTGGTTAATACATACTATGTACAAATCAACCCACTGTCTAGTTTTTCCTTTATGAAATGCTGGTTTACTTCAATGTGTTTTGTTTTGTCATGTTGCACAGGATTGTGTGCAATGCTTATTGCAAACTTGTTATAACAGCAGAGTCTCATTGGTCGATTCCACTTGATCTTTAAGACTTCTAGGATTATGTTTAACCATAGTAATTCGCAATTTCCTTGAGCTATTGCTCTGAACTTTGTTTCAGCACTTGATCTTGTCACCACATTCTGTTTTTTACTCTTCCAAGTCACAAGATTACCACCTATGGAATTGCAGTAGCTTGAGGTGGATCTTCTATTAGTTATTGAACTTGCATAATCCGCATTTGTGTATGCCTCTAGAACCGGTCCCGAATTTCTTTTGAACAAAATACCTCTCTAGGATTTGGCATTCAAATAGTGCAATACACGGTAGATAGCTTGTAGGTGCACTTCTTTAGGACTATGCATAAATTGATTTATCACACTTACAACATATGCTATATCAGGTCTAGTATGTGAGAGATAAATGAGTCTTTCAACTAATCTCTGGTACATTTTTCTATCTACAGCAGCATTTTCATTAGCTTTTCCAAGTTTATGATTAGGATCTGTGGGGGTATTTGCAGGTTTACATGTGAGCTTTCCCGTTTCCTTCAAAAGATCCATTACATATTTTTGTTGTGAGATGAAAATACCATACTGTGAGTGAGCTACTTGAATTCCTAGGAAGTATTTCAATCTCCCTAGCTCTTTTATCTCAAATTCTCTAGCCAAATACTGTTTTAGAGATTCTCTCTTTTTCATCATCTTCGGTTACAATTATATCATCAACATACACTAATAGAACTATGATTCTACCTGAATCAGAGTGCTTGATAAATAGTGTGTGATCTCTTTAACTTTGCTTATATCCCATTGCTAGCATTACTTTGGCAAAACTCTCGAACTAAGCCCTAGGAGACTGTTTAAGGCCATAGAAAGCCATTTTTAGATTGCATTCTTTGTTTGCTTCTATATGACCTCCAAATCCCGGTGGAATCTTCATATATATTTCTTTTTTCAAATCACCATGTAGAAAAACATTCTTTACATCAAATTGTTGAAGTTGCTAATTGTAATTTACAACCAATGATAACAAAATCCTAACTATAGTCATTTTGACAACTGGAGCTAAAGTTTGCTGATAATTTACTCCATAAGTTTGAGTGTAGCCCTTAGCCACCAACCTGGCTATAAACCTTTTGACGGTACCATCCACTTTGTATTTTACAGCGAAAATCCATTTACATCCAACTGGATTTTTTCCTTTAGGGAACTCTACCAGTTCCCATGCCTTGTTTTTCTCTAAGGCCTCTATTTTTATTTTCATGGCTTGTCTCCATTTTTTACTAGATAATGCCTCAAATAATGTAGTTGGAATAGAAATAGTGTTTATGCTCACAAGGAAATTTTTGTAGGATGGTAAGAATTTTTCATATGACACAAAATTAGAGATTGCGTGTAGTGGATGCTTAGTACATTCTCTGGTTCCTTTTCTAATGGCAATAGGTAGATCATAATCATTAGTCATAGTTTTAGGAGATTCATGCTCATTTTGAGAAACAGAGTCAAAGACTATAGTTACCTCATTTTCAGAGTTAGAATCAGGTTCTTGGACTTGCACTGTTTCAGGATCTGGAACTTTCCTTCTTGAGTACACATGTAATTTCTTCATAGAATCAAGAACAATATTATCCTTTATCACATCTTTTGTGTTTGGAATGGGTTTAGACTCAAATTCAGTGTTTGACTTGGACTTAGAAGAAACAGGTTTAGATTCAGAGGAATTAATAGGTGAAAATATTGAAAATGTGGACAAATCAAGCAAAAAGAAGTCTTTATCTTTATCTTCCATGAACAAAGTCTTCTCTTGAAGATAAGGTTGAGTAAACAATGGTTTATTTTCTTCAAAAGTGACATCTGTAGACACAAAATTTTTTAGTAAGAGGATGATGGCACTTATACCCTTTTTGAGTTGATGAATACCCCTAAAAAAATGCACTTAATTGCTCTAAGTCCGATTTCCCTCCAATTATCACTGTGAACATGAGCAAATGATGTACAACAAAATATCCTAGGTGTGAGGTTTTTTGTGGTATTAAAGTTGGGATAGAATTGTGAGAGTAGTTCCATAGGAGTTTTAAATCCCAAAATCCATGAAGGTAACCTGTTTATAATATGTGTGGCAGTGAGAACAACTTCCTCCTAGTAGGATTTGGGTGCGTTACTTGAAAAAGTAAAGTTTGGGTTGTGGCTAGTAAATAATTGTTTTTCCTCTCTGCCACTCCATTTTGCTATGGAGTATTAACACAAGACTCGTGGATAATCTCCTATTTTTGGAAATAGGTAAATAAACTTTGATTGAAATAATCTCTTGCATTATTAGACCTAAATATCTTGATTTTCACGCTAAATTGATTTTGGATAATGTTTTGAAAGCTCAAAAACATACTATTCACATCTGATTTGGATTTAAGTAAAAATATCCAAGAGATCCTAGTATAATTATCTATGAAAGAAACATATCACCTTGCACCAAAAATATTAGGAATTGTGGAGGGACCTTATATGTCACTATAAATCAAGTAAAAAGGAGTAGAACTTCTTTTATTGCTAACGGGAAAAGACACACGTCTATGCTTTGCAAGTTCACAAACATTACAATGAAAATTTTCAACATTTAATCCTTTGAACAAAGAAGGAAACATGTTTTTCAAAGTTTCAAAAGAAGGTTGTCCAAGACGAAAATGATAAAGCCATATTTTGTCTTTATTGGGAGATTTTTCAAAAAGAAATGACAAAGGTAAACTATTCTTGATATTACTTGTGTTGTTTGATGTCTCAAAATAGTATAGTCCATCCTTCTCCTTAGCAAATCCAATCATTTTCCCCGAACTTTGGTCTTGAAATTCACAATAGGAGGGATTAAAAGTCACTACTCTGGTAAGTTTTTATATAGATATCATATTAGTAGACAATCCAAGAACGTGAAGAACTTTTAAGAACAAATGAGGGATTAATTTGAACATTTCCTAATCTTGCCACTGTAGTAAGTGAACCATTTGCAACAACAATTTCTTATTATTAGAACACATGGTATATGTACTAAACTTCTGTGAAGAATGTGTCTTATGGTCTGTGGTTTCTGACTCAATGACCAAAGAACTCGTAATAGGCTTAACTGAGACATTTAATCCATGAGAACTAGAAGCTTTACCTAAACTAGAGACCTTACCCAAAGTATATAACCTCAGTAGGTTTTTCAAGAGTTTTTTATAGGTTTCTTAATTTCTCAATCTCTTCCCTGTCCAACTTTCTTTGTTCCCGAGACTTCTGTAGTACTCTGTTGGTTTTACTAGTTGTCATTTCCTCAAATCGGGTACTAGTGGCAAATTCTGCAATTTCTAGCATAGTTATCTTTCTCAGAACTGAAACGAATCTTGATAGTAAAGGTTTAACCAGAGATGATTCTAGGCAATGAAGGCCAAAGAAGGGAAAAAATAAGACTGAAAGATTTAACAAGATTTGACTATAAAGGCCTGAAATAGAATTCAGCAATGAAGGCTGAAAAATAATTTTCTTCCCAAGTAGAGCCTAAAGCTCTGATACCATGTGGAAAAACTAAGAAATAAAACTGCGTGAAAAACTAAGAGTAAAATTGAATATATATTGGCAAAACTGCTCATAAAGAATTATATAAGCACCTTAGGTTTATATACAACTAACTAGTGGCTAAACTAAGAAACTAAATCTTTCTAAAACTGGTCCTATAATTGAGGGATTGTCTATCCTAATTTTTTGTCCTTAATTCTAGGGATATAAATACTTAATTATAGAGATACAAAAATATATATATATATATATATATACAGATTACAATATTACAACCAGCACTAAATAAGTGTTTTCCCACACTATTGTAGCGACATCAGAAAATTATGTATAGAACTAATTATAGAAATCATTTACGTCCAAATGTTCTTTGGCAGGATTAGAAGAACAGGAGAACTTTTGGCTCATATTCGCACTTTGAAGATGTATAGCTGGGAGGTCCTTTTTTCTAGTTGGTTGATGGATACAAGATCTTTGGAAGTGAAGCACTTAGCTGTATGATGCCATGCTTTTGTTCTTGGACTTTTTAGCACAATATAATTAGCATGACTCATGCTGTTGTCTAACGAAAGTTGTATAGATTTTGATTCTTATAATTGAGCTTTGGATTTTAGACACGGAAGTACTTGGATGCTTGGTGTGTATTCTTTTGGGCTACAACACCAACTCTTTTCTCTTTATGCACATTTGGACTCTTTACGTTGATGGGACATCAGCTTGATGCTGCAATGGTATTTAGGCTATATTTCAGTGCATAATACCTTGATGATTTCAATTTCTGTTCCAAATATTCTATGTATCTAAAGAATAATATGAATTTAATGTTTCTAAGAATCATTGTTTCAGGTTTTCACATGTCTTGCTCTTTTTAACAATTTGATTTCTCCTCTCAATTCATTTCCATGGGTCATCAATGGACTTATTGATGTGAGTTCCCATGTACCATGACCTTAGTACAGCTTCTCCATACTTAGTAGTTGTTATTATTGAGAATGGAGAACACTCATTTTTCCTTACTTTGCCACAGGCCTTTATATCTAGCAGACGGTTGAGCAGGTTCCTTAGTTGTTCAGAGCAAAAATCTGAAGTGGAACAGAAAGCTAAATTTCAACCAATTTTTGCTAATGACCAATCTGATCTTGTCTCCAATGATATGGCTGTAGTCATGCATGATGCATGTTGTGCTTGGTCAAGTGGTATTGATGAACAGAATCTAGTTTTGAATCATGTCACACTAAGTCTCCCAAAGGGTCGTTTGTTTGCAGTAGTTGGAGAGGTAAAATATCTTCCTTGAGTCTATTTTATTGTTTTACTCTTTTTTTTTTTTTTAATGCAACATCTTTCCCTTTTGAGTGTTTTAATGACATAGTATGGACATTGATACATGGAAAACAGAATTTTCTACAAAAAATGGTACTTTTGCCCCCTCTCAGTGGAAAAATTATAAAGGTGAATGTTAGGGAATGTTAAGAAAGTAGAAGGTTTTAACAAAAAACTAAAGACTACTTGTAAGCAATGGAATCCGTTGTGCAAAATAAAGGAGAAGCTAATTAGTGATCATCTATTTTCAGATTAATGTCTCTTTGTTTCTTAATGTCCCCACTTTCTTGCATTTCTTGAGGTTCCTTTTCATTTCGTGGTGACAGCGAACAACATTATTCTGTCTAAGCAGTGGACACAAGTAACAAATAAGAGAATATAAAAGTCGGCACTATAGAATTTCTTACTTTTGACTCAAGATACTTGTTGGGTCTGTTGCATATGAGAAAAATAATATCTTTGCTTGAGTTTGCCTTTTAGTAGAAATAAAGGAGGCTACGGTTACATGCATATGTTGTAGCATCCATTTCCTGCCATGAGGATATTACAAATTTGTTTCAAAATTCAAACCTTAACGGGAGAAATTATCTTATCTAAATTTTGACTGATAGCATGAGCTTTCCATGTTCCATTTTGTTCATAATATTCAACATATTACTTTCTTAGCTAGGAACTAGTTGATAGGATGGGACCCTTGCAAGTGCTGATTCTGACCACCTGAAGTAGTAGTTATTATATTAGTTTTTTGATTGAGTCCTAGCAAAACTTCAATTGCTTAACTAGTTTGTGTTGGGTATAACATATGTACAGTTTATAAATTAATTTTCATTGAATTAGTAAGAGTTTTCATTGGCAGCTTCAACTGCATTATTAATTCTGTTAAAAAGGTAACATCTTAAAAAAAAGTAATTTAGTTGTATTAATAAGAGGTTTTTTTAGTTACTGCCTGCATGGGAGATGAGTGAAATGGAACCTAGCAACAGATTCAATTATAAATCTGCACTTGTATAAACCATATGAGGAGGATCTGATAATTCTTGCATCCACATCACTACTAATATCCTGTGTTCAGGTTGGTTCAGGCAAATCATCCTTGTTAAATTCAATACTGGGAGAAACAAGGCTTGTTCATGGATCAATATATTTAAGTGGCTCTGCAGCATATGTACCACAGGTCTGTATATTGGTACTAGGTTCATCAGGCATCTATACCGTTTTACTTTATAACATGTTCTTATATTTGCATTTGTTGATATTATAGGTTCCATGGATCTTATCTGGAACAATACGTGACAATATATTATTTGGGAAGACTCTAGATTCACAAAGGTATCATCCTATTGAGATAGAAATTTTTTTCTTTCGTCATATGTATGTGTGGGGTGGATATGAGTTAGGATCAAATAACACTACTGTAAGAATTAGCAACTCTTATGCCCTTTCTATGCAATTAATATTTTACCAACAGACCATTCCATCTAATAAACTATGTATAAATATTATGCATGTCAAATTTTAGAAAATGACTTGAATGATATGCGTATGTGTAACAGCTAAAATTCTATCATGGAATGGAAACAATTTGATATTCTTAAAATTGGAATGCTTTATGGACATGAATAAAACTCCAAATCCAGTAGTTCATTTAAGAAAATATGAATTTCATGAACTTATATGAAAGGGTCAAACAGTTGAAAATTTTTATTCTGGTGTGAGTTGATCTTAGTTATATATAGACACTTAAATATGTTTGAGATTGTATGAGTACTCCATCTATGATCATATGTCACTGTCATTTAAAATGAGTATTGGAATAATTTTTCTAACATTTGAGCATGCTTACCATTAGGGAGAGAGCACATCTAGAACCAAATATTTCTCTAATGGATATTATCTCTATATCTTTTTATACATTGATCAGGTACGCAGATGCTTTACAAGCATGTGCTCTAGATGTTGATATTTCATTGATGGCTGGACATGACTTGGCTTATATTGGAGAGAAAGGAACCAACTTATCAGGTGGACAGAGAGCTCGTCTTGCTTTGGCAAGGTTCATAATCTTCATGTACTTGTTGATGCTAGCTTCTGGATAGATTAGCATGTAATTTCATTTCTTATACTGACAAAAACAATTGTTACCACATTGTGTATGAAACAGGGCCATTTATCAGGATTCCGATGTTTATATGCTTGATGACATCCTCAGTGCAGTTGATGCACATGTTGCTAAATGGATTTTACAAAACGCTATTCTTGGTCCTCTTATGGAACATAAGACTTGTGTTCTTTGCACTCATAATATCCAGGTTATTCGCTGATTTCTGTTGGTTTTGCGCAATTAGTTAGCTGTATATTTGCTTAGACAGTGGCATAAGTCTATTGATTTGCTCAACATAAGCATATTCAAAACACTTTAGAAAGGCATTAATTACCTTAACACTCTCTTAAATATGGATTGTCAGGTCAGGTTGGTGTGTAATCTCTATCTTCAGCCTAAGCTCGGCTAAGTTTTATTGATCTCGAATACAAACTGAGTTTTACATGAACTAAAAAACTTTGTTCAAACTTTGGCTAATTTAATTTAGCCGAGTATTGAGCCTAGCTTGAGCTCTTAATGAGCTTGCCGCTTAAGCTAAAAGAACTATCTGGTCTTCAAGTCAACCAAAAGCCAATGTTTAGCTCACTTTATGTGGGTCCAGCATGTGAAGTCAATTATTGATGATTGACTTGTGGGAAACGATGTCTGGGAGGATTTTTTTTATAGAAACCATGGCTCTTTATTCTCACTTGTTCTTTTGATGTGGGATGCTGGGTAGAATTACTTCTTTCTAGTCTTATTTTTATCACTAGTGGTCATTTTTGGGTTTATCAAACTTTAATCTACAATATTACTTTTTATAAAAATTATGGATGATTTTAATATATGTAATATGTACTTACTAATGCTGCAATATTAAGTTGTGTTTTGAACTTAGTTAAAAGATATTAAAGCTTAAAAGTATTATCTTGAAAAGGATTAAATGAGCTCTTATTGAGTATTTTAAGTGAACTTGTTTGTGAACAGCTTATCAAATGAGTTCATGAACATAAACAAGCGGAGCTTAGATATGTTCAAGCTCTGTTCATTTATTAATCGAGCTTAAAAATATTGTATGAATTCATTTGTTAAGTCTCATAAATGAACATAAACAAGCTCTAACCTAACATGTTCTTGAGTTGTTCATCGAACACTTTATTCATTTACACCCCTATTTGCATGGTAGAAGTATTTAACACCAGAGTGTAAGTGTCACGGGCCGAGACTCAACCTCCAGACCCGTGCGGCTCCAGGACTCGGGCATGTACTCATCTGGCCTCTTAGATCAGCCTCCCTGTCACGGTTCACACCTTTGTGAAGTATTGTCTGTTTTGGCCCCCTTGGCCTCACGGTTTTGTCCCACAAAAAGCACCTCATAAGGAGGAGGCGATGTGAACCCTTATATCCTAAGACCAACTCTAGTACACAGCCAATGTGGGATTGATGGCTCTTTTCTAGGACTGTGACATCCTCCCCCACTCCAACGGAAGCCCACCGTCCTCGGTGGCACATTGCTTGAACCCCAGCACTAGCTCTGATACCAACCGTCATGGGCTCCGACCTAAGACTCAGAATCCGTGCGGCCTTAGGCTTGGAATCACCTCCTTTTAGCCTAAGTCAACCTAAAACACAAGCGTACGGGCACTAGAACAATTGGAAGGACAGAATGCACAAGTTTGAGAGAGCAGGAGAATTGCTGGAATATGCGCTGTATATTACTGAAGCAAAGTGTCTGATGATGTACAAAGGAGGGTGGGGTGACCTTCTATTTATAGTTGAGGCCCCCAGCTCTACTTATGGCTAGCTCCTAAAATAATGGGATTACAATATCTCCTAAAAATCAGGGATTACATAGATTACATATTAATATAAAAGGCTCTTCCTGATTTTCAGGGTCAACCAGATCTTGCTGAAGGCTCTTGCCAATCCTGGCTACTTTTGGAAGATCCTGAATCGGTCCTATTCCCCTGGGCCCTCCTAGGTGTGGTGCGGGTGTCTTGCGGGCCTGGCCCTGGCTGTGCGGGTAGGCCTGCATGCTGTGTGGGCAGTCTAGACTCCTCTTCAAGGCTTAGTGCGTAAACCCCCGCCAATGTCCCTGGTGCTTCAGCCTTAACCCGTGGTGCTCAGGCCTGGGCACTTGGTGCACCCACCCAGGGCGTGACATAAGCTTGTATTGAAAGAAGAATGGGTAGACAAGAAGTGGTTCCTAGATTCCTCATGAGCATTGCAAATGACTGAAGTAGTTCTCCCCAAACAATCCCCCAACTTTTCAATCTTTTCAAAGTACAAAGCCTATTTAGAATGGTTAATCAAGCAATGAAAGCATGCTTGGGGAGGATAAAGAGAGTCTATATCAGTTTAATCCTTCCACTCAAGGCCGCTAATCTTTTTACAACCTCCAAAGCATCTTCTTTTTTGAAACACCCTGATTTTGGAGGAACTGAGACAATTGTGTTTTGTTTATTTGCAATGGAAAACATTGTCTACCCAGGTATAGAAAACCAGAGAAAACCAATAGGAAGAGAGAATCTCAAAACTCAATAACTTATTCTGAAGAATTCTATATCAAAACATGAAAAGGGATGTGCAGGAGACAGATTTTCTATGGGATATATAATACTGAATTTTTTTGGGACTATATCTACGTATGGAAATTCTGGAAGTTATATAACTTTTAAGTAAATCTCCATGAGAAGACCCTTTCAAATAAGCTGCAAATGGAGCATGAATTGTTTGTTGTTATAGTTGTAGTTTTCAGCTAGTTTTAGTCTTTCTTTCACTGAGTTTGGTTCTCAGAAAAAGTTATGTTGATTGTAGTGGTTAATAATACTTCATTAGAAAATTAGCTCATGGTAGTGATGAATGTAATCATAAAGGAACTGACTAGTGCATGTATCCTGTAATTTGTTTTTTGCTATCTGATGTAGTCTTTCAACCCTACCAGGCAATATCTTCTGCTGACATAATTGTTGTAATGGAAAGAGGGCATGTGAAGTGGGTAGGAAACTCAGCTGACTTGGCAGTTTCTGTATATTCGGGGTTTTCTTCAGTTAATGAATTTGATACATCTTCCTCTATTCAAAGTAAATTATACAGCACAAATCCTTCCAACATGGGCAAACAAAGTCCCCTGTTGGAGGAAAATACCGTGGATGTTCCATTGGAAGCACAAGAGATTATTGAAGCCGAGCAGAGGAAAGAGGGTACAGTTGAACTTATTGTTTACAAGTAAGTTATTTGTATTTACCAGTAACCATTTGATACTTTGTACTTGAATTTCTTTCCTGAAAGTAACAATATCAAAAGTATCTTCATCTAGGTTCCATTGTATGTCTTTGATTGTTAAACTTTTACGATTCATTATCTGTTTTCCTTTGCAGAAAGTATGCTGGATTTTCTGGTTGGTTCATGGCAGTCATGATATTCCTTTCGGCAGTTTTAATGCAAGCTTCTCGTAATGGAAATGATTTGTGGCTATCATATTGGGTTGATACAACAGAGAGCAGTCAAGCAAAATACTCTACATCCTTTTATCTGGTAATAATCAGTTTCCATCTTTGGATATACAATTGCAATAGCTTTGCATACTTTTCTCTTTGAAAAAGTTGTTGAGTAAAATATTGCATAATGTCTTTAGCAGTAGTTTAATTGATGGGCTTTTTGCATTTTGTGTTATTATACAAGGAATAAGTCATGGTTTTGAGCACCATTTAGAAATTTTTATATCCTATATTGCCTTTGCTTTCTTTGGGGTTTAATTTTAGAACATTTACGATTATGTTTTACCCGGTAATGCAGTTTTTTTTTTTTTTTTTTCAAATATATTTGTGTGCTATGAAAACTATTTCATTTCTTCCATTTGATTTTGACTTTTACAGGTGGATTGTCCAAAATCAAAACAAATAGCTTATGTACTAATTAAATTAAATCTCAAAATGTTGGCACCAGGAGTGTGCTTGAATAATTTGTCTACAAACCAAATAACCCAGTTGAACTAACTTGAAAGTTGAATGACCAAAACTTAATCCAATCCAAGCCTGGACTAATTTCCACCGTTAGTAGAGTAAAAGTGGCACATGCTGAGCTGAACTTCAGCAACCTGACTTAAATTTCTTGAAACTCAACCTAAACCAACTTGAGTTGACTTGGAAAGCCAACAACCTAAACATGAGCAACACATTGTCTCCAACATTTATTCATGATTTGATATTTGGATGAAACTCTTGTCCTTAGATCTAACTGCTTCAGAATCCCTCTTGTTTGACTACTATTGATTTTTCATTCTAAGAATTCTATATGATTGTATTGTTACCTTTCCACCCGAGGGTCTAAACTTCCCAATTCAGTTCATATTTGATGGTATATGCACCTTTCAAATGTAGCTATGCTATTCAACCCTTAACTATGGTAGTTCAGGGTTAGGGAGAATACACAACAGTAAGAAAAGAAGGGAGAGGGGGGGTGACGAGGCATAGAGAGAAAGAAACCTGTCATTTGTAGGTTTTTTTTTTTTTTTTTTGTTTTCTGATTGACTTATTAAAGGGTGGTGCAGCTGGTACTTTGCATCTTTTGCATCATTAATTCTTCTCTGACCATGGTGAGGGCATTCTCGTTTGCATTTGGTGGCCTACAAGCTGCAGTTCAGGTGCACAATAAACTGCTTAATAAGCTTATTAATGCACCTGTCCACTTCTTTGATCAAACACCTGGTGGACGCATACTTAACAGGTTAGACTGAGATGCCTTATTGGAGATCATGTAAGTTTATGATGTATAAGGACGTATAAAACTTGTTTGTTTTACCATGTAGGTTTTCATCAGATCTCTATACTATTGATGATTCTCTCCCATTCATCCTCAACATTCTCCTGGCTAATTTTGTGGGCCTGTTAGGAATAGTAGTAGTTTTGTCATATGTTCAGGTATTTTTGGACATTCATTACTTTGATTCTATTATCTTCGGACATTTTAATATATTAAATAACCCAAGCAATGAACTTTTGATGGCAACGATTAACTTAAAATTTGTAGGTCCTTTTCTTGCTTCTACTATTGCCATTTTGGTACATCTACAACAAGCTACAGGTATTTGCCTGACTTTGTAATGTCCATTCTTTAAAGCACATTTAGCATTTATTCATTCTTACAGAACTTAAGGATGTGTATCTTTATATCTGAATCTGTGCATAAATGCAAACTTGTTTAAATTGAGAATAGTGGGAAATAAATGAAAATTTCAAATATCAAGAAACAAAATGGCTAAAACCCAAAGAAACGGAGCTGAAGATATAGAAATTATTGGACAATTTTGTCTTAAGGTAGATGTGAAACTCATAGTTCCAGAACTCAATTCTATTATGATTGATACAAGATTTTTAAAGAAAATAAACCAAAAAAAAAAAAAAACCTTTGAAATGGGGTAGAGTTCAGTGGATCCTCCTGATTAACAATGAAGCTCATTTTAAGTTTGCAGAATTTATTTATTTAGGTACTTTTTACTCAGTCAAAAATTCTGTAGTTCTTCTACAGGTCAACATCTAGGGAATTGCGAAGATTGGACAGTGTCTCACGCTCCCCAATTTATGCATCCTTTACGGAGACACTTGATGGATCATCAACTATACGAGCTTTCAACTCTGAGGTATATATTTGGATTTTAACAATCACTGTATATTAGTTCCTTTAGCTGTCATAAGTACACAGGTCAAAGAAGAAAAACAAAACCAGTGTAAAGAATATGAGAGTCAGTATAACCTTTTAAGTGCATCAGAAGGTTTTGAATTTGTTTTTGGGTGATTATTGCAGAGATAGTATTAGCTGTTCTTTCTTTCCTATAAAAAGGAGTTCAACCTTATCAATAGATGTTACATATGATATGACAGTTGTCAATTCTGCTGTTTATTTACCTAGAGTTGTGAGGCCATAACTTGCAAGAACAAATATTGTGATTCTTGCCTTTTGTAAGAGTTATATCCATTTCCAAATCATTTTATTCCTAGAACGTCAAATATTTTTAAGAAAAATCACAATTAAAAGCAGTGGCTGTCTTAAAAACGAACACTGAGGGCTGAGCCATTCGACCCTTTACATGGATGTACGTTGTGTTGGGTTTTCCATGTTGAAATTGTGAGAGATAAACTGTAAGCTCTATAGTTTGTTTAAAAAGAAGCTAGAGGGCTTATAATTGCTGTGCTATTCACGCATGGCATCAGCATAGAACGACTGATATTATGAGCGCATGTCCTAGGGCAGAGTACCTTACACAGTTTGACATTCATTCTAGCCTCACTTACCAAACATGCTGTAATTTTTCTTGTACTCTTAATTTGTTATCTTGAAATAGGTTTATTTCTTTTAGTTTTAAGATGTCAACACCTTGAACTTTTCTGTCCTCTTGTTAGACCATCAGGCTTCCCTTTATTTTTGAGAGATTGAACCTTGACTGCACTTATAGTTTGGGTAAAGAGGATGAATAGATGTTACTGACAAGCATAAATAATTTGAGGGGAAAAAACCTTATTGACAGTTATGACTCGATGTGAACAGGACTATTTCTTGGCTAGATTCACTGAGCTTGTAGCACAGTATCAGAGAACTTCATATTCAGAGTTAACAGCAAGTTTGTGGCTTTCCCTGCGTCTTCAGGTATACCTTGCATCTGGTTCGAAAGTTAGCTAGATATGCTGAAACTTTATGCATCTCGTGAAAGTTATACTTTGAAGTTATTTCTACAGTTAATAGCAGCATCTATAATCTCATTTGTTGCTGTGATGGCTGTTATTGGAGCTCGTGGAAGTTTACCAATTAGTTTTGGCACCCCAGGCCTGGTATACTCTTGAATTTCTTCAAAGTTGAACTTACAGGCTTCTCACTTTAGGAATAAAAGGAAATGGTTGAAGCTCTGTAATATTTTCCTATATTTAGGAATCAAATGGATAATCTGGGTTCAATGTTCTTCTACAGGTAGGATTAGCCCTTTCATATGCAGCTCCAATTGTTTCCTTGTTGGGAAGCTTCTTGTCAAGTTTTACTGAAACAGAAAAGGAAATGGTTTCAGTGGAGAGAGCTCTTCAGGTGTAGAGATAATTTTATTTTTTCATTCATATCTATTCTTTCTTACTGGTTATATACTGATTTTATTCTTTCTAGTACATGGATGTGCCTCAAGAAGAACTCCATGGATTCCAGTCTTTAAATTCGAGCTGGCCATTTCAAGGAGTGATTGAGTTTCAGAATGTTACCATGAAATATATGCCATCTTTACCAGCGGCATTGAATGATATCTCCTTTACCATAGCAGGAGGGACACAGGTTAAAGCTATTTGTAGTTTTTTAGTTGCAACTTAATTATTCTAGGACTAGAAGTCTTCAGTAAACTTTCCCAATGTTTGTTTTTTTATTTAATTTAAAATTTTATCAGGTTGGAATTGTTGGAAGAACTGGTGCTGGAAAATCTAGTGTTTTGAATGCCCTTTTTCGCCTGACCCCTATATGTAGAGGACATATTTTGGTGGATGGCCTGAACATAGTTGATATTCCTGTCAGAGATCTCCGTGCATGCTTGGCTGTTGTTCCCCAGAGTCCATTTTTATTTGAAGGATCATTACGGTACTCATCTACAATCTAAATTTTGTTGATTGCTTGTCCCACATATATGATGATAATTTCAAGGCACAGTTTATCATCATATTCTCAGGATTTTCTGGTTTGCGATAATCAATAGTAATATTTATTTGATAAATATTAGTTGATCTGCACATCTTAACTCATATAAAAGGTTAGAAGGTCATTTGATGTTATCCTTTTGCTATCATTTCTCTCTCTGGCTGTCTCGGTACACCATAATAAAATAATAATCAATTTGTACTTAACTTTTACTCTGAACAATTTTATTAGTGTTCTGTTGTTGTCTTCCTAATTATTTCCAGGGACAACCTGGATCCACTCCAGATGAGTAATGACATGAAAATGTGGGATGTTTTGGAGAAATGTCATGTCAAGGAGGAAGTAGAAGCGGCCGGAGGACTGGATGCTCATGTAAAGGCATCTGGGACATCATTTTCTGTTGGGCAAAGGCAGCTCCTTTGCCTTGCACGTGCTCTTCTCAAGTCTTCTAAGGTAAATCAAAAGAAAAGGCTTTTATACTGGATAAAATTACATGATCCAAGTTTAGTTAAGTGTTAGTATTAGAGTGACCAAAACTGGTTGCTGACCAGAACTAGGTTTTTATTACAGTTTTAGTTGCTTGGTCTCAAAATGTTTTTGTTTTGAGAGACTAACTCATGTTTTTCATTTTGTAAGAAAATGAAAACAGAAAATGGCTCTATTTTCTGAAACCAAACACTACCTAAATTCTTTTGCTTGGAAAATTCAATTTTCAACAGTTTAACATTCCTTAATGGCAAAAAAAAAAAAAGTTTACATTCCTTTGTTTTGGGGGATGTAAATTTAATAAAGAGATGATAACACTTAGTAGATAAATTAATACTTTATCTAATTTTCTATTTTTAAAGTTTTGTTTCAAAAGTTGTGAAATTAAATTCAAATGTAAAATAGTATGCACAAGCATAACGTTATGGTGCTCTGCATAAGTGTGGGAAGCGAGTTTAGGTTGGCTAATTGCTGGCTTGGTTTTTTTTCCCCCACAGATTTAGAGAAGATAGAGCTTAATTTACTGAAATGCTATTTACCTTTATAATTTAAAAAAAAAAAAAAAAAGAAAGAAAAAGAAGGCTACATCTGTACATATTGCTGTACATATTTATAAACCTCTTCAACCTGGCTTAAATTACCAGTCAGATTGAATAAGATTACACTAGGTGAAAGAATGGGTTTGTTTCAATCAAAACTTTGTGGTGTACAATATAATGGAACCATAATATGGGTCTGCAAAGTGTAATTGAGATTAGTGTTTCTAAAAACACAGCTTAACCAATTCAAGTTAGGTCTTGGTAGCAACCGAATCATATAGAAACCTATATCAGGTTGAACACATGCTTTTGACCCTAACTTGGATGAATTCAATATACTATCATTATATTATCACTATTATTTTCAAAAAACTATTATTATCTTTTTGAAAATAATATCATTACTTTTATTCTTTAATTGAAGCAAGTTCAAATTAAATCTTGTTTGGCAGAGGAGGGAAGGTACTAACAATATTGAATTTTTTAGGTTCTTTGTTTGGATGAATGCACAGCAAATGTTGATACTCAGACAGCTTCAATTCTACAGAAAACTATATCTACTGAATGCAGAGGAATGACGGTGATCACAATCGCGCATCGTATTTCAACAGTTTTGAATGTGGACAATGTATTTGTTCTGAATCAAGGAACCCTGGTGCGTTTTTTATTTCTGTATTTTGTTAACTGTTTCATATTTAAACCCCCCCCCCCCCCCCCCCCCCCCCTTCTTCTCTTATCCCCTGAGTGATGATATCCAGCTTTAAACAATACAAATCACTATCAGATGCTTTCTGATTCTTCAATTTGACCTCTTGAAGTGGAGTGAAGGACCTTTCTTTTATACCTTTTCATTTGAGTAGTGTGAAGTGTGATCTCTAAAAAGTGAAGTTAGAAATCTGGTCACCCGAAGTGATGCTGGTTGGATAAAATAAGCTATCCTCCCTTGCAGTTCATCACTGCTACAAATTTACTTCTTATTGCACTGTTGTTTAGCATTTTGATATTGCCTTGTTTTGCTTTTTGTTGTAAGATTTAAAATTTTAAGCATCCATAAGAAGTTAATCCTTGCATGCTTCTATTCAAAATCAGATTTAATGTATTTTGATATTTACTGGTCCAAAAATCTAGGACAACCATTTCAAGTTTCACATGATTGAAGAGCTTTTTGTCCTTGTACAGGTTGAGCAAGGTAACCCAGGTGCTCTTCTACAAGATGACTCCTCCATATTTTCAAGCTTTGCTAAAGCTTCTACAATGTAATAGATATAGCAAATCTTCTAACTCACTGCAAGTATAGTCTATCATGATATATCATATTTTTTGGGGGGTATTTAAAGCTGTTAGGATAAAACCATGATCACTGAAACTAAGAATTAAGCACTCTTAACATTTTGTTGTACGCATAATAACCAAGTAAAAGATCCTTATCATACTAGCCAGGAACAGACAAAATTATCAGTTGAAACTTGACAGCAACTAGCAGAACTTGTTAGCTGATTAGTTCCTCAATCTATATCATGACATAGGAGAGTGAATAGAACTAGTTGAGCCGAAAATGTGATCCAACTGTAATTATTAACAATTCATCATCAACTGAAAGTTTTTCATTAAAAGTGGAAGCATTCCTAAAAAAGGGAAAAAGTTGGACTTCATTAACACTCCTTGTTCCTGCTAAACAATTCGAAGGTAGAAATTTCGTAGTACTAAACAATTCTAGGTTAGTTTAGTTTGTTCGTATAATAAACAATCTGAATTGAGAGTTTAATTTATTCATATAATCATTTTTAAGATAAGATAGTATTTAGTAGTTTTGAAGTTTAAATTTTAATATTTATAATCATTTTCTGATTTTATATATATATATATATAACAAATGTAAAATCTTTGGAATAAGATCTCATGGATATAAGAAATACCATCGTGCTGGAATAGACTCGCTCTCCATTAAGTAATTACTGTATTAAGTGGGAAGAACATAATATCCATACCCCTTCAAATCTGAACAAAGCTGTACGATGGGATGTAGTAAGGAATGAAATTTGTGTCTGAGAACTCTTAAACCAATAGAAAGCTTGTTCGAATATCGACTGCTCCAGTGTAGGTTTCCCATTTATAAAAACCCAAGTCATTTCTCTATGGGATAGTAGATTTGGTGCTTAATTCCAACAAAGAGCAATGTCTTCTTCATAGTACAGAAAAATTATTCTTAACAGCTTCAATGAGGGGTGCAACAGAGGGAATGAATTTCCCTAAAGTAGTTGAGGTAAATAACTTCGTTGATAAATTGAACATAAAATTTAGCTTAGCTTATTGGACATTCTAGACTGGCTATGCTTTGAATTTTGAAGGTGAACCAACTCTATAAGAAGGTTTTTATTTACAGAATTTTTTGTTGGTAAAAGTCTCAATTCTGTTGGTAAAAATTTTTATTGATTGCTTTTTCCACTAAATTTTTACATCAAAAGTTTAAGATACTAAAAATATTCCGTCAGTAATACCAAATTCCTCCCATAGAGTTTTTTATTTTGTAGCATAATTTTGTCACAGCAAAAATTGACATCATATAGTAACGAAATTTTCATTGTTAAAAATTGTTGCCTCAAAAGCTATTGCGTCACTAATACTTTTATGGACCGAAATTGTCGTGATAAAGAACGTGAAATCATTATCGGTGAGTTTTACAAACGAAAATTTTATTGGTGAAGGTATATTATCCGTCACTAAAAGTTCATTATTCCTTTGGTTAGAAATTTATCCCTGTTACAAGAGGATGGATCCTTGTCTCAACTGGTGCCCAACAAAAAATTCTGTTTGCAAAAGGATCCACCCCTTTCGTGTCTTTTAAACTTGTATTTGAGTTTTTTTTTTTTATATATATTTATACACATAAATACTTGGATATGAGTTATATATATAATTCACTTTTCTTTGGATTTTTTTTTTGGAGTTATAAGAGATTTTAAGCTTCAGTATGATTTTATCTGTTGAATACACTTATATATAGTCGCATCTAACAAATTCATGGAAGTCAACTTTCTGCAACATCACAACAAATTCGAAACCAGCCAGCAGTAAACTGTCTAACATGGGTTGGTTTTTCTTTTGGACTTTTCCCCACCGGTTTTCCGGTTAATTTAAGAACCGTTGGAAAGCTCCTAAGCTTTCTGCTGAATTATCCACAATAAACAGCACTAAATTTTCTCCAAAATTATTTTTTTTGTGGGCTTTATTTTGAATTGGATATATATGAAATGAAAGACAATAAAAAGGTTGCCATACTTGCTTCTCTCCAAGTTCTTCAAATATGGCAATCCTCTAAACATTAGAAACTTTCCCTTTCAAATCCCAAAATTTGAAAAAACTAGCCGTTTCTCCATTGCTAATCCAATTTCTTAACCCTACTAAATTCTCCCATATATTAACTATAATCTTCAACAGATTTATTTTCCAAGAACAAGAACAAGAGAGATTGAGAAAATCTTTTTTGGGTTTGAATAGATTTTTGAGCCATGAATCCTGGTCGTTGTGCTGCTTGTAGATATTTGAGGAGAAGATGTGCTGAAGATTGCATTCTCTCACCTTATTTTCCATACAATGATCCCCAAAGATTTGTTTCTGTTCACAAAATCCATGGTGCCAGCAATGTCACAAAACTACTTCAGGTACCCTGCATATAACTAAAAACTCTTGATATTATATATATATATATATATATATTCTGATTTTGGTTTTAGATATGTCTTTTAATACATTGTTCAGTGGATATTAAATAACTCACAAGTTTCTTTTGCAAGAAGACCCTTTGTAGGATTAAAAATTTTTAGTAACAGTTTTCAAGACAATAAAAGATTTCTTGGTAATAAAAGATTGTAATAGAAAAAAATATCTGTTTCATGGAGATGTTGCTTAATATTTTGTGACATTGATTTTTCATTAAGATTTTAGATATCAAGTGCCATAGGACCATCAATAGGAGATAATTTTTTGATGCATAGAATATAGTTGTTGAATCAACTTTCAGAATGTACTTGTTTTTGAACCAACTATACTTTTGACAGTCAGTGACAAACATGGTTAATTTATTTTCCTCTAATTATTTATCCAGCAACTCCCAACCCATTTGCGAGCTAAAGCAGCAGATTCCTTATACTTCGAGGCACAATGTCGGGTTGAAGACCCTGTCTATGGCTGCGTTGGGCTCATATTTCTGCTGCAGCAACAAATACACAGTGCAGAGAGCGAGCTAGCTAAGACCCAGGCTGAGATTGCAGTTCTGAAATCTCAGGCCCAACATACCCAAGCTCAACCATTCGAAGCTGAATCTGATGTCAACAATTTGTTGCAAGAACAGTTAGACAATATTGCCAACGTCAGCTTCTCCAATCAAGCTTCTTCTGGGTTTATCAATTAGTTTTGGCACCCCAGGGCTGGTACATTCCTGCATTTGTTGGACTTGTGAACTTACAGGCTTCTCATTTTAGGAATAAAAGGAAATGGTTGAATCTCTGTGATATTTCCTTGAAATTGGAATCAAATGGATAATCTGGGTCTGATGTTATTCTACAGGTAGGATTAACCCTCTCATATGCAGCTCCAATTGTTTCCTTGTTGGGAACAAGTTTTAATGAAACAGAAAGGAAATGGCTTCTCATAAACGAATAATATATATTGATCATACTAGGCAGGAACAGCCAAAATTATCGGTTGAAACATTACAGGAACTAACAGAACTTGTTAGCTCATTGGTTCCTCAATCCTTGAACATTTCTGTGATAGAAATAAATATAATTTTTGAAGTTTCAGCTATAAGTTCATCAAGAGAGATTGAGCAACAAATGATGATCCAATAGAGCTGAGTCGAAAGACTGATTCGTTTGGGGGTTAAATGCTTGCACGTGTCACTAAGTCGATATATCTTGATGTGGGACAGGTGTTAGGCAAGCAGGGTACTGGTCCTGGAACTCAAAATTTGACAGATGGCTGGAGATGGATTTTTTCAATAAACTTAATTTTTAGTTTAATTATATATATATATATATAAAGATTTTGCAGTATTTTTTTTTTCCTTTCCATTTTAATTTTAATGCTTTTAATTCAATTCAATTGGGGCAAAATGTCATCATCATATAAAAATTTGTCAAATATCACGTGGGTCTACAAAAATCGACAATAAAGAAGGTCGAGATTTCAACCAATCGGACGGTCCACATCTTTCATTGGACCCTTCATTAGCATCATCCGCAAACTTTTTCATGCACCATAAATCCTCGGACATAGAAAATTTCCTCCAATGTGGAATGGCCTCTCGAACGGGGTCCCTCTGGCCCACCTCAGCCAGCACTGCCCCACACCCTTCATCATCTGTACCCATGTTATGGGCGAAGGCACATAGAGATTTCATGAGCCGCGATCCATTCTTACCTTCCATGTGTAATCCGTACAAGAAATAAACCCAAAACTGCCTGAAAACATCAGGGATTGAGGGCAACATTAGCCATGGCATCCAGGCATCAAGCACCCTGGAAGCCATGCAACAAGCGTACGTCAACATTGAAACCCCCTTCACTTGCAACCTGAACAATTGCTTGGTGCTCCAAACACTCGTAATTGCGAAACTTGGTGGAAGAATCCCTGTTTTGGGATCCCATTTGGGGAGACACTTCCTCGGTAAGGCCATGAACGTGCCCAAATTCAGCCTGTTGCACAAAATGTTGTCTATATCTTTAGGGAAGAATTCTGAGTTTGCGAAAACGCGACGGTAAATGGTCTCAGCTAGCCTTGGATTGAGTCGGACAATGGCGATGCCTGAGCCTAATGGCTTGTAGTGAGCATGAACTGGCTGCACCAGCATTGTTGGGGTTCGGAATTTCGTGTAAGCACATTTTCTTGTGAATAAATGGATGGATGCTTCATTGGTGCAATCCGTGGCCATGTATGCATATTCTGCTCCATTCTGTTTGCACCATTGTTCTAATTTCTGAACCAATTTTTTGCCAATGCCTAGCCTCCTGCAATTACAAATAGCAAAAATGATTAGAACCATATATAAATTAACAAATACTTGATCAAATAACAAAATGTGCACAATATTGCTCAAGGCATAGTAGCTTAGTGTCCTAATTAAATTAATCAAAATCTTATGACAAAATGTGGAGTGCTTTATAAATTGATTTTTATATATAGCATGATATATTCAATCTAAAAGTAACATTCCAAAAGACAATCATTAGAAGCATTAACCCATATAAAAATGAAAAAGAGAACAAAATTTGAGACTGCAGTCTCCCAAGGGAGGCTTCATGGCACCATAATCATATAATAATTGAAAGCTCAAACAATAATTAACATATGGGGATAAAAAAAAAAAAAAAGAGCTTTCATGTCGAATTAATTACTGTTGGTAATAAATTTTGTATAAACATGATCGCATACGAGGCTGAAGAAAGAATTATAATTGTTAAAATTTAAATTTTAAGCATATTAATATCACTTTTTAAATACAGTTTCTTGAATCAATTAAACTGAATCTCATATTCAATTAACATATATTTTGTAAAAGCAAATTGAATAATAATTTTATAAAAACCAAAATGACATAAGAAAGGCCGCATCAGAAGAATGCAGTGGAGCATTGTAAAGGAAGAAGCAAATATATAAAAGTAAAAAAGCAAGTACAAACAAACAAAGAATAGAATGAGATATCAATATCATTTGTAGAATTTTTCCTTATTCTAATAAATGAAGTGGAGTGAATACAAGTGTCAGTGCCAGGGTAGGTGGCACTCGATCCTTTCCATGATACAAGGAATAATGTGTTTTCTTTATGATGGAATCTGATCATCGTTTTATTTGTTTATGTGGAGTGGGGAATTGGGATTAGAATTTAGAACCCCCAACCCAAAGCACAAACATGAAAATGCATTAGTTCACAGTAAATAAAGAGAGAGGAAAATAGGTTGGGAATGAAAAAGAGCTAGCCAACTGGGGCTAGAAAAAAAAGCAAGAAAAACTGTTTCAGAATTCTAGGAGCAAATGAAGTAAAAAAGCAAAAGAAAAACAGTTTCTCCTCTGTTTCTTGTCAGGTAACTGAGTTTTTTTTTTTTTTAATCAATGATCCTGAAATTTCATGTATTCAAGAAAAAGGAGATGAGAATGTAACTTGTGAATACCATGTTTATGTTTACATTTGATTGGCTAATTGCAGTAGTAACTGTAGAATGTGTTGAATATATGAAAGAAATGAGTGAAAGAGAGAGTTATGAAGAAAATACCTGTGGGAAGGAGAGACCCTTAATCCCAGAATATAAGCTACCTTTGCATACATTAAATTCCCTCTTGTCACAGTTTTTATACACCCTCTTATAACTCCTACAATCTCTCTTTTCTCTCCATATTCTGCTACCTGTTCACACCATACAATATATAACAAAAAATTCAAACAAAAATCAGAAATAATCATTTCAATACCATGTATTGATGATCAACAAGATTTTTTTTTCAGAAAAAAACAAGAGAGTGATGTTGGGGTTATTGGTGAGTTACAGACTTAGGTTCATTAAATTGTATGTACCAGCATGATGTGAGATGGGAAGTGGCGGACTCTACAAATGGGGTCCCCTAGAAGGTCAGCCACGAGTGAAGGCTTTCCTCCTTCCCCAATTTCACAACGCCTCTCCATCTCCTCCACACCCTCCTTGTCTTTCTCTTCATCATACTCTCTAACCACCACTAAATTCTCCTCCCCCTCTGCCGCAGCAGCCACTACCGCCCTTGACATCAGTGAACTCACAGCAGCTATTTTCAGTGGGATATTTGAAAAGAAAGAAAAGATTACTAAACAATGCTACTGAACTGATGAAGTAGTACTGTAGTAAGGAGAGAGTAGTAGTGAAGTATAGGTAAACTTCTCTATGTGTTTGTGTTGGCTTTGTTTTATTTGGTTTAATCTCACTCTCCATATATAAGGAGTGGATAGTCTGATGTGGCAAATTTTATTTGTATTTATTAGAGATGGGATGATGAATCATAGTATGTCACATTCTCTCCATGAGCATTTTTACAAAACCCACAAGATGGATATGTATATTCTTTGTAATGTCCTTTTGCTCATAAATTAGTAGATAAGATTATATGGTTACAATTATTGCTTTGTTTCTTTATGATCATGTGCAATTTCATCAAGTGATTATGACTATATGATGGTGAAAATCATGACAATAATAATAATAATAATAATAATAATAATAATAATAAAATAGACATATCAAAGATCACATCGACAATCTTCCAATCATTCTTTGACTTTTTTTTTAATCTCATTTTAGTGCATAATGTAGAATATGTTTATTGGATTTGTGAATCTCAATTTCAGCTCACTACACAAAATCTCAATAAATATCCAAGACTTGCATCCTAGTATATATCATTTTGTCATAGGTCCAAATTTTATTAATCTTTCCGTCTTTTGAATATTTTTCGTTTGATTGAGAAAATATGATATATTTATATATATAAAAAAATCTAATTAAGCAACTTTTAGTCTTTTACAGATAAATATTTCAATAAATTTTAACAAACAAGTCAAAATTGAGGGTTTCGAAAACCAGCCTCTTCTTATACCATACATACAAGACTTAGGAGAAACCACCCTTTAGGGTTTGAGAGCATAAAAATTCTAATTTTGATTGTTACTATTTTTTTATAATATTAAAGGGTTTGTATAAAGGGAAGAAAAAATAGGGTATTTAAATAGTCATAATGGCTATAATTGAAGATTTGTTTTTGATATATTATCAAAATTTTTAACTCCACAAGCGAGACTAAAAAAATAGCACATATTTTAATTTTTTAATTAATTTTTAAAACTTTTTTTAATATACTCTAAAAAATATGTATTATATTATTAATTTTACTTGTAAAGTCTAAAAATTTTATTAACAATAAATAAAATAATTTCTCTATAATTGATCGTATAATTTATCGATAATATCTTCTCTTGAAGAAAGTAAAAAATCTCTTACTTTTAGTCTAAACATAAGATATATAATAGGTGTGTAAATTGAGGAGGGGGAGATAATCACCTTTAATTGTGCAACAAACCACAAGATATTAAAAAGGCTTCAACATTTTAAAATGGGCATGATTTAGCTTCCTTTCTTTTATGTTTCTCTTAGCAATTTTATGCAAATATTATATATATATATATATATCTATATTCTTTAGGTTTTCACCAATTATTGGAGGAAATAGAAAAAACTATGTTATATGAGTGTGATCATATCACTCTATCATGATATTCATAACTTTTCTCTTTTATACATTTTTCTATTATAAAATTTGTGGTTATGTTTAAATGAAAGGTGCTTATTATATATGTAGCATAATTAGTACAAGTGTAGGAAGGTGAAGAGACCGGAACCTTACCCTAGCATTAAAATTGTAGCTGATTTGTCTACTTCCTTTTTCCAGGAATAAATATATTGCTCCTTAAATTTGAAACATGATGATGCATAAGTTTCCAAGAGCACCAAAGCACTCCAATTATGGGAAAATTATCAATCTTGTATATATTTTGATGATTCTTCAGTCTTTTGGCACAGCTGGGATATACCAGGAGTGTGACAACAGATAGTCGAAGAAGCAAAAGAAAATTTGGTTGCAATCAAAAGATTACCACATTTCTAAACAAGGAATGAATAGTTGTCACATCCTTGATTAATGTGAGACATGAAATACAGTTTGCCCTTTGAATTTTTTGTCCATATAATCGATTTCATGTCCCAAATATAGACAATGTAAGGGGTACCATGTCCTTTTCTTTGTCTAAATTATTTTATGCAAAGAAATAAAGCTCTCCATCTGAATTGATGTGACTCAGTTGTTTTTTCTCTCCTTCGTTCACACCCAAAAATATGGAAACTTATGGTCATGATATATTTAATCGTGAGAGATTTACAATCTTAACTCATAAATCACTCTATCTCTATGATCATCTTACCTATAGTTGAGAAGCTTGAGGGAAGGGAAGGGAAGGATAGGAAAGGGAGGGTGAGAAAGGAAACAAGGGGAAGGAAAAGGTGTAGTTTCCCTTGTTTGGACTGCTTTAAAAGAGGCAGGAAACTAAGGGAAGGCAAGGTGGTATATTACCTATTCTGGTAAGGTGTGCAAAGAAAAGGAAATGATAATTTATCCAATCCAATGCAAACACAGGTAAAGATTTTGGAATTCTACACCCCAATCCACCCTCTCTTAATGCCATGCTTAAGTACATCCTTAGCTTTTAAATGATTTGAGTTTAAATATTCTAATTACTCGTGCTTGAAATGATTGTTGGATATCGACACGTGTCTGACATGAGCACTTGCAATTTTTTTAAGCTTTTTCATATATTAATTTGAAGGATTAATGGGCCTCCATATTTATATTTATTGAATATGTGTGTCTAATTAGGTAATAGGTTTGAAAAACATTTAAATTCATAATGCTTACAACGAAAATTCATAACCCGTCCTTTTTAACCCAATTATATATGGTGAATATCTGAATGATTGTACTAAGATAAGACTGGAAGATTCTCAAGATTTGGGGACCTAAAATTATCAGACAATATTTATTTCATTCAACTCAACATTTGCTCAATTCTGCTAGGGGCAATCAGTCAATTTTATCCTGGTCCAGAGGTATATAGCTGATCATAAGAGCACAACAATATAGCTAGTAAGATGTTGCTGCGGAAAGTTTACAAGAAAATTTAAAAACTACAAGCCCTTTATCCAGAAGAATCACGGATCAGATATTTAGCATATTCTTTCCGCCAAATACCCTCTATAGGGCATGGAAATACCCTCTATAGGGCATCTCCACAGCTAGTTTAATTCATTGTCTATTGTTTTAGAGTTTAGGGTTTAATTATAATAGTGCACAGGGTAGGTTGGTCTAATTCTGAATAATGTCATATCTTTTTTCTTTTTCTGATATGCTCCAAACTATTAAAAATCAATTACAATGTCCAATGTTATCAAGAGATATATAATAAATTAAAAGATTAAGCATATTCCTGTTCAACACCATTGCTGTGGTAGAATAATGCAGTCTAGATAGAAAGAAAATATGGTTCCATTTTACCTTTCTTTTCAATTCCTTTTCAAGATTTTCTCTTAAATTTTCTTTCCACTTTTTGAAGGATACTAAATTCTAACAAACCCTTTTGCCTGTTGTGTTCCTGTGGTTACTATCATCCCTATTGTCCATTCAAATCTAAAGTGAATATCTTTAATTAAAGTTCTCAAGAAAAAGGTGACAACATATTTTTTTTTTTTTTACTTTTACTATAATTCCTTGGTATAATTTTGATTACATTACCATCCAGCAACAATGTATCAACTTTTTCCTTGCTGAAGTCTAAATCCCAATGTAAGAATCAAGCCATCTCATTCATAAAAGCATAATGAAAAAGCAATAGTGGATGGGGAATGATTCTCAACTTATTTATTCCTTTGAGTAAGAGAATTCCCTAAGTTTGATAAGCAAGGAACTCTTTGAACCTGAGAAAAGGATGAACAAATGAAAAGGAATAGATGCAATTTTCCTTTATGACATTGCTTTGCGTCATACAAATATCCACGTGGTTTAAGATCTCATTTTTCGAAGAAATGATGATTATGAAAGCAAACTCCAAGTGGTACAATGAATCACCCAGTATTCATTGTATAATAAGTATTCATGTCTTAATTTTATATTATCTTTACCAATCAATTTGTCATCTGAAATTTTCTTTTGCTTTTCCTGCATGCAATTATCCAAATCCAAAACCATGTGGATCTTTTGATATATATATATATATATTTATAAATATATATACCTGATTGAAACTAGACGATGATATTTACTTTGAAGTATGGATGAGAAGAATGAAAATTTTGACTTAAGTGTTGTTTTATAAATTATCTCATTAATTTAATAACTTGCCACTATCTTATATTAGTATATGACATGCATATGCTTTTTTGAGATTTTATTAATTGTAGACATCAAATTTTGTCTGAATTTATCATATTCAGTTTTAGTTTAATATTAATAATAATAACATTAATAATGATATTAATAATAATATTGATTTAATTAAAAATTAAAAATCAAAATCATTAAAATAATCATTAAAAAAAAAAAGAAGACAAAAAGCATAGGGTTGGTACAGTGCCGTTGTTGCTCCTATCCAGCCCCCTGCTTGACCCCATCTGAGCCAACCACCATACCTAGTCCCATTAGACTATTGATCCATGTGACTAGATCGGACAACCACCTCTATGATCGTTCATACAACCATTCCCTACAGCCCTTAAGACACCCATACCGACACAGATCAGACTCTATAAAGAACCCAGCTTCATCCCCTTCTACTTTCTCTCGGACACACCCTAAAATTCTCAAAAACACGAAAACTTTCACACCAAAAAAAAACCAAACACTGCTCTCTACTACCCCTAGAAACCCCAAACTATTCCACAACCAAAATAATAACAAAAAAAAAAAAAAACAACAAACAAAAGACAAAAACAAAAACACAGTTCTCCCAGTAGGGAAGAACCTAGCGTCGAGCCACCTGCACTAAAGAAAAAGGCATCAGTTAGTTTCCAAATAGAAAAACAAAAAAGAAAAGAGGAAAAAAAACATAAAAAACTTCAAGCCTAGATCTACAATGATCGGGGCTACTTTTCATACAAAGGACGATAGATTTGAATTCAGGAGGTCAAAAGGAACCTTTTGGTCAGTTTTGAAATTTTCGATCATCGCCAATCACCGGCGACCACTATCGATGGTGACTTAGGCGACAGTTGACGCGGTGGTCCGACAACCTGACAACGAGAGATCTGGAGCTCTCCCCAAAGCTTTGACCTTTTATTTTTCTGGAATAGAAGAAGAATGACCCAAAATTTTTTTTTAAAGTTATATAAAAAAGCCTTAAGCCCAAAACGACGTCGTTTTAAGCGTAGAAGGATCCATGTGTGCCTGTTACTCGACTCGAGATGTTCGTAAACGAACCCGCCAACCCGTTCAACCAGCCTTGAACCGGTTCAATTGAACCATGCGTTAAACCGTCACTCAACCGGTTCAACCGAACCACTTATTGAGCCGCCCCTGTTTTCGGCCCAACTGAATCGGCATTGATCCATTTGGTTTAGGTATTTTTTTTTGAATTTTTTTATATTATTATTTTTGTTATTTTAAGTTTTTTTTTATATATTTATGCATGATAAATTTTAAAAATTTTTAGAATAAATATTTAATTATTTTAATAATAATAAAAATGAAAACAAGTAAGATAATAATTAAAAAAATATATATTAAAAATGCTTTAAATAATAATAATAATAATAATCTAAAAAATAGTAATAAAAATTGAATTTCTTTTATTATTTTATTTTCCCTGCCTAAATGTTGGAGGGAATAAAAATACATTTCTAAAAATAATTTCGCAAGATGTTGGGGAGTTATAAAAAGAAAATTAATAAAAAAAGGTTTAAAAAAATTAAAATTAATAATCATAATAATACTAATAATAAATTTAATGTTATTGTTAAAAATAAGTTTTCATAAAAAGGGAAATATATGAAAAATTTTTAATAAATTTTCAAAAATCATAAAAATTGAACTTGCTTCCAAAATTTACCTAGATGTTGGAGATTTTTAGAGATGTTTATTTTTTTTTCAAAATTAAAATTAAAATCTTAAACCCTCCAAACTCTAAAACAAAACACCAAATTGAAAACCTAAACTCCAAACTTCTAAACCCTGAAACCAAACCTTAAACCCTGAAATCAAAACCCTAAATCCTTTAAACCCTAAAACCAAAACTTCAAACCTCAAACCCTAAAATCCAAAATCCTAAACCTTGAAATCCAAAACCTTAAAATCCAAATTTTTGAAAACCTCAAATTTGGTATAAAATCTCGAATCATTGCCCGAAACTCACCAAATCTTAAAACCTCAACCTAAACCTATACTCAAAATCTTTTCAAAATTTTAAGGATATGTGCAAAAATCTTAAGTGGAGTAATTTGTTCTCAAATGTCGCCTAGATGATGGGGTATTTAAATAAATCTTATTCCATTAAGTTTTTCTCATGAGTCCTTAATTCGCTTTAACAATGGGGTTAATAATTGTTTAATAATAAAAAGGGAATAATAATAAAATGGGATCTTAAATATAAATAGTCGCACCTAAGCTCTGCCTAGATGTTGGAGAGTCAAGATGGTCTCATTATATTTAAGAATCCAATTTCAAGTTTGTATTTTATCATTATACATAGCACCTATTAGCTTACATGCATTTATTTGTTATTGTTTGCACTTGTTTGTATTTCTTTATCTTTAATTTCTACTTGTTACTTGATAACACCATCATTTATTTTTTTGTATAAAATGTTTTTTTAATTTAATTTGCTTACTTTTGAAAATGTGCAATTTTAAAACAAAATAAAAATAATATTTCAAAGAAAATAATTCTTAGTACTCTATCTAGATGTTGGAGAGTCACCAATAATTATCTTCTATAAAGAGTGTTATTTCATTTTAAGGATTGTTATGTTAAATCTTAAGTGAAAAAAATTATTTTAAATTTTGCCTAGATGTTGGAAAATTTGAAGATAATTCTTTAACTTAAAGATTTTCTCAATATTCCTAAATAAATAGCTTTAGCAAAATTTTATTTTTTCAAACGAAAGGGATTATTATTAAATTTTAAATTAAAACTATTTCATCCAACATCGAAAAAACGCATAATTAAATAGTATCAATTTATGGACGTTGTGGGGGTGCTAATCCTTCCCTACACGTAATAAACTTTTGAGCCTATCTTGATTTTTCGTAGATCAAAATTTATCTTTTTGATAAACTTTAAACCCGCTTTTATAGTTTTATTAAAAAGATAAACTTTTGGGTGATCAATCGCACCCTAAAAAAAATTGGTGGCGACTCCCTTTTTCTTTTTCTAGATTTTAAAACACCTTATGTCTAATGGTCCAAAAACTATTATGATAGCTTGGCGACCCCACTAGAAAATTTGAGAGTCAGGCCAAAATTTTAATTATGCGCTATTAATAGTTATTGGATTTAATTGATTTTATCTAATATTTAATTTAATTCCCTTTATTTTAATTTTTCAAAATATATATGCATACAAGTTAATAAATAAAATAAATTATATGTTATTTATTACTTTATTTTGATTATGTATTTATGATTTATTTATGTTATTTTGATTAATACTTTACTCTGCACACATTTTGCATATGCATTGTCTACATGCATGAGCTCTATGCCTGAGCTCCGTCCCTTTTAGGATGAAGTGAAGTAGTTATGTTTTCGTGAGGTGATAACTTTCGCATTTGCTAACTGAATACTTTCACTCAATTTGATCTTTTTCGTTCGTAGCCTGTAATGGGTGAGGATTTGAGTGCCTTACTAGTTCAGTGTGGATGCTAGTGGGAACAATTTGAGAACCTTTAGATGAACAAATCCTCACCCAACATATTGAGAGCCATAGGAAGCCTGCCTAGGATAGAGCTATGTCACTTTTTTTAGAAAATTATCAAAAGTTAGGACATTATACATTATATTATTTTGTTGTATGGTGGTTATATTATTTCTCTTACTTGTTTATTTTGAATTCTTAAGTCATTTTTTTATATATATTCTTTGATTGTGAGCATTACTTAAGATGTGGTATTTATTTTAGGTCGGTCATTGAAAAAAAATGAAAAAAAATAGTTCTCATGGAGCCATTAGTGGTGTCAACATTTTGTAAAAATTATTTAGAAGTCTAAAGCCATGCCATTTTTTTATTCTTCTTCCATAAAAATTATTCAAATTAGGATAGGTGGGGCATTTTGATACAATTAGTGTTTAAGGGTAATAATAGTGTAAATAAAGTTAGGATAAATAAAAAAAAGATGGAAAAAAAGAAAAAAAAAGCAAAAAAAAGAGAAAAAAAGAGATTTAGGATAGGTAAGAAGTTGGTTTTCTTTTTGGGATTTAGTCATTCCATTCATTATTAAGTTAGTTTGTATATTTTTGGGTTATTTTATTTTTTGTATATATCTTTGTATCATTATCATATTCAAGCATTCACAAACATGTTACATGCAAATTAAGAATTGTACCATTCATTCAGTAAGAATAATAGCATAAGCATTGTTGGTGTTAAACCTTTGAAATAATATTTTTGTGAGTGGGTATAAGAAGCCAAAAATATGAAAGATCACTCGAAGGCCCGAATTAGTGCGTTAAAACGAAATCAAGAGGAGTTTGGTCATGACATTTAAAAATAGCTTATTAAGTTGATGAAAACAGTGGATAGATTTAAGAAATTTATTTTGACACATTTTCAAAAAGTCTTTACTAACTTTAGCCTAAGTGAGTCCTATGAATTCATAGAGTCATGATCAACCGATTCCCACTAGGCTTAGTACACTTTTAAAGCATACCGAATCATTCAATGGTTTGAGCAATAATGAAAATCTCGATAAGATCATAAGAGAGATAAGTGATCTGAGCATTCAAGGGTTTGAGCTTCAGAATTTGATTTTCAAGACAGGATTACCAGGTTTCGTGCAGCTTTCGCTAGTTGTTCCAACTTCAAACTCGCATTCAAATCCTCTCTATGACTATTTTCGACCTTTTTTCCAAATATCTATGATCAGACCTCAAATTTCAGACAATCTCCAAGAAGTTCATATTTGAACCAAAATTTTTGACCTTTCAATCCCCAACCACCTGTTCAGTTGATTGATCAAGTTTAAACCTTTACACCACTGTCGAATCCTAGAACTCCTAGTCAACTTGTTATCCCAAAATTGCCCAAGAAAAAGAAGTAACAAGACTTTCTCCCTATTTCATTAAAAAATTTTTTTTTATCTGTTTAAGAGACACCTTATTGTCCCTGTGCTTTTAGAGCCTTTAAAGCCTCCGTAACGAAATAATTTGACCCAAATGCAAGATGTGAATACCACAGTGGAAATATAAGACATTCTATTGAGAATTGAAACTGTTTTAAGCATAAGGTACAATTATTCATAGATGTGAAATGGTCTGATCTAACTATAATAGGGGATTAAAAGATCTAAGAATAATGAGAAAAAGATTGCAAGATGATAAGCATGGATGAGACTTTTGTTTAAAGAGGGTCTTTAAGTGATAGGCTGTTGGAAAAATAAAATGCCTTATGAATTTCTTCTATTTGAAAATTTTTTATATTGACATGACATTGTCTATTGAACTTAGATATGTGAATTATGGTTCATCCTTCATTTTTACCCTTTTGCCAATTTTCATAGTTTTCACTAAAGAGTTTTGTTAGTTGTACATTTACCCATTCATTCATTCATTCATTTATTCATTCTTTTGTGCATTCATTCATTCATTCATCCATTTATGTATTCATTCAATATAATACAATTCTTATGTGCTCTAAAAGAAAGAATTTTTTTTCAAGAATAATCTCTATAATTTCTTCTAAGAATCTGAAGAATATTGATCGGTTTAAGAGAGATGGGAAAGATCATTGATGTACAGTGTGCTCAAGGAAATAATCATCCTGAAGGGTCTAGCTTAGGACTCATAAGAGAAAAGCTCGAGAATCTAAATGAACAGAGAATGTATAATCTCTTGAAAAAAAAAGTTTGAGCTATTGAGGGTAAAGATGAATCTTGCAATGCAAAAAAATTTCAGCTAGTTCCAAATATGGTTATTCCACTCAAGTTTAAGGTTTCGACGTTTGAAAAGTATAATGGAACTGAATGTCTTAAAATACATTTAGCTTAATATTATCACAAAATGGTTGGGTATACTGGTGACGAAAAGCTACTTATTCATATTTTTCAAGAAAGTTTGACTGGGGTAATAGCTAATTGGTATTATAATTTGAAAAGTAGTCAAATTTGTACTTGAAAAGATTTATCATGGGCATTCTTGAAGTAATACCATTATATATTGAAGTTGGCTCCAAATCGATTAACCCTTTAAAATATGAGAAAAAACCCTAATGAAAGCTACAAAAAATATGCTGTTAGATGAAAGAATATGGCATCGCAAGTATAACCACATTTTACCAATAGAGAGTTGAATTCTTTGTTTGTGGATACCCTTTCTTTTCTCTATTATGATAAGTTGATCAGTAATATTTCGTCAAAGTTTATAGATTTATTGTTTGCTGTAGGTAGAATTGAGGATGGAATAAAAAGGAAAAAATTATAGATGCTGGTGATGAAAAGATGAGAGATATTTTTACAAAACAAGCTCAAGAAACAATTGTTAAAGGGTAAAATGAGAGAAATCTCACCATGATACAGAAAGATCTAACGGATGACTATTCATAATGGCCATCATATTGTTCCCAATCGATATTTCAGATCAATGATTTTTCTCAACCACTTCATCTGCGTGCTCCAATTCCTTCACCACAAACAGAACCAAAGATCAACTTAAGCTATTCACAAAGCCATAAAAGAAAGAGAGTCAAAGTGTATCATTCACTTTCAATACCTTACACTGAGCTCTTTACCTTACTGATCAAGAATCATATAATCTCTGTTATTTTTGCAAGACCCAAAAGGCCTCCGTACCCAAAGTGGTATGATCTTAATGCTAAATGTGAATTTCACGATGGAGTTAAAGGGCATTCCATAAAAGATTGTACTATTTTCAAGGATACAGCTCAAGCTTTAATCGATATAGATGCTGTAAAGTTTAAAGAGCTAGTTGGAAGTCTTGATGATTGATGGTAGTAGAGTTACAAGTTAGTGATGCTAAAGTTGAAACTTCAAAGGGGGGAAGCTTTTGTTTATGTAACTTTAAATGTCATCTCAAGAGCACATCAGGATGGTAAATTTTTTTTTGTCAGGTTCGAAAGTTTGCATTGCATGAATGGACATTGTGCATCATAGTGTTTTGTGGTTATATTATCATTTGAGGTCTTTTATTTCATATAAATTTTTGATATATGGTTGGTTTTCTTAAAAAAAGAAAGGTTAGTAAAAAAAGGGAATATGTTAGATATGAATAAAGCCCCTACGTGGTTAAATACTGAGGCTATAACAATGCCTTAAAAAAATATAAAAAAGTAAAAAAAGAAAAAAAAGAGAAAAAAAAGAAAAGTTTTGAGTCTAAGATGAATTGGCGATCACTATTAGTTATTTCCTAAATATCCAAACACTAATTTGCTTTAATCATTCACTTGACCCTATTCATCAGCCATGACCCTTTGATAACCTTGAATTCAAATTTATGAACCTTGCTTTCACCTAACACTGTTATTATATCAAAATGCAATATTCTTTTCTAAGGTAATGAACAATGAAATAGCCATTGAAAAAATGTGTGGTTTCGAGAAAATCAAGTGTATATGACTTTTTTTAAGAATTCAAATGCGGTAATTTGATGTGTCAAGATTATGCTGTAGTTCTAAAATTTTCAAACCCAAGTTTTGAATGAACTCAAACATATTGACCTTTCAGCTCTTTAACCCAAAATCGACTTGGTCTTTTGGCCTGGGGGCATGTTTGTCAGAGAAGAAAGACCCCATTGCCTTTAAAAGACAACTTCAGTTATGATCAATATTTTTGTTCTCCTTTTGTGGATTAACTTAAATCATCTGATACCTTAAACAATTTCAACCTTTATAATCCTATTCTAATTCACTCCATATGATCTTTCTCTTGTTCATTCTACATAATCATTTTCTTTCATTAAGGGTGGTCTATTCAAATGGAACATCTTTCATAGAGCATATTACTGGCAAAATGAATCTATGTGTGAGCCATGGGGGCATGCAAAAAAAAAAAAAAGGCCAAAGAAAAAAGAAAAAAAAGCAAAGGAAAAAATAAAAATGGTTATGACACCATGCACTTAGAAAATTTGAACAAATCTAAATAAAATCTTGAAAAAGTCAAAGTTTTCAAAAAGAGTCGAAAAAAAAAAACTAAAATAGAAAAAGTCAAAAATTGTTGGAATAAAAACCTTCTTTCAAGTTCATTTTCTTGAAGAGAATTGTTCTTCAATTTAAGTGTTTATGCTCAAAATGATAAATGGTCATATTTCATTATCCCTTCACAAAATAAAAATTATCCTTTGTTACCCTTTTGAGCCTAATTAAATTCTTTCAAAATAAACCCTAACTAAAGATCACCATCTACATTGGGAGGCAAAAAAGAATGTGTTTGAAGGTTAAGAATGGGAATGTCTAATGGAATCTCATGTGATAAAGGCAAAAGCCCAATATAAAAGTTCATAAAAGTTTTGAATCCATTCAGTGAAAGAATGCAAAAAAAAAAAAAAAAAAAGAAATATGAAAAGAAAGGAATAATAAAGGAAGGAAAAAGAAAATAAATGAATGGGTGGAAAGCATAAAAGGGAATATACCTTAGAGTGTATCCTTCAAATGGAAAAATGATCATTAGTTTCAAATACCCTTAAATACTTGTTTTGGGCCTTTCTATCCTTTTCTTTGGCAACCATGAATATTAACCTACGTTACAACCTTTAAAAAGTCTATATTGGATTAAGTATGAAGGCTTAAACTTGAAAAGTTTCTCTTAGAAAAATGAACATGAATCTTTTGAGTTCCCCTTTATTACCTAATTTCCTGTTTAAACCGTTAAACCCTTTCAAAAAAATTCTTTTTCTCTTTCGGATTAGGTTTGAATTTTTTTTAAGTGCATGGTGTGTAAAAAAAAAAAATAAAAAGGAATAAAGAAAAAAATAGAAAAAAAAGCAATTCTAAGATGAAAACCCTCAAAAGGGTAGTCTAGAGTAAATCCTGAATGGCCACTCCTGATGCTAAATATGGTGGATGTTGAATAAAGGTAAAGCCAAACCTTTTTGAAATATCTAAAATATCAAAGCCATAGAAGTTTGAGATGGGTTGATTTCGAAAATCTCAACTTTTGTCCATTCCCAAATAACCTTTTAAAATCTCAAGCCCTTAAAACTGACCTTGATATATATCAAAATGTCGCATTTGGAGACTAAGAAAAATGTTGAATATGTTTAATTGTTAAAGAATTCATGTTTTTAGAAAAGCTTGTGTTTCATTTGTGAGCTTCCATGAAAAATTATATGCCTCTTTCATTCCCTTCAAGTGTTGGAACCTTTTGAAAAAATATCTCTATCTACAGAACCATTACATCCATTTGGAAAGAAATTCTCACTTTTTCATTTTTGATAGGGATTGCCAAATTCTAAACAAAAATTTTAAGCCCAGTTTAGCTGGCCTCTAAGAAAATCTTAAGCCCAGTTTATTTGACCCCCAAGGAAATTTTAAGCCCAGTGTAGCTGGCCCCTAATTTTAAGCCTAGTTTACCTGGCCATCAAATAAGATTTAAGCTCAATTTTTCTTGCCATCAATGAAATTTTAAGCTCTGGCTCCCAATTTTAAGCCCAGTTTACTTAGCCATCAAAAAAGATTTAAGCCCAATTTATCTTGCCATCAATGAAGTTTTAAGTCCAGTTTAACGGGCCCTTAAGAAAATCTTAAGCCCAGTTTAGTTGGCCCTTAAGAAAATCTTAAGCCTAGTTTATCTGGCTATCAATAAAGTTTTAAGTTCGATTTACCTAGCCTTCAAAGAATGTTTTAAGCCCAGTTTAGTTGGCCTCTAAGGAAATCTTAAGCTCAATTTATCTGGCCCCTAAGGAAATCTTAAGCTCATTTTATTTGGCCTCCAATCTTTAAGCCCAATTTATCTGGCCTTTAAAAAAAATTTAAGCCCAATTTATCTGGCCATTAATGAAGTTTTAAGCTCAGTTTATCTAGCCCCAAATGAGGTTTTAAGCCTAGTTTAACTGACACTTAATAAAATTTAAGCTTAGTTTATCGGTCCCAAAAGAGTTTTAGAGTTTCAAGGTTCTATCTAGAATAAAAAAAATTCTTGATGCAAAACTTTTTAAAAGATCTTGCATTTGCATTACTTGTATCATGATAAAGATATTTGACTTGCAAAAAAAAAAGAAAAAGAAAGAGATATTTGAAGTTGCATCACCTGCCTGTGTATCATGAAAGGGACATTTGTATTTGCATCACTTACATCTGCACCTCAAGAAAGACATTCGTATTTTCATCACTTGCATTTGTATATGTATAAGATATTTGCATTCGTACTATAAGAAAAATTTACATTTGTATCATGGCATCTGCATCCTAAGAAAAGGTATTTATAGGAGCATTTACATGAAAAGAACATTATCATTGTCGAATGTATTTGCATCAAGCATTCACATTCTTGCATTGGCATTGACATTTGTATCAACATTTCCATTAACATCATTTGATGAGAATAGACATTTTCATCATGATTGTATTTATCAACTTTGTAAGTATTAAAACAAAAGAAAAAGAGGGGGCAAGTTTTTTCTCAAGATTTCAAAGCCTTTGTTTAGGATGAACCTTTTTTAAACAAGACCTTTAGAGTCTCAAAATTTTTTGATCAAACGAAAGCCATGTTTAAAAAGATTTTTAAATTTTTAAAGTTTTATTACCTCTGATTAGGAAGAGCATTCAAAGATTTTGAGATTTCTAAAACCTCCAGGCATAATTTCGATTCGTGGTGTTGTCCCAACCGATTCTTTATTTTTGACTTGTGGTGTTATCCTGGTCAATTCTATAAGACTTCTGGGCATAATTTCGATTCAAAATGTTGTCCCAATCGATTCTTTATTTTTGACTTGCAGTGTTTTTCCGATCAATTCTGTAAGACCTCGATTCGCGGTGTTGTCCCAATCAATTTTTTATTTTTGACTTGCAGTGTTATCCCTGTCAATTCTGTAAGACTTCTGGGCATGATTTCTAAGACCTCTGGGCATAATTTTGATTTGCTGTGCTGTTCTGATCGATTCTTTATTTTTAATTTACGATGTTATCCCCATCGATTCTGTAAGACCTCCAAGCATGATTTCTGAAATATCCGGGTATAATCTTTAAGACCTCTGGGCATAATTTCGATTTGCTGTGTTGTCTCGATCGATTTTTTATTTTCGACTTGCGATGTTATCCCGATCGATTCTGTAAGACCTCCGGGTATGATTTCTATAGACACCCAATTTGATCCTGACCCGGATCAATTAAGCCTGATCCAAACAGGTAGGCCCATTATTTTTTTATTTTATTTTTGTATTTTATATTTCTATATTTTTATTTTATATTTTATATTTTTTTCTCTTCTTTTTCTTCTGTGTATCTTACGTATTATTTATATATTTACTTTTTATTACTATTTATTAATATATATTTATTATTATTTTTTTATTATCTATTTATATATTATTATATATATGTATTTATTAGTATTTATCTATTTATATATTATAACTTATCTATTATTTATTTTCATTTATTTGTTATCTGATTATTTTCCTTTTAATTATCTATTAAATATATATTTTTTATTATTTTATTTTTATTTTCTTTTTCGGCTAGAGATTGGAACAATTTTGAAGAATCCAACCATGAATGGAGATTCAATCAGAGTCTATATTGGATTCAATGATTGAATCCTAATCCAAGGAGGAGTTGAGATTGATCAGAAACTCTTCTGATCAATCCTTATAAATAGACCCACGGATCAACAGAAGAAGAGACAGAGAAAAAAGAGATATTGGCTGATAGAGAAAAAGATAGACACAGAGAAAATTTAAAAGCTGAAAAAGGGTTTAGAAGAGTTAGAATAGCTCTAAGAATCGGTGAAAAATTTTTGGAGAATTTTTTGCGAATTTTTTTCTGGAAATTTCTAGAAAATTTTCAGATTTCGATTGAATTTTTTTGGCGAAGATTGAATTTTTCGGTGACTATTTCGACCAAGTTTGAAGTTTTTGGTCAACTTTCCAGTTTTCGACAACCATTTCCAGAAACCGATCAATTTTCTAATGAATTTTCGGTGAAAAACTCAGATTTCGAGAAAATTTTCCAAAATTCGATGGGCATTCAACCGGAGTTCTTCGAGTTTTTAGAGAAAAGAGAGAGAAGAGAAAGGAAGAGAAAGAGAGGGAAAGAGGGTTCTGCTGAAAAAATAGAGTAATCAGCCCTATATACCCTCTTCAAAATGACATCATTTCTGCGTTAAGTAACTAGAGGATCCACGTATTTTGTCAAGATCTGATTCGACCCGACTCGAACGTCAACCCGCTTTCGACCCGCGTTCAACCCGAGTGCAAGCCGCTTCTCGAGCTGATCCGAGCTGAGCTGAGCCACGTCTCTGAGCCGTTTTTCTTCTTCAAGTCGAGCCGTTAGTCGAGCCGTTCCCATGTTATTTATTTATTTATTTATTTATTATTATTATTATTATATTATAATTGTTTAATATTTTTATTTTTATTTTTTATTTATTTTTATTTTATTATTTTATTTTCTTTAAGTAAATTCAAAAAAAAAAAATTTTGGGGAAAAGTTAAAAGTATCAATTTTCCTTAAAAATAAATTTTCAAAAAAAGATTTTAAGGAAAAGTTGAAAGTATCAATTTTTCTCGAAATTAAAGTTTCCAAAAAATATTTTTGAAAAAAAGTTAAAAGTATCAATTTTCCTTAAAAATAAATTTTCAAAAAAAAGGTTTTGAGTAAAAGTTAAAGGTATCAATTTTTCTCGAAATTAAAGTTTCCAAAAAATATTTTTGGGGAAAAGTTGAAAGTCTCAATTTTTTTTAAAAATAAATTTTCAAAAAAAGGGTTTTGAGGAAAAGTTGAAAGTATCAATTTTTCTTAAAAATAAAATTTTCAAAAAAAAGGTTTTTAGGAAGAGTTAAAAGTATCAATTTTCTTCGAAATTAAAGTTTCCAAAAAATATTTTTGAAAAAAAGTTAAAAGTATCAATTTTTTTAAAAAATAAATTTTTAAAAAAGATTTTTTTGAGGAAGAGTTGAAAGTATCAATTTTCCTCGAAATTAAAGTTTTTACAAAATATTTTTGGGAAAAAGTTGAAAGTATCAATTTTCCTTAAAAATAAGTTTTCAAAAGTAGATTTTTGAGGAAAAGTTAAAAGTATCAATTTTTCCTGCACAAAAACAATCATTTTTTTTCTTCCTTTTTATTTTCTCGAATTTTCCTTTAATGTTAAATAATCCGACGATGGAGCCTCTGCAAGTGAAACAGTAGTTTTCTTGCATACTCTTGAGGTGAGGGGATTTTCTCAATTTTTTGCTAAAAGTATTAGAGTCAATTGAAAATAATTTTTAATAACTAATTACTTGGTAAATTTTTAAGGCTTATTGATAACACAAATTAGGCTGGTACCATCTTTTGATGGATGTTACGAGGGTGCTATAACCTTTTTCACATGTAATCGAACTCTCGAATCCTGTTCTAGTTAGTAGACCCAAACCTATTTTTTTAGGGACCCTTAAACTTAGGTGTTCCCTGAAAGGATATATTCTTTTGGTGGCAAATCGCACTTCGATAAAAAAGATTGGTGACGACTTCTTAAGTCAATGTCTAGCGATAGATCCTCGGATCTAGACGTTATGACAGCTTAGAGACTCCACTGGGGAAGTCCGAGAGTCAGGCCAGCAAATAAATTTGTGTTATCCAAAAGCCTAATAAAATTGAACCTTTTTGTATATATTTTATTTATTCATTCGTGTTTATTTACTTTATTAATTATGTCATTCATATGCATGTGCATAACATGAGCTTTATACCCAAGCTCTATCCCTCTAGGAGAAAGTAAAGTATCTATTGCTTTCGTGAGGTCTAATGCCTCCGCAGTGGCTAGCGAAATACTCCCACTTAAATTGAACCTTTTTCGCTTGTAGCCTGTAATGGGTGAGGATTAGGATGCCTTACTAGTCTGTGATGAACAAGGATGTAGGGAGTAATTTGGGAATCTTTAGACTTTGACCTTAAACCATATATAGTGAACCTTAAGAATACCTAACCTATAGGTAGAGCCATCACTCTTCCCTTTTAGAATTGACCAAAAGCTTAGGATTCATTCCTTTTATTCTATGTGATGTTTAAATTTACTTAGTTATTTATTTATTTCTTTTTTCTAGGCATACTAACCTTTTCTCTCATTCTTTTGCATTGGTTTATATGCATATCATAAAGTTGCATAAAGAACATTTGCTTGAAAGATGGTCTTCAACAAAACTTTTCATGGACTCCAATAAATGACTAGTTTATTCTTCATCCATATTAGCACCTTGTGAAACACCCAACGAAGTGAGGGCCCAGTCAAAAAAGATTCAACTGAAGATGGGAAATTGTTTACCAATCGGATATGATTTTACTTTGTCTCAAGAAACATCTATCCTCCTCAAACAAAATAATCTAGAGGATTTAGTTGATATTTAGAAGAAGATGAGTCTATCAAGACAAGAGTAGTTTTGCCAAAGACACGGACATATAACACACCTTCTAGCAGTAGTTATTGATGATCAACTAATCAGAGCTGCAGCATAATTCTGAGATCTTGCATACAAGTGTTTCATCTCTAATGAAGTTGATATGACTCCTACCATCGAAGAATATTTAATTTTATTGGGTTTGCACCTTAAGGCTCTTGATCAGATATATGTCAAAAAACACAAGTCAAAATTTCGTAAGGGTCTGGCTCAACTCATAGGGATAGACAAGGAAGTTGTGGATTCTGATACAAAGAAGAAACAAGAACAGGTTTGCCTACGTTGGAAGTTCTTTCATGAGTTTCTAGTGCAACATGCCAATGAAGAACAGGGGTTAGATATATTTGCCTTAGCCATATACGGAACGGTGATCTTTCCAAAGGTTTTGGGTTATATTGAGATAGCGGTGGTTGACTTCTTCGAGAGTGTGATCAATGGCTGTAATCTTTCAACGATAATATTAACAGAAACTATCAGATCTTTGAGTTACTGTCATCGAAATGGAGGGCATTTTATAGGTTACATACAGTTATTGTACTTATAGATGAAAAGCCATTTTGAATGAAGAAATGGTACTTTCTCGAAGCTTTATATCCGTAATTGAGCTTCAATCAAGAAATTTTGTGAAAGTGGGTGGTCAAAATAAAAGTCTAAAAAGGAATGGATAACTTTCCTACAAAAGTTGACCAGCGTCAATGTGAGATGGTTGGCCCCATGGATGAATCGTGAGCTTATGTTGTATCAATGTAGAGATAATACAGTGGTCTCACTTTTAGGTTTATGAGGAGCAACAAATTATGCATCACTCATAGTGAGAAGGCAGTTTAGGGCAGAACAGTTCATTCCTATGACTTATGGGCTTCATCAGTTAGATTTCTCTTACAGTGAGCCTAAAGCATTTCAGAGGATGAATGAGATGATTAAAGCATGGAAAAATCCTTGAAGAGTGAGTCATGAACCGTTTACTAATAAAGTCACTCAAGGGTATTTGGTTTGGAGAGCAAAACGAAGACAAGAAATGGTATTCACTTATAAAAGCTTTCAACTGCCAACAGAAGAAAAACTTGAAGAGACACCATCAGAATTAGAGCTCGCAACAAAAAAATTTGAGTCTGAAAAGTGTAAGTTAAAGTAAAAAATCCAAAAGCTTTAAGAAAAAAAAGACCAGTGGAAAGATAGAGCTGAAAGTCATGAAGCTAGAGTTCGCAAGATTGCTAGAGAGCGTGATATAGCTGTTGAAGACTTAGCAGAGCTACACCAAAAGCATAAAAGGTTATGTGTAAGAGAAAGGATCAAAGAAATAACCATTATTGAGCTGACTAAAAAAAATGTAAGATTGAAGCAAGAGTATGCTGAATTGGAAGAAAAAAGTACCCAAGTACAGACGGAGAATAACATGCTAAATAGCTATCTAAGCAGGCTAAGACAAAAGTTGAATGAACAAGAAGACCACATTGCTGCATTAATTAGAGAGCATAGAGAGTTATCATACCAAGTCTGGTATGGTAAAATAGAGAACTTAGGAAGACAAAAATACATTAAGTATCTAACGACCCAAATCTGTAAATGGGTATGCAAGGTAAGAGAGATGGTGGAAAAAGCAAAGGCATTGAAATAAGTGGTGGCTCCAGTAGGAGAACATGGACAGCGTCTGTTGAACTTCATTGAAGAAGCCAAGGCCCAGTATGAACAAATCAAACAATTTTATGATTATAGTTCTATAATGATAAACTCAATGTAAATAAAAGTTTTTTGGAATAAATGAAATCTTTTAGTTAAAACCGTCTTTAAGGCAAATGTTCTTTGCATACATGCATTTTTCATTCATGACATTATCATTCATTACACTTAACAAAGTAACCATGAGATAGTCATACAAATTTACTAATTTTAAGATATGGTACTCAAGGTTCAAGGATAGCTCCATCTAGCGAGAACCCTATCCATCGATACAACACAAGTTCAGAGCCAGACAAATGGAGCAAAAAAATTCTCATAGATTTGAAAAGATAGAAAAAGCACAAAAGAAGATTGAAAATGAGTTGAGCAAGATTCTGGATGCTCTCAATAAGCTGAATAAAGGAAAATGAGTTGAAGAAAATACAAGCTAACAAGTTCCCCCATTGTAAGAAATGGCTGACCCTTTGTATCCTTCAAGTTTTGGCCCACCTTAAGCCCAGTCTGCACAAGAGGTTCCACCACAACACTTCGCATATGCAACATATCCCGAAATGCCATCAGCCTCCAACCTAGGACATTTCCATAGCTATGTAAATCCTATCTTTACTGAAAGGGCAATAAAATTGATTCCTGATCTAGATGATTTGAAAGAGAAGGAAAAAAAAAAAGATAAGAGTGGAAACTCAGAAAAGCTTCAAAATTAGTATGCTAGAACGAAGGCTACGGGCTGTGGAAGGAATTGGTTTTTATGGTTCAGTTGATGTTGCGGGGCTTTGCTTAGTCCCTGATGTGGTCATTCCTCTTAAGTTCAAAGTACCAACATTTGAAAAATATGATGGTACGAAGTACCCCAAAACCCACATCACCATGTATTCTCGAAAGATGGCAGCCTATGCTAATGATGAAAAACTTTTGATGCATGTCTTTCAGGATAGCCTTACAGGCTCTGCTGCCAGGTGATATGTTTAGTTGGACAGAACCCGTATTCACTTTTAGAGTGATATGGCTCATGATTTCATCAGTCAATATCGACATATTATTGATTTGGCTCCTGATCGTTTGTCTTTACAAAACTTGGAGAAAAAGGCAAATGAGACTTTTAAAGAGCATGCCTAGAGGTGAAGGGATATTACTTCTCAAGTACAACCTCCTCTGACTGAAAAAAAGACTACAGTGCTGTTTGTTAGCACTTTGAAACCTCCTTATTATGAAAAGATGATAAAAAATGCAACCAAAAATTTTGTTGATATAGTAATTTTGAGAGAAATTATCGAGAGTGCCATCAAGAATGACAAGTTAAAAGGAAGTGAAGCATCTAGTAAAAGAGTTCCGAAAAAAAAAGAGACTGAAGCTCAGGCTCTGAGCTTTGATAGACAGTAATTTAGGGGTTACCAACCCTACTAACCACCAAGATACCTGCCATATTACCCTACTGTAAATAACACTTCCCCTTACCCATACCAACCATTTAAACAATCACCTTTCTCCTAAACATATCAAACCCCTCTTAAGCCTTAAAATACCACATACAATCCTAACACTCAGCTTACCCTAAGACCCCAAAATTGTCTAATTAACCCCATGGGTGGTTCACGGGGGCAACGAATTACCCATGAAAAACCTGTATTTGACTCAATTCTAATGACTTATATAGAATTACATAGGGAACTTTACAATAGTTATTTGATTGCTCCTAGTAAATTGAAACCCTTCAAGCCACCTTACCCCAAGTGGTACGATCTCATAGCCCATTATGACTATCATTATGGGATTGCTGATCACTCCATAAAAAATTACACTGCTTTGAAACACAAAGTACAACGGTTGATCAAATATGAAATTATTAGCTTTGATACAGGAGGGGTGACTACACCGAATGTTAGTGGTAATCCCTTACCTAATCATAATGTGAATGCTCTAAGTGAAGAACATGAGTGCCATTTGAAACAATAAGTGGTAGATATTAAAACACCTCTCAACCAACTGTTTGATGTTCTATGAAAAGCTAACATGATACAACTAGTGAGTCCACATAGCTATCATGGCATATATATAGCCGGTACTAGTTGTAAGTATCATAATGGGGTAATAGGCCATTCTATTGAACCTATGAGCAGTTTCACCAAGAGATGTAAAAACTCTTGGATTCATACAAGATGAAGGTCTATGAAAGAAGAGAAGACTTGAGAAGTGTTGAAGTGTCCATGACTATAAGCCTGCAAAGCTATTTCCAAAACCAGTGACAATTCATTGTGAGAACAAGCCAAAGTTAATCATAGACAAACTCATTCCTAGGCCAGTAACTTTTAAAGTTCTGACTCTTTTCCCATATAAGGATGATAAAGCTGTACCCTGAAGATATGGCTGTAATACAGTAGTTCAGGGGTAAAAAATAGATGTTTCTAAAGCTGACGCTTCTAATATAATTGGTATAAGAGGTATTACCCGAAGTGAAAGGTGTTACACTCTAAAAATGTTGGAGAAGGCTCGAAGAGAGAAGGTCAAGGAAGGAGAAGGGTGAAATAACCCTGAAGTAAAGCCTGAAAAAGATCACCCGATATCGGTGTCAGAAAAAGAGGTGTGTGAATTCCTGAAGCTGGTAAAACATAGTGAGTATTAAGTTGTTGAACAGTTGAATAAAATGCCAGCTCGAATCTCATTACTATCACTACTATTAAATTCAAAGCCACATCGAAATGCCCTGCTGAAAGTTTTGAACCAGGCATACGTGGCACATAATGTATCTGTTAAATATGTGAATCACCTGGCTGGAAATCTAGTCATGCCGAATCACATTTCATTTAGCGATGATGAGATTCCCTTAGAGGGAAAGGGAAATACCAAGACTCTGTATATCACGATTAAGTGTAAGAGCCATATCATAGCCAAAGTCTTTATCGATAATGGCTCTGCTATCAATGTCATGCCTATGTCAACTTTGGTGAGGCTACCCATTGATTACTCTCATATGAAAGACAGTCAGATGATTGTGAGAGCTTTTGATAGGACCAGAAGAGAAGTCTTGAGGGATATCAAAATGCCCTTGCAAATTGAGCCATGCACTTTTAATGTGAAGTTTCAAGTGATGGATATCTCTCCATCCTACAGCTATTTATTGAGAATGCCATGGATTCACATGACAGGAACTATGCCTTCTACCTTGTACCAAAAGATTAAGTTTAATGTAAAAGTCAACTAATAATGGTAGTTAAGGAGAAAGACATGCTAGTGACCCAACCATTGAATACTTCATATGTAGAGGCTACTGAAGAAGCATTAGAATGCTCCTATCGATCTTTTAAATTAGTTAATTCTGTAGGTGAAAGATTTAAAAATCAGTCTTTTTCAAAGATAGTGATGAGCCAAGTCATCAATAAGGGTTGATATCCAGGACTGGGACTGGGCAAGAACTTGCAGGGAATAAAGAAACCCCCGACGGTGATAGACAATAGCGACAGGTTAGGCTTAAGCTATGAGATGGCAAAATGGGAGATCAAGAGAAGGCCAGCAGGAAAGACAGTAAGACTAATGGTTATCCCACACCTGTATGAGACTTTCAGACCTAGAGGATTCATGTACCCAGATACAAAAAAAAACGTAGAAAACACATTTGCCCAGTTAACCATTGATGCTATTGAAGATGAAATAAAGATTAATCGAGAGGGGTGGGTTCGCCTTTGTCCGCCAGATTATGAGTTGAATAATTGGAGTGCCATCGAGATGCCTATGACTTTTGAAACTAATACAATGTAATTGTAACATCCCAATAGCGACTTTTGAAACTAATACAATGTAATTGTAACATCCCAATAGCTATTGCCCAAGACATTGGGGTGATCTTTCTTGTTTGGACTATTTATCTTTTATTATTTTTAATAAAAATTAAGAATGATGCATTTTCATTCATTTATTCTTGTGTCTTCATTATTTTCATCTTTCTAAACACATCTCACCAACATATCCCATTTCATTCAATTTTAGGTCCTTAAATGAACATGAAGATAATTATGATAATAATCAAGAGGTTAGTTTTGAGAATTTAATTAACACTGATGAACTTGACAATGAAGAGAATTATGAGGAATATGTTATGTCTTCGGACGTAGTGAGATTGATTGAATAAGAAAATAAGCCAATTGAGCCTCATCAGGAGATAGTTGACTTAGTGAATCTAAGAGATGAAGAGAATAAGAAATATGTCAGAATTGGCACTTCACTTTCATCAGGAGATAGACAACGATTGGCAAGCCTACTTTAAGATTTCATAGATGTATTTATTTGGTCTTACCAGGATATGCCAAGGCTTAGCACGAAGATAGTGGAGCACAGATTGCCCCTAAAGCCAGAATGTAAGCCAGTTCAACAGAAACTGAGATGAATGAAGCCTGAAATGCTACTAAATATAAAAAAAAAAGTGAAGAAACAATTTGATATAGGTTTTCTTCAAGTGGCTAAGTATCCAGAGTGGGTAGCCAATATAGTACCAGTTTCTAAGAAAGATAAAAAGGTATGAATATGTGTAGACTATCGTGATCTGAATAAAGCTAGTCCAAAGGATAACTTTCCTTTGTCTTATATCGATACATTGGTAGATAATACGGCTAGGCATTCAATTTTCTCCTTTATGGATGGTTTTTCAGGGTCTAATCAGATAAAAATGGCTATAAATGATATGTAAAAAACTACTTTTGTGACTATGTGGGAAACCTTTTGCTATAAGGTCATGCCTTTTGGGTTAAAGAATATTGGGGCAACATATCAAAAGGCCATGGTAACACTCTTTCATGACATGATGCATAAAGAGATCGAGATGTATGTAGACGATATGATTGTAAAGTCTTATGAGGATGAAGATCATGTCACCAACCTCAGAAAGTTATTTGAGAGGTTGAAAAGATTTCAGCTCAAATTAAACCTAGCCAAATACACCTTTGGGGTAAAGTCAAGGGAGTTACTAGGTTTTATGATCAGTGAAAGAGAAATTAAAGTCGATCCAGATAAGATACGGGCCATTCAGAATTTGTCACCTTTCAGTACACCAAAAGAAGTTTGAAGTTTTCTGGAGAGATTGAATTACATTTTTTGGTTTATCTCTCAGCTTACTTACAAATGTGATCTTATATTTAAGCTTCTCCACAAGAATAATCCTGGAAAATAGAATGAAGAATGTCAATAGGCATTTGATAAAATTAAGCAATACTTGTCAAACCCTCCAGTGTTGGTGCCACTTGTTTCAGGGAAACCTTTAATTCTATACTTGATAGTGTGTAAAAATTTAATGGGATGTGTGTTGGGACAACAAAATGAGTCTAGCTGAAAGAAGAGAGCTATTTACTATCTGAGTAAAAAGTTCATAAAATATGAATCTAAGTATTTTTTATTAGAGAAAATATGTTATACATTAGCGTGGACTACCAAAAGACTCAGACAGTATATGCTCTATCATATCACATGGCTCATAGCAAAATTGGATTCAATTAAATATATCTTCGAGAAGCTTTCTTTTTCTGGAAGAATTGCTAGATGGCAAGTAATGCTCTAGGAGTATGATATTATATATGTGAAGCAAAAGGTAATAAAATGGGGCACTATAACAAAGTTCCTTGTAGATCGTGCTACTGAAATTATGAACCAATGAAGTTAGAATTCCTTGATGAAGACCTAATGACTATTTTCCAACTGGAGAAAGGAGAGCATGAGAAAAAATATTGGAAAATGTATTTTGATAGAGCTGCCAATACCTTGAGACATAGAATTGAGGCAATTCTAATCTCTCTAGAAGAACAATACTGTCCTATAACAGTAAGGTTAAATTTTAATTACTCAAATAACATTACTGAATATAAGGCATGTGTCATAAGCTTGTAAGCTGCTATAGATAGAAGAGTGAGAACATTAAAAGTGTTCGGAGACTTAACTCTAGTTATATATCAATTGAAAGAGGAATGAGAGATGAGAGATTCAAAACTCATTCCATATCATAAGTATATTCTAGAGTTGATAAGATAATTTGAAGACATTTAGTTTGACCACTTACCTCGAGAAGAGAATTTGATTACTGATGTATTGGCTACTCTGGCTACAATGATTCGAATTAATGATAATACTGACATTCAGCTCTTCAAGCTAGATGTTAAAGAGACGCTAGCTCATTGCTCCAATGTAAAAGAAGAGAGAGATGGGAAGCCTTGGTATTACGATATCCTACAATATGTTAAGGATCAGTAATACCCAATTCAAGCAATAAAAAATGATAAAAGGGTCATCCGATGGTTGGCTATGAGCTTTTTCCTGGATGAGGATGTTCTGTATAAAAAAAAGTCAGGATCAACTATTACTATGGTGCGTAAGTAAGGTTGAAGCGAGAAAAATCATTGAAGAGGTGCATGATGAAATATGTGAGACACATACCAGTAGACATAAGATGGCAAGACAGATCATGAAAGTAAGGTATTACTGGTTGACAATGAAGAGTGATTGTATTGATTATGCTCATAAATGCCATAAATGCTAGATATATGCTGATAAGATCCATGCTCTACCATTTGCTTTACATGTTATGGCACCACCTTGGCCATTCTCAATGTGGGGCATGGATGTCATTGGTCTTATCACCTCAAAGGCTTCTAATGGGCATAGATTCATTTTTGTGATGATAGATTACTTCACAAAATAGGTAGAGACAGCATCATATGTAAGTGTAACACGATCTGTAGTTTGTAAGTTCATAAAAAAAGAGATCATCTGTAGATATGAACTTTTAGAGAAAATTATTTCAGACAATACTAAGAATCTAAATAGTAAAATGATGCAAGAAATATGTGCTCAATACAAGATCAAGCATCATAACTCGACACCATACTGTTCAAAAATGAATGGGACAGTTAAGATAGCCAACAAGAACATAAAAATGATTTTGAAAAAGATGATCGAGACTTATAAAGATTGGCATGAGAAGTTACCATTTACACTGCATGCATATCGAATATTAGTGCACACCTTTACTGGGACAATCCCATTTTTTTTGGTTTATAAGATGGAAGCTGTACTATCAGTGAAAGTGAAGATCCCTCCTTGAGGGTTCTAAAAAAAATTAAGTTGGAAGAAGCTGAATGGATTCAAGAATGCTATGAACAGTTAAATTTTATAGAATAAAAGAGATTGACTGCACTGTGCTATGGTCAGCTATATTAAAAAAGAATGATGAGGGCTTATGATAAGAAGATTCAACCCCATTGCTTTCGAGAAGAAAAGTTGGTCTCAAAGAGAATCTTCTCAATCCAGTACGATAGTAGAAAAAAATAGACTCCGAATTGGAAAGGGTTGTATGTGGTGAGACGGACTTTTTCGGGTGGAACGTTGATACTGACTGAGATGGATAGAAATGATTTATCCCATCCTATAAATTCTAATGCTGTGAAGAAATACTATGCTTGAAATAAAAAAAAGGAAAAAAATGAAAATGAAAAAAGAAAAAAAATGAAAAGAAGAAAATGAAAAGAAAAAAAAAGTGAATGAAAAAGGAGGACTTAAGGGAAAACCCTAAAAGGGTAGTTTGAGTCATAGGGGTTTGTTTAAGTTGAAAACCTAAAAAGGTAGCTTAGATAAAGAGAATACAGCATCGAATTTGAAAATTCGTTGGCATGGAGACTAGCAATTTAGAGGAGCTCCAAGTTGTTAAATACATCAAAGGGTTGGGTTTTCAGAAAAACCTTGAGATATGTTATCATGATTATCCGATTGTTCATTTTTGGGCTTTATCCCCACACTTGGCCAAAGTTTGCCAACATTTTGCTAATAAAAGACATTCTATTTCACTCGTTATGTTTTTTTTTTCTGGTGACTGTTTCTCAACCATTTATATTCTTTTCTTCCTAATACCCTACAATGGAAGAAATGTACAAATGCATTCTTACTTTTTGAGTTTGAAATAATGATTGATGAATGAATAACAGCATGAAAGATTTTTACATTACATTGAATAAGTCAAGAGTGATAAAGGCAGAATCAAGATGTTCAGTTCTTGATAAGGACATTGAATTTGGAAAGAGATTTCTTACAGGAAGAATGTGAGTGGAAGAGACAATTAAGAGCTACATTGGCTCGATTTTAGAAGAGTAACGTAATCTAGTTTTTGAAGAATCAAAGGGTTTGATGCTCAAGAAAAGAGCTTGAGAAACTTGAGTACCACAATTGAATAGGAGTTAATTAGCTAACATTTGCATAACATGCATTGAATTTCATATGCATTGCATAACATATACTACATAAATTCAAGAAGCAAGAGTATTCTAAAATCCCACATAGAGAAGACAGATGTGAAGACATTTTCAAATTTGAGAAAAAACTTGTCAGGTAAGTTCCTAATCCTTGAAAGAGGATGTCTCTTGGTATCAGGGTTGATTTAGAAGACCTTTGGGCATAATCCCCTGAAATTCCTTTAAACACGATTTTCAACTCCTTTGGACATGATTGTCAAGGAGCCATTTACTTTTCAAAGTCGTTAAGCCTCTGATTGGAGGAGCCATTTATTTTTTCAAAAGTTGTTGAGCCTCTGATTAGAGGAGCCATTTATTTTTCAAAAATCGTTAAGCCTCTGATTAGAGAAGCTTTGTTTATCTTTCCAAAATCGTTGAGCCTCTGATTAGAAGAGCCTCGTTTATCTTTCCAAAGTCGTTGAGCCTCTGATTAAAGGAGCATTTGTTTATGTTTTTCAAAGTCGTTGAGCCTCTGCTTAGAGGAGTTTTGATCAAATCTTTAACAAAAAAAAAAGAAAAAAGAGGTGGAGTTGAGTTTTGAATGGGTGTCTACGTCTTTACGTAATTTTTGTTTCACAAAAAATGTGCAAAGAAGGGCAGCTATAGACACTCAATTTGGTTCAGGCCCGGATTAATTAGGCCTGGTCCAAATGGGTAGGCCCATTATTTTTTAATTTTATTTTTGTATTTTATATTTCTATATTTTTATTTTATATTTTATATTTTTTTCTCTTCTTTTTTTCTTTTGTGTATCTTATTTATTATTTATATATTTATTATTTATTACTATTTATTAATATATATTTATAATTATTATTATTATTTATCTATTTATATATTATTATATATATGTATTTATTAGTATTTATCTATTTATATATTATAATTTATCTATTATTTATTTTCATTTATCTGTTATCTGATTATTTTCCTTTTAATTATCTATTAATATATATTTTTTATTTTTTTATTTTTTTATTTTTCGACTAGAGATTGGAACAATTTTGAAAAATCCAACCGTGAATAGGGATTCAATCAGAGTCCATATTGGATTCAATGATTGAATATCAATCCAAGGAGGAGTTGAGATTGATCAGAAACTCTTCTGATCAATCTCTATAAATAGACTCACGGATCAACAGAAGAGGAGACAGAGAAAAAAGAGATACTGGCTGATAGAGAAAAATGTAGACACAGAGAAGATTTAAAAGCTGAAAAAGGGTTTAGAGGCGTTAAAATAGCTCTAGGAATCGGTGAAGAATTTTTGAGAAATTTTTTACGAATTTTTTTTTGGAAATTTCTGGAAAATTTTCAGATTTCGATTGAATTTTTCGACGAAGATTGAATTTTTTGACGATTATTCCGACCAAGTTTGAAGTTTTCGATCAACTTCTTAGTTTTCGACAACCATTTCTAGAAATTGATCAGTTTTTCGGTGAACTTTCGACAAAAAACTCAAATTTTGATGAAAATTTTCAGAATTCAGCGGGTATTCAACCGGAGTTCTTTGAGTTTTTAGAGAGAAATGAGAGAAGAGGAAGGAAGAGAGAGAGAGGAAAAGAGGGTTCTACTAAAAAAATAGAGTAATCAACCTTATATACCCTCTCCAAAACGATATCGTTTCTATGTTAAGTAACCCATAGGATCCGCGCGTTTTGCCAAAATCCGACCCGACCTGAGTGTCGACCCGCTTTCGATCCACGTTCAACCCGAGTACAAGTCGCTTCCCGAGCCAAGCCGCATTTTCGAGCCGTTTTTCTTCCTCAAACCGAGCCAAGCCGAGCCGTTCCCATGTTTTTATTTATTTATCTATTTATTTATTATTATATTATAATTATTTAATATTTTTATTTTTATTTATTTTATTATTTTATTTTCTTTAAATAAAATTCAAAAAAAAATATTTTTGGGAAAAAGTTGAAAGTATCAATTTTCCTTAAAAATAAATTTTCAAAAAAGGTTTTGAGGAAAAGTTGAAATTATCAATTTTTCTTAAAAATAAATTTTTAAAAAAAAAGTTTTAAGGAAAAGTTGAAGGTACCAATTTTTCTCGAAATTAAAGTTTTCAAAAAATATTTTTAGGAAAAAGTTAAAATTATTAATTTTCCTTAAAAATAAATTTTCAAAAAAAAGGTTTTGAGAAAAAGTTGAAAGTATCAATTTTTCTTAGAAATAAAATTTTCAAAAAAAAGGTTTTTAGGAAAAGTTGAAAGTATCAATTTTCTTCGAAATTAAAGTTTTCAAAAAATATTTTTGAAAAAAAGTTGAAAGTATCAATTTTTCATGCACAAAAGCAATCATTTTTTTCTTTCTTTTTTATTTTCTCAAAATTTTCTTTAATGTTAAATAATCTGACGATGGAGCCTCTGCAAGTGAAACAGTAGTTTTCTTGCATACTCTTGAGGTGATGAGATTTTCTCAATTTTTTGCTAAAAGTATTAGAGTCAATTGAGAATAATTTTCAATAACTAATTAGTTGGTAAATTTTTAAAGCTTATTGGATAACATAAAATTAGGCTGGTACCATCTTTTGATGGGCATTGTGAGGGTGCTATAACCTTCCTCACACGTAACCGAAATCTCGAATCCTGTTCTGATTAGTAGACCCGAACCTATTTTTTTAGGGACCCTTAAACTTAGGTGTTCCCTAAAAGGATAGATTCTTTAAGTGGCCAATCGCACCTAGATAAAAAAGATTAGTGGTGACTCCTTAAGTCAATGTCTAGCGATAGATCCCTAGATCTAGACGTTATGATAATTTTTGAAATATTCGGGTATAATCTTTAAGACCTCCGGACATAAATTTAATTCGTGGTGTTGTCTTGATCGATTTTTTATTTTTTAACTTACGATGTTATCCCGATCGATTTTGTAAGACTTCCGGGCATGATTTCTGAAACTTTCAGGTATAATCTTTAAGACCTCCAGGCATAAATTCGATTTGTGGTGTTATCTCGATCAATTCTTTATTTTTTGACTTACGGTGTTGTCTCGATCAATTTTGTAAGACCTCCGGACATGATTTTTAAGACCTCTGGACATAATTTTGATTCGCGGTGTTGTCTCAATCGATTCTTTAATTTCAATTCGCGGTGTTGTCCCAATCAATTATTTAATTTCGACTCGTAATGTTGTCTCGATTGATTTTTTATTTTTCAATTCACGGTATTATCCCGATCGATTCTTTATTTTTTCACTTACGATGTTATCACAATCAATTCTGTAAGATCTTCGGGCACAATTTTGATTCGCGATGTTGTCCCGATCGATTTTTTATTTTTGACTTACGGTGTTATCTCCGTCAATTCTGTATGACCTCTGGGCATGATTTCTAAGATCTTCGAACATAATTTTGATTCGCTGTGTTGTCTTAATCGATTTTTTATTTTTAACTTACGGTATTATCTCGATAAATTTTGTAAGACCTCTAGGCATAATTTTGATTCGCGGTGTTGTCCCGATCGATTTTTTTTTTATTTGCGGTGTTATCCCGGTTGATTCTGTAAGATCTCCAAGCATGGTTTCTGACACTTCCGGGTATAATCTTTAAGACCTCCCAATATAAATTTGATTCGTTGTGTTATCTTGATCGATTCTTTATTTTTTGACTTGCGATTTTATCCCGATCAATTCTGTAAGATCTCCGGACATGATTTTTAAGATCTTCGGGCAGAATCTTTAAGATCTCCGGGCATAATTTTGATTCACGGTGTTGTCCCGATCGATTCTTTAATTTCGATTAACGGTGTTGTCCTGATTGATTCTTTAATTTCGATTCACGGTGTTGTCCTGATCAATTCTTTAATTTTGACTCACGGTGTTGTCTCGATTGACTTTTTATTTTTCGATTTGCGGTGTCGTCCCGATCGTTTTCTTTATCACTTGACTTGTGGTTAAAAAAAAACTTTTAAAAAATTCATAATTTGCTTCCGGACAAAATCGTTGTCTTTGTCTTTACCCTATTCTTGATTCTCAATAATGTGCAAAGAGGGACAGCTGTAGACATCGAATTTTGTTCGGATCTATTATCTTCAGTTTTAGTTTAATATTAATAGTAAGAACATTAATAATGATATTAATAATAATATCAATTTAATTAAAAATTAAAAATTAAAAATCAAAATCATTAACATAATCATTAAAAAAAAAGAAAAGATAGAAAACAAATGGCTGGTACGACGTCGCTGCTGCCCATGTTCAGCCTCCTACCTGACCCCATCTGATCCAGCCACCCTACCTAGTCCTAGCAGACCATTGACCCATGTGACCAGACTGGACAGCCACTTTTACGGTCGTTCCTACAGCCACCCCCTATAGCCCTTAAGACACCCATACCAACACAGATCAGACTCTATAAAGAACTAAACTTCATCCCCTTCTATTCTCTCTCGGACACACCCCCAAAATTTCCAAAAAAGCGAAAACTTTCACACCTAAAAAAAAACCAAACACAGCTCTTTGCCACCCTCAGAAACCCCAAACTATTCCATAACCAAAATAATAACAAAAAAAAAAAAAAAGAACAAAAGACAAAAACAAAAACACACTCCTCCTCGTAGGGAGGAACCTAGCGCCAAGCCACCTACACCAAAGAAAAAGGCATCGGTTAGTTTTCAAACAGAAAAACAAAAAAGAAAAGGAAAGAAAAGAACACAAAAAGCTTCAAGCCCAAATCTACAATGATCGGAGTTACTTCTCGTGAAAAGGATGATAGATCTGAATTCAAGAGGTTAAAAGGAACCTCCCGGTCAGTTTTAGAATTTTTGATCACTGTCAATCATCGGTGACCACCGCTGACGGTGACCCAAGCGACGGTCGGCGCGACGGTCCGACGATTAGATGACAGGAGATTTGGAGCTCTCCCCAAAGCTCTGACCCTTTTTTTTTTTTCTAAAACAGAAGAAGAATGACCCAAAATTTTTTTTTTAGTTATATATAAAAGCTTAAAACCTAAAACGACGTCGTTCAACCAACCTTGAACCAATTCAATTGAAATATGTGCCGAACCATCACTCAATCAGTTCAACCGAACTACTTACTAAGTCGCCCCTATTTTCGACCTAGCTGAACCGACGTTGATCGATCTGGTTCATGTATTTTTTTTTTTGAATTTTCTAATTTTTTATATATCATTATTTTTGTTATTTTGAGTTTTTTTTTTTATATATTTATGCATGATAAGTTTTAAAATTTTTTAGAATAAATATTTAATTATTTTAATAATAATAAAAATAAAAACAAGTAAGATAATAATTAAAAATATATATATTAAAAATGCTTAAAAAAATAATAATAATCTAAAAAATAGTAATAAAAATTAAAATTTTTTTATTATTTTATTTTTCATGCCTAGATGTTGGAGAGAATAAAAACATACTTCTAAAAATAATTTCACCTAGATGTTAGGAAATTATAAAAAGAAAATTAATTAAAAAAAGGCATAAAAATTTAAAATTAATAATAATAATAATACTAATAATAAATTTAATGTTATTGTTAAAAATAAGTTTTCATAAAAAGGGAAATATATGAAAAATTTTTAATAAATTTTCAAAAATCATAAAAATTGAACTTACTTTGAAAATTTGCCTAGATGTTGAGAATTTTTAGAGATGTTTGTTTTTTTTTTTTCAAAATTAAAATTAAAACCTGAAACCCTCTAAACTCTAAAACAAAACATCAAATTGAAACCCTAAACTCCAAACCTCTAAACCCTGAAATCAAACCTCAAAACCTGAAATCAAAACCCTAAATCCTTTAAACCTAAAACTAAAACTTCAAACCTCAAACCCTAAAATTGAAACCCTAAAATCTAAAATCATAAACCCTGAAATCTAAAACCTTAAAATCCAAAATTCTAAAAACCTCAAATTTGGTATAAAATCTCGAATCATTGCCGAAACTCACCAAATCTTAAAACTTCAACCTAAACTTATACTCAAAACCTTTTCAAAATTTTTTAAGGATACGTGCGAAAATCTTAAGTGAAGTAATTTGTTTTCGATTACCTCCTAGATGATGGGGTATTTAAAGAAATCTTATTCCATTAAGTTTTTCTCATGAGTCCTTAATTTGCTTTAATAGTAGGGTTAATAATTGTTTAATAATAAAAAAAGAATAATAATAAAATGAGATTTTAAATATAAATAGTCGCACCTAAGCCCTACCTAAATGTTGGAGAGTCAAGGTGGTCTCATTATATTTAAGAATCCAATTTGAAGTTTGCATTTCATCATTATACATAACACCTATTAATTTACATGCATTTATTTGTTATTGTTTGCACTTGTTTGCATTTCTCTATCTTTAATTTCTACTTGTTACCTGATAACACCATCATTTACTTTTTCGTATAAAATATCTTTTTAATTTAATTTACTTACTTTTAAAAATGTGTAATTTAAAAAAAATAAAAATAATATTCAGAAGGAAATAATTTTTAGTACTCTGCCTAGATGTTAGAGAGTCACCAACAATTATCTTCTATAAAGAGTGTTATTTCATTTTAAAGATTGTTATGTTAAATCTTAAGCGAAAAGAATTATTTTAAATTTTGCCTAGATTTGGAGAATTTGAAGATAATTCTTTAATTTAAAGATTTTCTCAATATTCCTAAATAAAGAGCTTTAGCAAAATTTTATTTTTTCAAACGAAAGGAATTATTATTAAATTTCAAATTAAAACTATTTCATCTAACATCGAAAAAATACATAATTAAATGGTACCAATTTATAGGCGTCGTGAGGGTGCTAATACTTTTTCACACGTAACCAACTTTCGAGTCTAACTTGATTTTTCGTAAATCGAAATTTATGTTTTTGATAAACTTTAAATCCGCTTTTATAGTTTTATTAAAAAGATAAACTTTTAAGTGATCAATCGCACCCTAGAAAAGATTGATGGTGACTCCTCTTTTTTTTTTTTTAGATTTTAAAACACTTTACGTCTAGCGGTCCAAACGCCGTTGCGACACTAATGAAGTTGGAAGAACAGTTATAAATAAAGGCAAAGAAGCAAATCTAATTGCAATATTTTTTTTAAAAAAATCATAGTTTAGGGATATAAAAATAATTATAGGTACTAAAATTTAAATTCAAATTTATTGGATAACAACTCTTAAAAAAATTAAATGAAGTAATTGAGTTGAACATCAATTTTCAATCTCATTACAATATGTATTATTTAGGAACCTCAAAATATGGGGAGGCACATCCCTAGCCACCCCATGCGTGAAATTAAGTATAAATTCTATATGTTTAATTTTCCAACCTTTTATAATCATGAATGATACATTCGCTATAGGTTATTTATGGGAACTAGATCTTTCAAGCAAAGAAGAAAATTAAATAATAAACAATGGCAAATGCCAGTGAGAGTTGTGCATGCATGTTACAAAGGCTTTCCTGCCTATCTCAAAAGCAACATCAATTGCACAAAAGAATAGAGATAGACATGCAAACTTTCAGAAATTCAAAGGTATTGTTTATGTGATTAAACCATATAAAAACGTTTTTAATGATTCTGGAAAAAAGCAATTGGCTTTTTTCTTGGCACTTGGCATCACATGGAGTTATGTGTGGTCCTTAACCTAAAGAATTTTGTGGTCCCTTTTGTATTTGCCTATGTATCAATTATAATCATTGTTGTAATCTAAAATACTAAATTATCACCCAAAAAAAAAAAAAAAGCAACAGCTATGAAGCTCATTTTCCTATAAAACAGGGCTGCAAAGACAAAAGGAAATTTATGGCACCGTGCTTTAGCATTATTAATAATTAGTAAAGGGTGGAAGCCTCTTTAACTAACATTTATTCATTTATCATTCTATAGGGATTGTTCCTTTAGAGGATCAAGATTTATAAAATTATATATATATATAAAAAAAAAACTAGATAGACTTCAATAGACCAAAAATTTCATATAAATTAAGGAAATATTCTAATAGATCAGAACATAAAAAGAACAAAAAAAGTTGAACAACCTTTTTTAAATTACTAGATATTAAATCTTAATCACTAAAATTAAAAGTTTGATATGAACATTAACATTTTTTGATTATAGTGACATTCTTTCAAACCAAGGTACGTATAATTTGAAAAGTAAATTTGAATATTTATTAATTAGAGAATAAGAGACAATTATCAAACCTGTTGATTGGGGAATAAGAATCTGAATTCAAATCATTGGCCAAATCAGATCTTATCTCAAGTTAAAAGAACTTTGAGGGGTTATATATTAAGTGATATAAAAATAGAAAAAGAGTATAAACTAAAGTTTGCTTTTACAAAAGAGAGATCAAATTAGCCATTGAAGGATTGCCTAACTAGCTTACAAACCTTGGGCTTCAAGTAATTGTTTTTTTTTTTTTTCCTGTCATGCCTTGCAGAACACAATTATGATGCAATTGCATGAGATCAGTCATATGGAGAAAGAAATTAATAAACTTGCAATAATATTATCCTTCTGTAAGAGACTATAATTCTATATACAATCAAAAGAGGTATCATGAAACAAAGTGATAGAGAACTTCTTATAGATGATATTAATTAATATAAAGATTTTTGTGCCAACCACTCTTTTTTTTTTTTTGGGGGGGGGGGGGGGGGGGGAGGGGATGGCATGCGAATTAGTTTAATTTTCAAGTTTTAATTACACAAATATTCATGAAAGAGAATTAGCAATGTTACAATGGTTTTATAATTGTTCATTACTTGAATAATATAATAGAAAGTGGTTGATATATAGTCTCAATCTTTTCATTGATTTGGTCCAAATTCAATCTGATACAAATCTAGAATTTTACTCATTTTGAAAGAAACAAAAAGAAGTGTACCAACTTCTAGAGTGATGGATGTTATAGAATTTAATTTGTGATATTAAAGCATTTGTGAAAGATGGGAAATGGCAATTTGAGTGGAATGTTAGAAATGAGCTAATAAAGACAAGTTCAATGTGGTGGAGAGGGAACTGATCAAAACCACCTATCCATGCAATTAATGGTCCAAATTAATATCTCAGACATGAACAATTGTCTTGTCCTTTGATCAAGACATCACCAAACGACTTGATTTGGATAAGCATTGGGTCATCGATCCATGCCATGATTAGCTATAACAATAACACAAACCAGGTTCGTCCTGTTCAAGTTCAAGCCAGGTGCTCTTTTAGTTTCTTCTTCTTACTTGCTCATGAAAGGATTCTAATCTCTACTTGATTGTAATTGTAAAAAAACTTTCTATTTTGTGTTTATGTTTCATACAAAAGCAACACTTTCAGTTTAGCACTGCTTATTTGATTTACGTTTACTGTTTGATATTTAACATGGAATTATATCAAGAATTTAATATGGAATTCCATGTGAATTTAGATAAGATTTAAGGCACATGAGCAGTGAATTAATGATTGGTGCATCAAAGAGCTGCAATCGAATTTTTTATTAGTGAGTATTCATTTAATCTTTTTGATTAATTTAAAATCAAATTATATTAATTTATTTTTATTAACCGAACATGATTTATTAGTTTCAAACATTAACAATTCAAATTTAATTTGATAGGTTCAATTATTTTTTTAATTAATTGAATAATAAAATATATTTAACTTAAATTATATTTTAAACTCTTTATTTTTTATATTTGAAACAAATTAAATCAAACAATCAAATAACATATTTAAATACTAAAGTATTAAATTAAAAATTTTTGCAATTTATTAAATGAGTGATCATTTCATATGTTTTTATCTTTATATTAAAAATTTTTGTTATATTTCGATTAAAATTTTAGCTAATTTAATTTTTGAATTAAATTAATCAAAAATAAAATTTTTTAAAAAATCATTTTTGATAATTAATAAAATTAATTTATTAATGAAATTAAATTAATGAAATTAAAATCAATTGTAAACGCGCATATCGCCCGTATCTTATATTATGAAAAGAAAAACTATGAGAGTTGAAAAATTTATAATTGGAGATTGGAAAAAGCTTTATAAATGGCAATGGGTTAGTTGTGGCCCAGTTGGTCATAACAGGCTCTCCCACTTCGTCGATACAGCAAGTTCAAAGCACGCACAAGTTGTAACATTCCAAGAAGGCCCACGTCCATTTCCAACAAAAACCTTCACAAAACCCATAAAGAAACCTAACATAACATCGAAGAGTCAGTTTCCTATGCGTTTCTTTGACTCTTCATTGGGAACTCTCAAACTCTCAACGTCCCCCAAGAACAAGGAAGTAGAACAAAAAAGACTAAAACAATAAAAATAGATGGAGATCTTGACAGGCATAGGGGTGTTGGTGCCATTCCCATTTTACTACTTGTTATGGAGACATCCACAGTCATGGGTGAACCTTTGTGGGAAAGGAAGGGATCCATCTAAGGTAATGGCCCTCGCATCCCATTTCTTCAAGCTGGTTCAGTTCATTTCTCTCTTTTCAGTTTGTTCCCTCTCTTGGCCTCCCCCTCTTTATTTTTGGCCTTTCTTTGCCTTTGGTCAGTTCCTCAACTTCAGGTCAGTCGCTCTATATTTTTATGTTACGTTTCCTTCTATTATTGGGTTTGGAATTTGCATTTCTAGCAGTATTTGGGTGGGCAAAATTTTCTTTAATATCCAAATATAGATGGAACAGAGCTTCATTTTCGTAAAGCTGTGAGTTACTACATTGCTGGATATATTGTGTTGAACGAATGTGAAATCATCTCAATATGAAAGAAAATACAGTTTGATCTCTGGGGTTCATCCCTGAGTCAGCTTAGGATCTGGATATATGAGCTATCTTCAGAACTTATCAGATTGCTTAATTGGAAAACCTTTCTAGGTATGCCATTAAAGAAAAGAAAGGATTTGGAAAAGTGAGGAAGAGAAACCAACATTATAGAGGGAAAAGCTATATGGTGCTTATGCCTTCAACAGTGCTTTTTGGGGAATGCAGTCTATGAGGTTTTTAGTTTGAAATACCAAATATTCCTAGTTAAAGGAGCAAAGAAACAATTAAGAAGTAAAACTAGTTGAAGAACCTTAAGTTGAAGGTGCTTAAAGAAGGTGATAAAGTGACACTGGACCTAAAATTTCCTCATTTTAGTGCTTTGAATCGTGGTTCCCCTAGGTGGAAAGTCCTCAGCTCTTACGTGCTTGTTTTGGGATATGATAGGGCTTCAAAACCACTTTAGTGTCAGCTTTTACTCTTCTCATTTTATCCTAGAGGATTAAGATTGTGCTTTCCTTTGTAGTGGCAAATGATTGGGCATGCAGATAATATTCTTGATCTGACTATTTGATCATCTAGAGTTCTATCATGAAATTCCGGAGTGAGTTCATTCAACTATAACGGCAGATGTGGAGGCATCGCCGTTAGACTGGTTTGCCTCGTTAGTTTTTATTTTCTATTATTATGGTGGCTTGTTTTACTTCCCATGATGATATCTTAGACCTTAGTAGTAAGATGTAGTGACAGGTAGATTGACTTGTTGGGTGGGGATTGTATTGCATTATGCTATGGTTTTCTCTGGGAGGCCTAGAGCAATGGTTATTTGATGTTGAAAGACTCCAAATCTAAACTATTATGTTTATCATGGAAGCAAAACTGGTCCTTATTGTTCTTCATCCAAGTTTTCTCCTGTTTTCTTTTCCCACTGGACTTTCTGATTTAGCTTGTAACTATACATTGCTAATTGTGATATCACATAGTTACAATCATTGTCAAACTATACATTGCTATGTAACTATACATAGGTAGTGTCAAAAGAATCTGATGACCGTATTCTAGAAAATGAATTCCATGGGAATTCTAATTATGTCTACTTGATAAGCTCTAGGTAGTTCATTAGGAATTTACTAATTTTTTGTCATGCTGGAAACTAAATTTGTAGGAGCAAAACCACTTATGCAAGGTACTTCTCTATTGCCCTTCGTACTCTTCATATAATAAATTATTTTTATCTTCCGTTTAGTCTTTCTCTTGTGGATTTTGGGTGATAGGTTAACTTGAATTGATATGGATATACCGCTATTACTTTATATTTCTACGTACATCATGTTGTTCTTGAATGTCATTTATGGGGTATATTAGCAGCTTTATGTTGTGGATTTAGGTTGTTAGGTTGAATTGAATTGATTTGGTGCTATGTTGCTTCTAGTCTAGATCTTACCTCTAGCAGTTAACTGATATTCAGTTTTACAGGGTGTATCAGTTGCTTGGTGAATCTGGCACTTACTATGGTGTACGCTTTGGAAAGAATATTCCTTGGGTAACAGAATTCCCTTTTGGGTTCATTAGAGATCCACAGTATGTTGGAAGCATTATGAGTCTTGTTGCATGTCTGTCTTGGGTACCCTTCCAATATATTCTCCTCTGGTCACTGGGCTATCTATTTATGATATACGTCGAATCAACAGAAAATCCAGCTACACGCGCAAAGCCTCTATCCTGATTGCAGGAGGTTGCAGTTGGCTAATTAGTGATTTTTGAAGAATTTGCCATGGTAACAATTGGCTAAAGATACTCTTCTTTTTTTTATGGGTATTTTACAATTTAAGCTCCTGCTCCATTTAAACTTGCTATTTTATGAAGAATCACCTTTTGAATAGCATTTGTTATGACTTTTAACTTTGCTTAAATGTGTATGACTTTTCAATTTAATACAGTGGATGGTGGAAAAGGTGTTATTCCTATATGCATTTGTGTTGATTAGAGTCTTTCATGTGTATCTACTCTCTAGATTTTCCTTTTTCTTTATTCTTTTTTTGGCTGAAAATAAGTTGCCACTATGAGGTTCTGATTTTGAATAAGCTCACTCTGTTTGGACAATGATTATTTCTGTAAGCAGAAATGAATCATGTTTGTCAAGATGCTGAAGCTAAAAATGCCGGTGGCCTTGTCTGATTGATGTGCGCTGACTGAATTGATTTGGATACCGTATTTGTAAGACTGGGAAACTACACCAGCATTTGGTTTCTGGTAACTAGCTTCAGAGCATGAACAGACAGTAATTTGACCTCAAATCTACCAGAACCTACTTGAGATTCATTGACTCACTAGTGTCAATCACTTGGATAACATTCCTAAAATGAAAATATTGGATTTTGACTAAATTGTCTTCTGACCGTTATTATTTATTTTGTACTTGAAGTCTAAAGCCGTCAGGGATTGGATTTGATACGAAAACTAAGAATTCAATATTTTATTAGCAAATTACACGATTATTAGTGTTTTTTAAACATTAAGCTCTTTGAATTGTCCAGCATAAATTTGCCTTACCCTTTTTTTATGCCATTAACATCAGTTTATAGCTACGATTCCTTTCCAGCCGTCTGAAGAAGTTTACAATGTACTTCGATTGGAAGTTTGGAACAAAAACAACGTAAATCTGCCCCACCTTAAAGATTTTACTACTATGGTCATTATGTGAATCTGTCAAGACATGCACGTAAATCTATTGCTTCTTTTGCCATATGGAACAATTGAAGGTAAAACAGAAACAAAATGAAGAAAGAAAAACAAGGAATCACAAGATCTAAAGAATCAATGTAGCCGAAAAAAAATGATGAACATCTCCTATACTAGAGCTAGGGACACATCAAATATTTGTATAATGTAGTTCATCCACCGTGCAAAATTTAGCATTTTTTTATCGATGTGGAATCTTTATTTCTCTGAGAACAAAACTCTGTCACCGCCTTGTGCTTATTTTGCCATTCATCATGCACCATTGTGTATGTTCAGTTACATTTGTATCTACTACTATCAGAATCGGGAATCCAATGCTAGCTTTTGTCTCAACCTAACATTTGATTCACCTAAAAAGTATGTCATTTGGTGTTTTAGCATGGTTGACAAAGAAGTTAACAGATAAATTAGCATCACTGAAATCTCATTCTGGTGACTACCTGTTTCAGATCATGTGCTGGCTGTTTTTTTCAATTCTCAATGCTATTAAACTGCAGTTATCTTAGTAATTTCAGATTAATCTAATCATGCATGGAATTACTATGAATAAACTATCAAGGGCAGGCCGCAGGTTACTAAAGATGGTTTGGTAATCTAGAACTAGGAATGTATTGAATGTTCAAGTTAATTGAATTATGGCGAAAATATTAACCCAAAATTATGTATAATTTCGGTAATTTCAGATGAATTTGATCTTATATGGTGTTTATATTATTACTCTTAATTAAGGCCAAGGTCACTAGAGATGTTTTAGCAATCTGAATCCGTGAATGCACTAGATAAGAAGGGTTTATCGGGTTGAAGTTCAGTGACAAAATTTGTGAAAGAACAAAATTACCAATTGTCTTGGCAATTTACAGATTGACCTGATCTTGTATAAAACTTCTATGGTTATTCTTCTTCAAGCAGAAGGACAGCAAAGATGGTGGGGCAGTCTATTCCTTGTGGATCCAGTGGAAGGGTTATCATAATTAAGTGACAAAAAGGGCAAAATGCAGAACACAATTACTAATTGTTTCATCGTATATCACAGAGACTGGTTTACGGTAAAGGAAAAGAATGTCTCTAGCTGATTTGAATTCTGTTGAGTTGCATTCCTTTTACAATATCCAGCTGCTTGAAATCCATTCTCCCCTTTAATGGGTATGATCTACGGCTCCCAAGTCCTAATATTGCTCGCTTTTAGTGTCTGCTTGGAGTTCCAGATGGAGTTCATGATCACAAGTACGTAATTTGATTGCACTACTCATTGTCTTTACGTTTTTTAAATTCCTACACAAAATTTCAGATGTTGACTTCCTTAGCCTGTTTATTTTTCCAATGCAAGAAAACTGTTCGAATTGCTTAGCTTATCGGGTGCCTTGGCTGCACTGAGATGTTCTTTTGTATACACTTCATTTAGTATGATCAATTTATATTTTAAAATTAAGTTTTGAATTTTTGTATTTGTGGTATTGTATTTAGTTTATAGTTATTATTACTAAAAAAACAAAAAATAGAGAAAAATTTATTTTGTTGAAACTTAAAAATAATTTAATTTTAATTGAGTTGTTGAATTGAAAGTGTTTTAATTAAAAAATGACTATAAAAAGAAATTGATTTGAAAGACAAAATTGATTAAAAATCCAAAGTTAAAGTTGATTACCAGATTCAAACCAAAAAAACCCATTTTTTTATTATAATTGAGATTATAAGCTTATAAAAAAAAACCTATTAGAATCAATTAGAGGCAATCAAGAATCAATAAAAAAAAAATCAATAGAGAAAGAGTCAGAAAAAAAAAAAAAAGAAGTAAAAGTTTTTTTTATAATATTTTATGGTGTTTTTGGTTTAGATAATTAAGATTTTCTTTTAAAAGTTTTGTGTTGAAAAAATAAGTTAGAGAAGAAACCCAAAAGGAAAGGCATTCATAAAAAAGTTTCAATAGCAAAATTTTTTAGGGTTTTACCTATAACCTGTTTTGTAGAGAAACAAGAATGAAAACAAAACGATGAAAAAGTAAGAAATGTAAAAAGGGAATGACTTAATTTGAGGATCCAATCCAATAAGGAGCCTAATTTGTAATTGGTTCCAACAACTAGCAAATTAAAATACACAAACACAATTACAAAAGACTATGTGCTTTAAAATCAATTCTGGCTCAATATTTGATATTTACTTTTTACTTGTTTTTTTTTTTAAGTTTTAGTTATCTTTGTATTTTATCATAATTATCTATTTATTTATTTATTTGTTTGTTTATTTCATTTATTTTACTATTTATGTATTTATTTATTTGTAAATATTTTTTTAATTAAAAAAAAAAGAGGAAAAGATTTTTTTGAAAAAAGAATCTTATCAACATATTAGATGGTTCAAATTTTTTCAAATAAATGTTTAAATAAAAAAATCTTACTAATATATTGGAAGATTCAAATTTTTAATAAATTGTTTTAATAAAACAAAAACATTTATCAACATATTATAAGGTAATTTAATTTTTAAAATAAGATTTTACTAACATATTGAAAAATTTTATTAATTTTTTATAAAAAAATTCAAGAGAAAAAATATTTTTCAATAAAGTCTTACTAACGTATTGGAATGCAATTTGGTTTTCAAAATAAAGTTTTACCAATATATTGGAAAACCTTATGATTTTTAAATATAAAAATTAATTTCTAAAAAAAAAAAATTTTCATAAGATCCGACCAACATATTGGAGAATAATTTTTAGTAGAAAATCTTACCAACATATTGGAAGATATTTTTGAAAATAAAGAATTTTTTTATTAAATTAGATTTTGAATCTCCGAAAATAAAATCATTAAGAATGTTACAAATAGCAATCTCTATGTAAATTTTTAGGTGAGAAATCCTTTATAAATTTTACTAACATATTAGAAAATTTAAAACATATTTTCAATATCAAGATTCTCACAAAATTTTCAATTATCACAAACAAAAGTTTTTTACAAAAATTAAATGACTCCGATAATGAAGCCTTTTTAAAGTGTGACAAATAATCTTCTTAAATACTCATGAGGTAAGGGGATGTTCTTGAATTATTACCAACATATTAGAGTAATTTAAGGATAATTTTTTATATTAAATTACATGGTAGATTTTTTTAGGCTTTTGGATAACACGAAATTAAGCTGGTACCATCATTTGAGTGGGCAATATGTGGTGCTATAATCTTTTTCACATGTAACCGTACTCCTGAACCTAGTTCTAGTTTCGTAGACATGAATCTACTTTTTAAAGATAGCTAAGTCAAGCTTATAATATTTTTTTAAAATGAGACAAATTCAATTAGGTGATCAATTACACATAGACAAAAAAGATTAGTGGCGACTCCTTAAATTAAATCTAGTTATAGATCTACGAATTTATACATTATGATTGTTTGGCGACTCCACTAGAGAGGTCGAGAGTTAGGCCAGTAAACTTGTGTTATTCAAAGCCTAAGTTAAAATTAAGACTTTTTCTTTAAATGATTTATCTATTTCTAATTATTTTATATTATGTCATTCAATTGCATCTGCGTAATATGAGTTCTATACCAGAGCTTTGTCCCTTAAGAGAGAGTAAAGTACATACACTCTTGTGAGATTTCATGTCTTTATCTGGGCTAATGAAATATTCTCATTCAAATTGAATCATTTCTGTTTATAATGGGTGAGGAATGAAGTGTCTTACAAGTCTATTATGGACAATGATGTGAGAACAATTTGATAATTTTTAGATTTAACCCAAACCATATGCCATAAAACATAAGAAGCCAACTTTAAGTTAGAGCCATATCTACCCATCATTAGAATGTAACCCTAGCTAGGACACATGAGTGGACTTTTTGAACTTCATTCATATCAACTTCATGACAATTTTTTTTTTTTTATCCTTATGTGTTGATTAAGTTATTGTATGTTGTATGCTGTATCCTTATTATAGCATCTTTGATATATGTATTCATCTATGCATCATAATGTGACACATCAATACATGCATTTGTACATTATTTATGCATTCATTCATGTATATAGGATTCTTAATAAGGGTTAGATTAGTAACATGAGTATCTTAATTATAGTACATAAGATTCAAAGATAGCTCAACCGTCTAAGAATCCTACTCAAATGACCTACCATCAACATAATATTAAAGCCCAAGCCAGACAAATGGAGCAAAAAAAAATACAAATCGTCTGGAAAAAATAGATAAGGCCTAACAAAAACTTGAAGAAGAGTTGAGTAAAATTTTAAAAGCCCTAAATAAATTGAACAAAATGAAGGTTGTAGAAAGAAATGCCAGCCAGCAAGAGCATCCATTATAAGAAATGGCTAACCTTTTATACCTTCCTGGTTATGGGCCGCATCAAGCCTGGTCCATACAAAATGTACCACCATAGCAGTTCACATACCTTGTAGGGTATACATATCCTGAAATACCATCAGCTTCAAATCTAGAGTAATATCAGAGTTATGTAAATCTTATATTTACTAAAAAGACAATAAAACCAATCCAGGTCTCTGATTTGGATAATCCAAAAGAAAAAAAATTAAAAATAAAAGTAGTCGAATCATTAAGGGACTCAATAGTTGACAAGAAGATGAATATGTTTGAAGAAAGAATGCGAACAATAGAGAGAATTGGTTTTTATCATTTTGTAGATGCTACTGGGCTCTGTTTAATTCTAAACGTCATTATTCTTTCGAAGTTCAAAGTAGCAAAGTTTAAAAAATATGATGGTATAAAGTGTCTAGTGACCCACATTACCATGTATTATTGAAAAATGGCTGCCTATGCTAATAATGAAAAGCTATTAATGCACGTATTCTAAAATAGCCTTACTAACTCTACTGCTAGATGGTATGTCCAGTTGGATAGGCCTTATTCACTCATGGAATGAGATGGCTCATAACTTCATCAGTTAGTTTTGGCATATTATAGATCTGGCTCATAATCGTCTTTCCTTACAGAATATGGAGAAAAAGATGACTGAATCATTTTAAGGACTATACCTAAAGATTGAGGGATATAACTACTCAAGTCCAGTCACTTTCGATTAAAAAATAGACTACGATGTTATTTGTAAGTACTTTAAAATCTCATTACTACAAAAAGATTATAGAAAATGCAATGAAAAACTTTGCTAATATAATGATTTTAGGAAAAATTATTGAAAATACCATTAAGAGTGATAAGTTTAAAAAAGAAAAGACCACCAGTACCAAGAAAAGAGAGTTACCTAAAAAGAAAGAAGCCAAAGCCTAAGCTGTAAATTTTGATAGGCAACAATTCAAAAGCTCTGCTTTATATCTACCACCTGTTCATAATGTTTACTACCCCATAGTTAATGGCATTGTGCAAGCCCCTTTCCAGCATATTCCATAACTAGTTTACTCATCAACTTATCAATCAACCTTTCAAATACCTTTATATATGTCTAGTCATATCACTACATCAATTTCAAGGCCTAACAACCCAGCAAGTGGTTTGATAAGATCTCAAAATAATCAAGAAAGGGCCCACATTGATCCTATCCCTAAAACCCACACTGAGCTATTCTCAAAATTGATCAAGAATAACTTAGTATTTTCAGTTATTTTAGAACCATTAAAGCCACTCTATCCCAAATGGTATGATGCTAATGCCACATGCGATTACCATAATGGGAACGTGGGTCATTCTATTAAAACTTATCATACTTTCAAACATAAGTGTAAAATTTGATCCAAAAAAGCTTAGTGAGTTTTGATGAATCGAGGGGTCGAATGTCAATAAAAACTTTTCTCCTGATCACATAGAGGTATAATTTTGAGACGAACAAGGATGTTAAGGTTGGATGGATGTTGCTTGTCATTTTGAAATTTCTTTCAAAGTAATGTTAGGATTTTTTTATCTAATAAGATTTTATTTTTTATCATTTTAATAAAAGGCAAGTATGATGCATTTCATTACAGTTTCTCTTTCATCCCAGCCACTATTCCATACTTTGTTATTTCTCATGTCTTTTTATTCCTATTCTTAAATTCTAAATGATGAATGTTTAGACAATAATAACAATAATTCTAGGATTTAATTTTAGAAACTCATGGGTATTGATATATGGAGACTATTTGAGCAAAAGAAGTAAACTACTAGTAGATATGAAATAGATATATCTTGAAGATAAGTAGTCTGTTATAATGATCTATAAGTTTATCTTTGTTCAATAAATAGTTTTCAAAGAAAGCATTCACATTTGACATGAAAAAGGGCCTTCTTTTACCATTCATAAAACCATAAATTGCTACTCCTTTATACCTATTATGATTTTTTATAGATAATCTCAATCAATGATCATTCTCCATACTGGGGAGTAAATTTTGAAAAAAAACCTACTTGCAAAAAAAAAGAGATAAAAGATCATAAAAAATCTCAAAGATAGAAAGCAAAAAAAAATTAAAAATATATATATATACCACAAATGATTTAGGGTAAAGTAATGAGAATTCTTTTGTTTGAAATAAAATGAATGAAAAAAAAAGAAAATAATAGTAAAATGATTTGGAATGGGGTAAAGTGCCAAGTAGTATCGCATGATGAGAAATGATTCTTTAGTTTGAACCTTTTAAACATATGTTTTGAGCCTATTTTATTCATTTCTTTCAAGACCCATCACCATAGCCTACATTACAACTCTTAAAAGTTTATTTTGATCAAATGTGAATGCTTGAATTAAATGATCACATGTTGAGCTAAGGCCTGCTGGTAATGGAGCAATAGAATACTCATATGTTCTTGTGTGTTTAGAGATTGATGTGTGGGAGATATAAATAATGGATGAATTAAAAAAATAAAAAATTAAAAAGTAAAAAAAGTAAAAAGTAAAAAAAAATTAAAAATTAAAAAAATGTGAAAAATGTGAAAAGAGAGAAAATGAAAACTCAAATTGAAAACCCAAAAGGGTGATTTTGGTAGATAAATATTTGAGCTGAGAGTTGGATGGACAGTTTAATATATGGAAGATCAATGCCATTCAAAGATTCTCCAAAGCTGAGGCAAAATTGGATGAGCTTAAAATGATTTCAAACAACAATGGAATAAGTTTTTGAAAAAAAAATTTGGATTAATGTTAAGAATTATCTGAATATTCATTATTTGAACATTGTTGTACCATTCAAATACCATCCCTAATGATATGCTTTAAGTTTATTCCTTTTCCTATTTATTTTTATACCAAGCTCGTTCTTGTATTAATTATTTATCTTTTAATTTACCTTGTACCCTCTTATTTTTGCATCTCCAAAATAAATCGAGGAAATATATGATTGCATTATATTATTCATGATTTGAAATGATAATTAATGAATGATAATGTTCATAAAAGATTCTTGCATTCCTTCGAAAAAAAATCTAGGATGATAGCGGTAAAAAATGAAAGATGGAAGAAGCCTGATAAAATGATTTGAAAAGACATATGAGATGTCTAAGTGATGAATATGATAATGGAATGGTCAACATAACCTATGCGTTGTAATCAAATAATGAAAATAATGTGGATCAGTAAACGAAAATTGTTCTAAATTTGCTAGTGTTGAGAAGTCTATGAGTTATGATCAAATGATGGAAATAATATAGATCAGTTGATGAAATTTATTTTGAAATTATTAGTGCCAAGATGCAAAAAAGGAAATGTGAGATGGTGGAGTTTTGAGAACCATATTACCATAATTAATTAGAATTTCATGACATTAATGTTAGTGACATCTGTATTACATGTGTAAACACCATTTTTTTTTTATCTTTGTTGTTGTTATTATTATTATTATTATTATTATTATTATTATTATTATTATTATTATTATTATTATTATTATTATTTATTTAATTTTTTTCTTTTTCTTTTTCCCCTTTCTTTTCGTTTCTGCGTTTTTCTTCTTCTCTTTTTTTTTTCCTTCTTCTTCTTCCTTATCCGATTCAAATCTGGTGCATTAAATGCACAATCCCTAAAGTCTAAAATCACTACCGCTAGCTGCCATCGATCGACCGATAAGCCCCTATCACACATGACAAGTGTGAATCACCAATTGAAAAAATGGGATTCGAATCCCTGAAGATCTGGGATTTGAATCCCAGCAAGCTCTATAAATAGAGCTTGTAATTTGCGAAAAGGGAGGGGAGGCAGAACCAAAAGGAAAAAAAAGAAAAAAAAAAGAGTAACAAAAAAATCACAATCCCCAAGCAGGGGAACCTAGTGCCAGAAAAGCTACCTACAAAAAAAATAAAAAAGTCAGTCGATTCTGTCCAAAAAAAAAAGAGAGACTGAAAATTTGAGCCCCGATCTACGTCAATCAGGGCTATTTTCGATGAAAAAGAGTTCGAATCCGGAAAGATCACGTCGAAGAGAACTTTCAGAAAGATTTTGATATTTTTCAGCAACCAAAAACAACCGACAGTGATTACGACGGTGACCCAGACGACGGTCGGTACGGTGGTCCGACAATCGGACGGCGAGCTTTCCCTAGAGCTCTCTTCTTCTTTTGTTTGAAAAACTAAAAGAATGAACAAAAAATTTTTTTCAGTTATTTATAGAAAACATTAAAAGAAAAACGACGTCGTTTTGAGCATAAGGCTAAAATGACGCCGTTTCAACCAAAGAGGATCCGCGCGTCAACCCGCGAACCAACCCGGGGTTCACACACCTGACCAGACGACCTGCTTCTCAATCAACCTCTGATCGATCTAACTGGATCAAAACCGAACAGCCCAGATTAAATCGAACCGGTACTAAACCACTGATCCACCCAAATCGAGCTGAACCGTCGGATCGAATAGCCGAATCGAACAGTGTGTTGACCGGTCTGGTTCAGGTAAAAAAAAATTTTTTTTTGAATTTTTTTGAATTTTTATATATTAT